>NW_017731471.1:603675-609234 GCF_001890085.2 Hipposideros armiger
TCATTGCAGTATTATTTACAATACCCAAGACATGGAAACAACCTAAGTGCCTATTGACAAATGAATTGATACAGAAAATGTGAGACGCCACACACACACACACACAGATTATTCAACCATAAAAAAAAATCCTGCAATTTGTGACATCGATGTACCTTGATGGTATTATGACAAATGAAAAAAGTGAGACAAAGAAAGGCAAACACTTATGATCTCACTTATGTGAAATTTTAAAAAAAATGAAAACCAAACTCATAGATACAGAGAATAGATTGGTGGTTGCCAGAAGTTGGGAGGGGAATAGGTGGACATATGGGTGAAAGTGGTCAAAAGGTACAATTTTATAGTTATAAGATAAATAAGTCTTGGCGATGTAATGTACAACATGGTAACTATAGTCAACAATACTGTATTATATATTTGAAAGTTGCTAAGAGAGTAAATCTTAAAAGTTCTCATCATAACAAAAAAAAAGTAACTGTGTGGTGATGGATATTAACTAGACTTACTCTGGTGATCATTTTGCAATATATATCTATATCAAATCATTGTTATATACCTGAAACTAATATAATGTTAATATGTCAATTATATCTAAATAAAAAATAAAATACATATTTGTATAAGCATAAAATATTTCTGGAAGGATATACATGAAACAACAGTGGGACAGGGTGGAAGGAAACTTCTACTATTCAATATACACCTTTTCTTTTGTTTGCATTTTGTTTAGGAACATATATTGTTTTCATAATTTAACTTAAAAAGAACTATTTATTAACATAGCAATGGAATGAGAGGGAGCCCTATCCTTAGTAAGGATATCCGAGGCAATAGAAGTAGGAAGAATAATGGTAAATATACTCATTAATAACCTGAGTCAATAAAATTTAACACATTTCCCCATGTATAAGACGCACCCTTTTGCGAAAAATTTGGGGTCTAAAAACTGGGTGCGTCTTATACAGTGGTTGTAGTTTTGTTTTTTTTAAACTTGCATTTCCCACTTTTTTCGTGCTTGTTTTTGCATTCATACAACCACTGTGTAAGACGCACCCAGTTTTTAATACTCCAAATTTTTCAAAAACTGGTGCGTCTTATACATGCGGAAATACGATAAATAATGTTATTCATATTCTGTTTACTAAGATAGGAATGTATATAATATTTTCTAATATTAAAAACTTTGTAAATCTTTAATGTTTAAAAGGAATAGTTTTAATTATCTTAGAAATATATGTTCTGGAAAACCTCATTTCAATAATATATAAAAGTGGTAGGGTTTGAAAATAGCTGTACTCAAAAATCATTTTAGAGAAAGTACAGGGAGAATGCAGCAATGAGGCCGGAGAGAAGAAAAGGGATTTAGAGAGAGACTTGGAGAAAAGTTCCCCCATAGAAGAATTCAAGCCTGGCTGAAATGGTTCAGTACACTATGGAAACTTAGCATTATTTTATATAATTACATAGTCAGATGTATCTTATTATTTAAATCAAACAGTACATTGAATTAATATTGTTTGTGTGTACATATGTAAAAGAAGAAAAGTACTGATACATGCTACAATGTGGATAAACCTTGAAAATATTATGCTGTGAAAGAAGCCAAATATTGTAAGATTCCATTTTTATAAAATGTCTAGTAATATTTTTATGAAATATCCAGAATGGGAAAAATCAATTGACACAGAAAGTAGATTGGTGGTTTCCAGGGTAGGGAGGAGGGGCATTTGGGAGTGACTACTAATGGGTACAGGGCTTGTTTTTGAAGGGATGGAAATGTTGTGGAATTCAATGGAATAGTTGTGATGGTTGCACACCACTGTGAATACACTAAATGCCACTGAATTGTACACTTCATAATGGTTCAGTGAATTTTATGTTATATGTATTTTACCACAATAAACTCTAGCCATTAAATTGTGGGAAAATGTAGATTAACACTCAAGTTACCACAATGAATATATGCTTAGGACAACTTAAAGTAAATAATTAAATTAACTGTTTTATGAAATAAAAAAAGAAACAATTTAGTAATGAGGTTATAGATTACTTACTCTTCATTTGTCAAAACCTGTTAAACTCTACAAAGAAGAAACTCTGAAGCTCCAGTGGCGCAATCGGTTAGCGCGCGGTACTTATACAAAGAAGAAACTTTAATGTATGCAAACAAAATAAAAATGACCTAAGTTCAAGAAATAACATTTTAACTGGAAATTATAAAGCTATAGAAAAAATGGACTCTAGTTGGTAAATTTGTTTCTCATGAGGGTAAAGGTTAACAATTCTGAAACTATTTTACATGTATAATGAAACCGAACAAATAAATAAATAGATGGATGGTTGGAGCCAATATTTTCATTGTTAGAAAGACAAGTAAAAGGTTAGCAAAATAAAGAGGCTAAAATGAACCCTATAATACTGGATTAGAATGGAAGACATTATTATGAAATCAAGTTTATCTTTATACACAAACAGACACACATATACATACACACAAATAGATATATTTGTGTGTATACATGGATTTGTATACATGTCACTTAGTTCTGTCTGCTGAGAGGACCCAGAAGTAATGACACTCCAGTAGCAATAAACAAACCCAGATCGCAGATATTGGTTTGTAAACACCATTTTTCAATAAAAAGAACCATGGCCCCTTGTTGAAATGGATAATTTTTTGTCAGGGACAATATAACATGAGCCTGGAGCATCTAATAATTCCAGAACGTAATGAAGTGCTTAAAACAAAACAAAACAAGCCTGAGAGGATGAAATATCAAAGGGATACAGGAACCAACCTGAAAGAGCTCCCAATAACCAAATTGGAACAATTTCAACAACAAAATAAACAATATAGTATTGTTTATAATCTAACATAAACTAATAATAGATGATTAGTCTATACTAATATAAATCAATGACTGATTAAATAACTAGGTAAGAAGGAAAATATCTTTCTGAAAGAAAAGTTCTAAATTTTATGTGTAGATACTGCCCACTACAGAAGATGGAGCCCAATTTCTGTCCTCCCTCTACTTTGGTGGGCTAGACTTAGTGACTGGCTTCCAAAGACTAGACAGGTGAAAATAGTAACTCTATAGTAGAGAAACCTATCCAAAGCTACCTTAACCAAGTGATGAAAGTTCACATCACCATGATGTCATATGGATCTAATGAACTTCTGACATGATGTGATGAGAGGGATACTTCACCTCTGGTATGTATATTCTTTCAAAAACCTACAACCTCAGTCTAACCACAAGAAACACAACAAACAGACTAGTAAACCTTCTACAGGATACTTGAACAATAGTCAAGATTGACAAGATAATGAAAAATAAAGACTGAGAAACTGTCATAGACCACAAGAGACTGTGGGGACATGACAATTAAATGTATGTGGTACCCTGGATCAGACCATGGAACAGAATGCAGACAATACTAGAAAAACTGGTTAAATTCAAATGTAGTTTGGAGTTTAGTTACCAATAATGCCAACAATATATCAATTTCTTAGTTATGACAAATTTACCATGGCAATGTAAAATGCTAGTGGGGGAATCCAGGTACAGAGTTATATACAAGCTTTTTTTTACTATCATTTCAACTTTTCTGTAAACAAAAAAGTATACTAAAATAAAAAGTTTTTCCAATGTCACTAAATGATTTACATGGAATAATAAATGTTACTCTTCAGGTTGGGAGCTTTACTTTCTTTATTTCCTCATGAACAAATCAACACATTAAGCATCTGAACCTGCTGTTTTAAACTGTTCCAAGGAATCCTTGGGAAAAATATGCAGCAATACTATTGACTAGTTTATGGTTCTCTGACAATAAAACTACCACAGGACTTTTAGATAACTATTTTAATCATGGAGAAAAGATAAGCTTATTATTAGGTCTTAGATTTATAATGGCAACGTTAGTTTGATGTATGTTGATCAATTACATTATCACATAAAAAAAAGAGGCAAAAAGGTACAAACTTTCAGTTATAAGTTGAATAAGGTCTGAGGGCCTAATGTTTAACATGGTGACTATAGCTGGTAACACTGTTGTGTAACTGAAGTCTGCTAAGAGTAGAACTTAAATGTCCTCACAAAAAAGGGTAAATACTGTTATTTCTTAGTGAAAGTCAGGATTTCTCAATAAACATCTAAAGCCTCAAGTGTCTTAAAGTAGTCAGATATNAAAGGAATAAGTTGCAGCAGAATCTATATTATGATCCCATTTGTATTTACCAACCATCTCAAAAAAGGTGGTGATTTTATCTATGTATACATATATGTAGTGAACTAAAGAATTAATCTTGCCCAAAGATCGTTTTGGCCTTTGCCTCCACCTCCTGGGAAGTAATCTCTAAATCTTGGAATGTCTCACCTAATAATTCCTTTGTTTACTTGGATGGCTTGGGATACACCAGCGAGTCTATGCTAACAATATAATTTATGAGACGGGGGGGTGTAGCACGTTTCCGTGATATGGCATCTTCTCAACGTCTAGAAGGGCTGGAGACTAAGATTACTCACATGGGTGGTGAATCATGTCTATAGGATTCAGCTCAAACTCAAGACATGAAGGCTCAGATGAGCGTGCCTGGCTGGCAATGAATGGCAATATTCCATGCATACTGTCACATATCATTTCTGGGAGAAGTAAGTGTTGTCTACACCAGGGATCGGCAAACTTTTGAGATGGAAGATCCAATCCTGTCCCTCACAACAATTTAAGAATTTGAGCCATAAAACAAATGAAATCACCATTATGTGAATAATATCCTTTAAATTTTTATAAATGAAACTATGATAGTTTTATTTTCATCTTCAATTTTACTTCAGAGCCACATGTACATACCCAAAGAGCTCCATGTGTATTGCGAGCTGCAGTTTGCTGACCCGTGGTCTACACGATTCCACTGACAGATTGATCTTGGAATTCCCCTGGGCCCTGCCCTATGTGCCTTTTCCTGTTGCGGATTTTAATTTGTATCCTTTTACTACAATAAAGCATAACCATGAGTATAACAGCTTTTCTATGCTTTGTGAGTCCTAGTGAATTACTGAACCTGAGGGTAGCCTGGGTAACCTCCAAACATTGCAATATAAAACAAATGCTAGGAAAAAAAACCAATCTGATTATACACTGTGCGGAGGATCTGAATAGACATTTTACCACGAAGACATATAAATGGCCAACAGGAAAAATTCCTCAACATCACTAATCATCAGATAAATGCAAATCAAAACCACAATGACATATCACCTCACACCTGTTATTATAGAATGGCTATTATAAAAAACAAATGAGATAACTAGTGTTGGTGGGAATGTGGAGAGAAGAGAACCCTGGTGCACTGTTGGTTAAAATGTGAAATGGTGCAGCCACTATGGAAAACAGTATGGAGGTTCCTCAAAAAAATTCAAAATAGCCGGCTGAGTGGCTCAGTTGGTTAAGAGCTCGCTCAAGAGTTTGAGCTCTGAGCAACAGCGGTTCGAGTTCTGGCCCGAGCTGAGCAGCCGCTGAGCTGCCAACAGGTGGCAGGATGGCTCAGCT
>NW_017731471.1:614000-625341 GCF_001890085.2 Hipposideros armiger
AATTAATTAATATGGTGGATAATACAACTTGCTGCTTTTCCAGGTGGCAAAAGAGTAAAATATTTGGATCTTGCATCATAAGGATTACTGTCATAAGGATGGACAGTACTGCAAATACTAATCTTCTACAGTGACCACCCTTTAAAAGAGAAAAAATTAATATGCAGCAATTCTCTTAAAGACATAAAGTTGGGAAAGAAGCTTAAGAACTGTTTTCAGACAATGGAGAGAGCTCCTGTTATCGTTTAATAGTCAGACAGTTGGAAGCATCTGCAATTGTGATACAGGAACATGATGCACTTTTGTTTACAAGATCTCCTCTGGAAACCTCAAATACTTCCAGACTCAGCAAGTATATTCTGAAGAGCTGGCAACATTGGGGTGATTTCATCTTGCTTTCCATGCTGAAAGCGCTCTCACAAACATGGTAAACGTTCCTTAAACCCGCTGGACTTTCTGGAAGAAGTGTGGCAAGCACAAACCCCACAAAGTGACACAGTACAAGAAGGGTAAGGACTCTGTATGTGCAGGGAAAGCAGTGTTATGACAGGAAGCAGAGTGGTTATGGTGGGCAGACTAAGCCGATTTTCCACAAAAATGGCTAAAACTACAAAGGAGATTGTCCTGAGGCTTGACTGTGTTGAGACCACTACAGATCTAAAAGATTGCTGGCTACTGAGAGATGCAAGTATTTTGAACTAGGAGAAATGAAGAGGCCAAGTGATCAATCCAGTTCTAAGATTCATATTCTTATCATGAAGACAATAAAAATCTCAAGGATAAAAAAGGGTGATTTCATCTTAATGAAATTATACTAAGAAACAAAAAGAAGGGAAAACCTGAAGGATAAATGAAATAAAACCAGCTACTTAGTAGTTGCTCAATTAGTATTTATTAAATAAAACAAAAAGCACCTTTTTTATTCAACTTGCTTCTCTATCTCAGCGCCTGTTAATATCTTACCTGGATCAACCAACGCTTTGTTAAATATTTCTTTAAGTTTCCTACTCTTCACATTCCTTCCTTGAGCAAGATTTCTGTACATCTCATAGCCTATGATCATAACACCACCATCTTCTTGCCATCTCTGAAGCATGTAGCTTCTCTCCTGAGGACGTTTCACAGTTGCTAATTCAGAGACCTTTTGTGGAAAAATAAAGATTTTTAAAGGTAGATATTAGGAATGTACAAATACTAAATATTCCCATTGAAGTATGCATCATTGGTAATGAAAAATCTTTTTGCACTATATAAATTTCACGTAGTTATTTTTATAATAAAAAAATTTAAAATACAATACCTCAAGCTTCTCATCATCTTTTAATCCCTCTTGCCACTTCTCAAATTCATTCATCCAATTCAAAGCAGTATTCAGAGGACAAACCACTAAAGCTGTACTGAAATCCAATTTCTCACACAAAAGAACCGTGTGAAGAAAACTAACCACCTACAAAAAAAAAACTAATTAAGTTGCGATCTTCATTTCAAGACCCACATAAAAGTTAATAAATCAAGCAATCTTACAATTCTATAGTCGGGTGCTTTTTGTTTGCTTTAAATAATAAAGCAGCCAAAGGTCACACTTTCTGAACCATGCAAAGAGATATAATATGTCTAAAGAGGGAGTTCGACTAGATGGTATATAAGGCCCTTCTAACTCCTCTAAAGCTATATTATTCTACAATCAATTAATAATATGAATATAAGAAGCAACCACACCAAAACAGCTACCACGTCCCTGGTCTCCACAGAACGTCCCCCTAAAACCTTTCAGAAAATACTACAGTACTGCCCATTTAAAAGAGAATTGTATTACAGAGTACTTTTCCATTTTAAAGTATTCTGAATCTATAATAATTATCTTATGGTTTAAAATTACACATATATTCACTGATTTCACATCTGTGCTACATTTCTTGCCATTCAGAAATGTAGTATTTTAAAGTGAAAAATATTTTACATTCTCATTACGACAGGATCCCAGACTGCTAAAAATGTTGTAAAGGAAGTTCATTTCTACCTGAGAATCTTTGCAGTTTTTACTTTTTTACTGTGTATGCCTGTAATACCATTCCTTTACTGCATTAAGATCTCTGCTCAAACATTGTCTACTATAAGATGATTTCCCTCTTGATTAATCTTTAACAGTTATTATCTGAAAGTACATATTTCTTATTTTGATTGAAATCTCTCTCCACCACCAGAATATGAGGTTCTTGGGGGATGGATCTTGTTATTCTTATTCACTGCTTTACCTCCAGCCCCCATAACTGTGCCTGAACATAATAGATCCTATGTGTATTTTTGAATTAATAAATGTACAAAAGCAGAATACCCTCATGTTCTTTCTTACCTGTAAAGTCTTACCAAGACCCATGCAGTGGGCAAGAATACATCCTGAACCTGGAGATTTCTTTGTTTTTTTTACAGACTCACAGCAGCAATCCCACATAAACTGAACACCTAAAAATAACAGCTTAATTAAGTTCAATTTAAAGGCCCAAGTTAAAAATCTTTCTTCATAAAGTATCAAAAACATTACCAGAGTCAGTTCTCCTTCCATCACCATATATTTGACTCTGGTGGTAAACACATAATGTGATATATAGATGACATATTACAGAATTGTACATCTGAAACCTATGTAACTTTACTAATAATTGTCACCCCAATAAACTTTCATTAATAAAAAAAAATTACCAAAACTTCTAAGATAAAGAACTTTAAAAAACAGATAAAAAAATCTCTTAAATGTAAATGAAGATTCTCCCCTTTAAGGTTTACTACAAAAAAGACAGTAAACACAAGCACACAACAGTGAGACTTTCCTTCATTCATCTTATCTAAGCTAACTTGGCCCACCTTCTCTCTATGCCCCAGATGGTCCAAAGATACATGAATAATCTAAAATAGCAACTTTAGGGCTGGCCGAGTAGCTCAGTTGGTTAAGAGCTTGCTCAAGAGTGCAAGCTCTGAGCAACAGACTCACTGGTTCACTTCCCATATGGGTCAGTTAGCTATGCCTGAGCTGAGCTGCCGCTGAGCTGCCAACAGGTGGCAGGATGGCTCAGCTGGTGAGAGCACATGTTCCTAACAACAAGGTTGCCTGTTCCACATGGTGGGATACACCCGCCCACAACTAAAGGCTGAACTCAGCACCTTGGACTGAGCTGCCACCCGGATGACTCAGTGGATAGAGCATGTGCTCTTAACGAGGCTGCTGGTTCGACTCCCGCCATGGGATGGTGGCTACACCCACCCGCAACTAAGATTGAACACAGCACCTTGAGCTCAGCGACGCAACGGGACTCGGAGCTGAGCTTGCTGCGCCCTCCACAGCTAAGACTGAAGGACGACTTGGCTGTTCCCCTCCCCCAATTCGCCAATAAAATCTTTAAAAATAAATAAAATAGCAACTTTATCCAAAAAAACCCAGATTTTGATCAATTATACATTGATTTTTATTGAGTCAATAATGAAAAAAACAGGAGATAATTTCTCATTTCTCCCTTTATTCATGAACAAGAAAGGGGGCTGGCTACCTAGGGAACAGCAACTATAGAACTTCCCTTATGAATTCAATCACATACACCTTAAAAACTGACTTACTGATTCTACTCTAACAAAGCAGAGGATAGAGATAATTTGGTATCTTTCTAATACCAATGTAGGAATATTATTAATAAATATACCTGAAAATGTTGAAATAGCTTTTCCTTAAGAAGGCTTTTAGCTAACTGTACGTCTTCCTATCCTGCCACTGACCTTAGCCAACCATTGCAGACTAGGTGAAATCCACTTGCCATATACACCCATTTGTAAGTGCCACTTACTTCCCCTTTTATAATTCTATCTTTGAAATCATTCAATTTTGGTCTTTCTCATTTGCTTATGTGTTCCCTAAGGGCAGGGATCATGTTTGCTTTGTTCACCAATGTACCTCTAAGTGCTTAGCAGAATATGAGGAACACAGATCACTTGGTAAAACTTAAGTAAAATGCTTTAACCATCTAAAAGTTTCTTACCATCTACTTGATGGGGTTTCAACTTGATAACCATATTTCTATGAACCTGCACTAAAGGTTCTTTGGTTTCTTCATCTTCATCTAAAACCAACTTGGTTGTTATTGGACACTTGGTGGGTGAAGCATCTTCAATTTCTATCACCTATAAGAAGAGGAATTATAGTTAAGCGCACAGAAATCTTTTAAGCAATGGCCGAGTATTAGTCTTATTAAAATAAATTTGCCAAAATATAAAAACATCTACTTCCAAACCACAAATCCAATATTTTGGTTCAATAAGACCGTGACAGATTGCAGGTTTACATGTTTTCCAAAATTAAAAACCTCCACAAGGCCTTTTGAGCTCCTTTTGCTTGGCCTGCTCCAAACTCTTTGGAGTGTACTTTCTCTCCTAATAATGGCTCTTGAGCAATTCTCTACTGCTCAGGCCTGTTTCTGCATCTTTGAAATGTATTTTTTCTTCTAATAAACTGTCCTTTTCTGCAACTTAAAAAACAAAACAAAACAAAAAAACCAAAACCTCCATAAGACTTTCAATCATTGTGGTAATGTCAGAAATTTAGTTCATGAGTTCTCACCCTGGATATCTTAACACATTATAGGTAGAGCTGTGAGCAAAGCAGTGCTCTAAACTAATCTATGGCACTGCCATTAAAATTTGAATAGACATGTGACCCCCCAAACAGGAATTATTCTATTCTAGAGGACATCTGAAAATGTACAAGGGCACTTGTGGTTGTCACAATTACTGGTCAGGACTGGTATTTAATGTAGGTGGAAGGAAGGTCAATATAAATGTTCTACAATGTGACAGTCCCAAACAAGAACCATCCCACCCAAGATGCCAAAAGACTCCCACTGAAAATATGTGCTGTGAAAGGAAAAACAATTTAGAAACACTGGTTTGAGAACCACAAGCTCAAATGCATGACAAGAACATATAATAACCTCTAATTCTAGAGGGGTAATAATAATCTCAAGTTTCTTATTTAAGAGAAAACGTAAACAGACATAATACACACGAACACACATGTGCATATATTTTTCGCTGTCTTAGCCCAATGTCTATCCATTACATAGTATGCTCAAGAACAGTATAACGTAGGTACAAGTATTCTCATTTTACAAATGAAAAATAAACTGAGAAACAAAGAAGTTAAATAACTTATACAAGTTCACACAACTATTAAGTATCACAACACTAAGACCGACTCTAGTGTCCATATTTTTAACTACTACACAATACTACTCGAATAAAGGAAATGCATATATAAAGTTTTATGATTCCATGAAAATCATTAAAAATTCATGTGTTTAAATTTATAGACACTGTGATGTTTAAGGAATAAAATTTTAGCCAGTATTTTTTTCAGCCAGTATTTTTTTCTTATTTAGAATTATATATAACTAGAAACAAATGGATTATTTAATGTTAACTATAAAATTTTTCAAACATAAGAGTAGACAGAATAGTATAATGAACCCTATTACCCATTATCAGCTTCAAAAATTATCAATTTCTGGCCAGTTTTGTTTCACTGACAGCCTCCCAACTATTCTCCCATTTCCTCTGATACCACAAATGATTTTGAAGTAAACCCGAGAAAACATGTCATTTCAATTGTAAACGTTTTAGAATATCTTCTTAAAAAGACATCCTCTCTTTTTAAAACCATATCTACAGTAACATTATTGTATGTAAAAAATTAAAAATAAGTCACACATTTATAATAAATTACCTGGATACTACATTTACATAAAACTGTAAATGATACAGAAACCCAAACTCATACTAGAAGAGAGTGTGGTTGAGTATAAATAGCACAGGCCATTTAGATCCAAACTTGATTTCAACAAGTTACTCAAACTCTCTTAGTTTCAGTTTCTCAATTTACAAACTGGGCAAGATTATAAACAGCCCTAACGGGGTTGTAGAGGAGATTAAATGAGGGAATGTATGCAAAGTATCTGGCATAGACTAAGTATTTCCTAAATTTTTCTTGTGTCCTAGCTTGGATGTGTCCCAGCTACTTATCACTGAAGCAAAGCCATTAGTCAAAAGTGAAAATTCCCTGACTATCTTGTCTTACTTGCAAGGTGTGGTAGGCAAATACCTAAAAAAAAAAAAACCCCAAGCTTCACCCTCTGGTGTAAACACCCTGTATAATCCCTTTGGGGTTGAGATCTGTAAATATGATATCATTCTCATAATTGGGTCAGTAATCAGTTGGGTTTGATTAATCAAAGTGAGATTTTCCTGGGTGGGCCAGTCCTAATCAAAGTGAATCTTTCAAAAGAGTTCATTGTTAACAGATGCACTCTTACTCATCTCAAAGAAAAGCAAATTGCCATGTTGTGATGAGATGTCTCTAGTAGCTAAGGACCTCAGTGTTACAACTACAAGGAAAATAATTCTTCCAATAAGTGAGCTGGAAATGGACATGAAATTTTAGATGAAAACTGTATTACTGGCTAACACCTTAACTTCAACTTGGTGAGACACTGAGCAGGTGAGCCAGTAAAGCCATGGTCAGCTTAAGCCACTGTCGAATTTCTGACTTATAGAACTGTGAGATAATAATTTTGTCATAAGAGGTAATTTCTTAATGCAGCAATAGAAAACCAATACACAAGGCTTTAACTAAGACTTTAGAACCGTGTATTTATTAGCGATTTGGATGAAATTTTTGTTATTAAGTGATATCTTCAGGACTGGGGATTAGTGAATCTTCATCCTGCCTGGAGGATGAAATGATCTATAAAGAAATTGTGTACTTATTACTGAGGAGATGTGTTTATGTACTCAAGCTTTAAAGAAAGTTTATATAATAACAAATAGAGGACAATGAAATGGAAGAACTGAGGACAAATGATAAATTAAGGTACAGTAAAGGATGAATAAGGACATGAAATGTATATCCCATACCTGAATTGACAAAAGAAAAGCAAAACATAAAAACAAAACCATTTAACTAACATATTTAAAAAGGTTGAGCCCAATTTCTGCTGATGGAGATAAGGAACCAAAATGTATGTTATATTATGAAATGATGCATTAAGTTATTAGGTACCAGATTTACCCGCCTGCTGTAATCAATTAGAAAAGTAGACAAAACATGTGAAACAAATATTTTCAGACACTGGATAACAGGAACCAACAGGACACTGATCCCTGAGAGAAGCACAAACAACAAGGAGGGCCCTATGTTCCCCCTGGAATGCTGCTTGAAGGCACATTCCAGAATCCAGGGAAAGGGTATCCCAAGCAGAGTACTGCAGTTGTGCTGAGTTGAGGTGGCTGAAGAACTAAACAAAGAAACTATAGAGAAGTACAGAGAAAAAGGAGCTATACAAAAAGACCTCCAGGAATCAAGATAGGAGTCACTGTGAGTTTTAGATAAATAGTAAAATGTACATGAGGAGTACAACTTCATAAGGCCAGACAAACTGTGACTGAGAAATAATGAGCTAAACAGTCCCCAGTTTAAACAGATCATGTAGATATGGAAGGCATTCAGTTACAGACAAGGCAGAGTAGAGAGTCTTCATGTATAACTCAGGCCATTTGATAGAGACCAGAGAAGGGCCACACATTAGCAATGGGGCAAAACCATCCATAAATTAAAGGGTATTTAAGGCACACCTTAACAAAGCTTTCTTTTTAAAAATCAAAATAACTGAACTGAACTAAAAGTGACTTAAACGCCTGTAGAGAATTAAGCCAAGCACTCTAGATAGCATACACTCAACAATATCCAAATTACAATATCCACTTTTTAATAAAACATTACTAGATATGTCAATCAAGGAAAATATGAATAAAAAACAGGAGAAAAATCACTTAACAAAAATAGACCAAGAAGTGACAGAGATGTTGAAATTGGCAGACAAGCACAGCAAAATAGATGCAAATTATGATTCAATACTGAAAGGAAAACATGAATAGTGTGAGAAGAGAAATAAAAGATATAAAAAAGAACTAAATGGAACTCCTAGAAATAAAAAATTAGTTATCTAATATGAAAGATTAACTAAATGTGATCAATGAACTTGAATACAAAGCAATAGAAACTATCCAAAATGAAATACGAGGTGGGGGGCAGAGGGGGAATGAAGAAACCAGTGAGACAATATGCAACAGTCTAATATATATGTAAATGGAATCCAACAGAGGAAAAGAACAGAAAAACTTATTTAAAGAAATAATGGTAAAAATTTTCAAAAAAATTAATGGAAACTATTGGGTTATCGGAAAAGTCATGATGTATTTTTTCTATGTTTTTCATTGCAAAAATGCATCACGACTTCTCTGACAACCCAATAGAAACCCAGGAATCCAACAAGTTAAAGGAACATCAAACAGGATAAAAACTAAGAAAACCATAAGCATCAATTCCCCAAAGTCAGTGACAAACAAAAAATCTTTTAAAAACCATTAAATGAATATTTTAAATAAAAGACACATTAAAAACAAAGGGGCAATGAAAAGAAAGAACATAAACAACATGCCATTAAAAAACACAACCTTTAGGGCCGCCCGAGTGGCGCGATGGTTAAGAACTGGCTTGGGATGCCAGAGGNAAGTCTTAAAATTATACAACTTTGACCCAACAATGTTATTTTATGTAATTTACTCTAAGGAAATGATCAGACAAGTGTGTGAATACACACAGACACCTAAATGTATGTATGTATGTATGTATGTATATGTGTGTATATATATTATTACTACATTGTTCTAATAAAATATTTCTATATCTCTGTAAGAGTATATATTTTTAAAACACTATTTATAGTAGAAAATGTTGAGAACCATTTAAACACACAAAAAAAGCTTAATAAAAATGTCAGAGGTGTCACCCCAATAAACTTTAACTTAAAAAAATGCCAGAGGTTATAAAGGAAAAATAAGAATCAAAGTCCTAAATGTAAGAGCTAAAACTATAAAACTTGTCAAACAAAACACAGCCATAAATCCTTGTGACCTTCGATTAGGCAATGGATTATTTGATGTGAAACCAAAAGCACAATCAATCAAAGAAACAGATAAATGGGACTTCATCAAAATTAAAAACTTTTGTGCATGAATGGATACTGTCAAAAAAGTTAAAACAGAATGGGAGAAAATATTTGCAAATCATACATCTGATATGGGTATTGTATCCTGACTACATAAAGGATTATTAGAAATAAACAGTAAAAACACAACCCAATTAAAAACTGGGAAAAGGGGGATGGCTGGTTAGCTCAGTTGGTTAGAGTGTCATGCTCATAATGCCAAGGTTGTTGGTTCGAGCCCCACATGGACCACTGAGATGCGCCCTCCATAACTAGATTGAAACAACTACTTGATTTGGAGGGAATGGGTCCTGGAAAAACACACTGTTCTCCAATTAAAAATTTTTTTTAATTAGGAAAAGAATTTTGATACATTTTTCTCCAAAGAATATATACAAATAACCAGTAAGCACATGAAAAAATGCTCACCACCACTAGTTATCTGGAAAAAGCAAATAAAAAAATCACAAGATGCCAATGCATACCTACTAAGTTGGCTATAATCAAAAGAACAAAAATGATAAATGTTGGTGAGGATGTGGAGAAACTGGAGCCCTGGTGAATTGCTTGGGTGAATATGAAATGGTGAGCCACTGTGGAAAAGAGTTTGGTTGGCAGTTACTTAGAATGTTTAGGCATAGTATTACCATATGACTAAACAATTCTACTCATAGGTATATTCCTGTGAATGAATATACCTATGAGTAGAACTGTACTCATAGAATTGTACAATCAATGAGCAGAATTGTACTCAATTCTACAATGAGTAGAATTGTACACAAATGTTCAAAATTGTACACAAATGTTCGTAGCAGCAATATTCATAATCACCAAAAAGTGGAAACAACCCAAATGTCCATTAACAAATGAATAAACAAAATGTGGTATTATCCACATAATGGAATATTATTCACCCATCAAAAGTAATGAAATACACAGTTACCTCAGCAAGAGGGCAGACTAGGTAGCTCTGGGCTCCTGTCCTCCCACACAAAAGCAGAATAAACAACATATGATAAAAAGTAACTTTGTGAGAACTCAGAAACCACTTAAGAAACTGAAGCAACCAAGTGAATACCTAACCAAGAGTCACACTTAAAATGATAGGAAATTTCGTAATGTTTCTGCTCACACTTACCCTACTGCCTTCCCTGATCACCTCAATAAATAAGGTAAGGAAAAAGCTGCCCAACTTCTAGCTCTTCCAGCATGAAGGGGAAAAAAAAGTGTGGAACTTGCTTGCAATATTCTGGCTTTTCTGGGGGCTGCCCAATGGGCAGGATACTACCTCATCTAACTCAGAGAATACAAAAGCACATGAAAATATGCTCAACACCACATTCCCACCTCCAAGAAGATACCGCCCCACCTACATCCCTGAAGTCCAAGTAGTGTGATAAAAACAGAAACTTGTGCTATAGCACCACCTACTGGAAAACAAATTAAAGACTACTACTTATAAACCTGCTAAATTGTTCAAAGCAAAATGGTACCTAAATAAAGATTTCAATATTTCAAATGCCCAAGTGGAGAAATAATCAAGTACCATGAATAACCAAAGTAACAAGGTATCTCATAAACGAAATGAAAATTCTCCAGAAAACAAACTAAAAGTCATGGAAGATTGTGATTTAAATGACAAGAGAACTCAAGATTGCAGTTCTGAAAAAAAATCAATGAGATACAAGAAAACTCAGAAAGGCAGTTTAATGAGCTCAGAAATAAAATTAACAAATAAAAAGGAGTACTTTACTAAAGAGATTGAAGCTATATAAAAAAAATTCTGGAGCTGAAAAACAGTAAATGAGATGAAGAATTAATCACAGAAGCTCAGGAAACAAAGCAGAGCAGATGAAAGAGAGAATTAGTGTTCCTGATGTTAGAAACTTAGAAATGACTCAGGTGAAATAAAGAACTGAGCGTTAAAAAAACAAAACAATAAATGAATTTTATGAGAACTGACTCCTTTAGAAAGAACAATATAAGAATAATGGATATACCAGAAGGAAAACACGAAGACAATGGAAAATTTAATGTGATGAAGATCTGGTTCTTTAAATAGGTAAGTATTATAAAATTGTCAAACTTCTGGCTAGACTCACTAAGGAAAAAGAGAAAAAGACTCGGGCCAGACAAGTGGTGCGTTGGTTAAGAGTTGGCTTGGGATGCCAGCTCTGAGCTGCAGGGCCTGGATTCAGATCCCACATTAGGCTCAGTGACACTGCGCCCTCTACAGCTAAGATGGTGAACAACAGCTC
>NW_017731471.1:626866-628621 GCF_001890085.2 Hipposideros armiger
CAGAAATAAACCCAAACACACATGGGAAATTTTCAACATAGGAGCCAAAAACGTACAATGGAGAAAGCAAAGCCTCTTCAATATGTTGTCAAGAAAACTGGAAACCAACATGCAAAAGAATGAAACTAGACTGCTATCTGACACCATATACAAAAATTAACACAAAATGGATTAAAGACTTGAAAGTAAGATGTGAAATAAAATACATAGAATACATAGGCACTACGCTTATAGACTTTGGTCTCAGAGAGGTTTTTGTGAGCTTGACCACAAAGGCCAGGGAAGTAAAAGCAAAAATAAATGAATGGGACTCCATCAAACTAAAAGGCTTCCACACAGCAAAAGAAACCATCAACAAAACAAAAAGGCAACCAACTGTATGGGAAAAGGTATTTGCAAATGATACCTCCAATAAGGAGCTAATATTCAAACTGCATAAAGAACACATATAACTCAACAGCAAAAAAAACCCCAAACAATCCAATTAAAAAATGTGGAGTGGACCTGAACAGATGCTTTTCCCAGTAAGACATACAAACAGCCAACAGATATATGAAAATGCTCAACTTCACTAGCTATAAGGGGAAGGCAAATCAAAACCACACTGAGATATCACCTCACACCTGTTAGAATGGCTATTATCAATAAGAAAATAAATAAGTGTTTAAGAAGATGTGCAGAAAGGGGGACTTTGGTACACTGCTGGTGCGAATGTAACTTGGTGTGGCCTAGACGGGAAAAAGGATGGAAATTCCTCAAGAAAATAAGAATACAGCTGCCATCTAACCGAGCAATCCCTCCTTTTGGTTATCTATCCCGAAAAATTTGAAAATACTTGTTCATAAAGATCTATGTACCTCCATGTTCGCTGAAGCATTATTCACAACAGCAAAGACATGGAAACAAACCTAAATGCCCCTTGATGGATGACGGGATAAAGAAGATGCGGTACATATACACAATGGAATACCATTCTGCCACAGAAAAGTGAAATACTGCCATTTGCGACAACATGGATGGATATTGAGAGTATCATGCTAAGTGAAGTCAGAAGGAAAAATAACTCATCTGTGGGATATAAAACAAAAAGCAACAAATGAACAAACAAAAGAAACGAACTCCTAGACACAGATAAGGGTATGGTAATTACCAGAGGGAAAGAGGGATGGGGAGGATCAAGGGGGTAAATCGGGTCAGATATATGGTGATGGAAGGAGGCTAAACTTTAGGTGGTGAGCACACAATGCAATATACAGATGACGTAGTATAAAGCTGTACACTTACAACCTGTATAATGTTATTAATGAATGTTACCCCAATAAATTTAATTTTAAAATAATAAAATCAAGAGCTTCAGTTCTGCAAGATAAAGAGTTATAGAGACCGTTTGTAGAACAACATGAATACACTACTGAACTGTACACTTAATGGATAAGATGGTAAATTTTATGTTATGTGTATTTAACCACAATTAAAAAACAATTTAAAAGGAATAAAATACTGATACAAACTACAGCCTGGACGAACCGTGAAAACATTAGGCTGAAATAATTCATTCATGAAACACCATGTATGACTAAATCCATATGAAATGCTCAGAATAGGCAAATTCATACAGAAAGTAGATTACTTTTTGCCAGGGGATGATCGGATACAGTTAAAATGTGTAATGACTGGGCCGGCCGAGTGGCTCTATTGGTTAAGAGGGTGAGCTCTGAGCAACAGGGTCGCCAGTTCGATTCCCACATGGGCCAG
>NW_017731471.1:629381-652615 GCF_001890085.2 Hipposideros armiger
CACACACACACACACACTCACATAAAAACAAACAGGTTTCCCATTTGATACATTGTAGAATGATCATATTATTCTGGAATACATAAAAAAATGCTTAGAATGGTTAGTATTATTCTACAATACTATGCTAAGAAAGAAGCAAATTTTTAAATAACTAATAATCTAGATTAGTAGCTATGTGTATTGCAAGAACAAACACATCTTAATTACTATAATACTAGTAGTACTACTAAGACCAATAATTAGCATTCATAGAGCACTTACTGTTTGCCAAGTAAGCACCATTATAAGCCCTTTATATGTACCATCTAATTTAATGCCCACAATAATCAATAAGGTAGTACTACTGTAATACCCCATTTTACAGGTGAGGAAACAAGCACAGAGTATTCATACAAATAGAAAGTAATAAGGCCAGGAATTAGATTGAGGTAGTTTGTCTACAGAATCTCTCATTTACTACACTATGACTTCCCCCGACAACAATAAAAAATTACACTCAAGAGTGTTTTTGCACCCTGAAAGTCCACCTTGTTTAGAAAACACAGTTAAAATTATACATACTCGTATGTAATGTACACCCCATTTAAATTAGTAATTCCAACAATTTGTTTCAAATCAAAATATTAAATATTTCACTTAACTTTATTAGTAATAGCAATTTTTCTAAAAATAACTTGAAGCATGGTTATTCAGATTAATTCCTAAAATTTTTGAACAACCAATATAATATTTACCTTGTTCTGGGTCGCTGTTCATCTTCAGATTCACTAACTTGTTCACTAACTCCTGATTCCTGAAAATCAGTATCTTCAGAATCTTCACTGCTCACTTAAATAAAAAAGCATATTAAATTGTTAAATACTTCCCAATAAAATGTAATTCACTTAATTTGTCAATAACTTCACATTAAAACTTAGAGCACTGTGAGAAGAATGTCTGTAATATGTACGTTAATGGATATTAATTACATCATATACATTAGACTAGTTAATGATTCAAATGGTATTTAGAAAAATAATTCAAAGATATTCCAACTACGATTATAAAACTATGCTTCTACATTAAAATAAAAGTATTAACTGTATATGAATTAACAAAATTAGAATTTACCTGTCAATAAAATATATCTGTAATTAGCAAAGATAAATAAAGTAAAATAAAAGAATTCTGCTTATTTAAAACATACAGAGTAGGCTGGCCATAATGGGGGTAAGGGCGATTACAGACTCTTTGCCATTTATGGACAGAATACATTAAGAAATGACCGAAGGGGCAGCCAGTTGGCTCAGTTGGTTAGAGCGCAGTGCTCTTAACACCAAGGTTGCCGGTTCAATTCCCACATGAGCCAGTGAGTTGTGCCCTCCACAACTAGATTGAAAATGATGACTTGACTTGAAGCTAAGCTGCACCGTCCACAACTAGATTGAAGATAACAACTTTACTTGGAGCTGATGGGTCCAGGAAAAACACACTGTTCTCCAAAAAATTTATTAAAAACAAAACCAAAAAAAAAAAAGAGGAAATAACCTAAGGACTCCGAAAAGGAAACAAAAGCAGATAGATTGGGGACTGAAATCAAAACTTGAATAATAAACCTATAAAACTGGAGGGTTGAGGGGAAGTGGCTGTGAGTGCCATTTTCTCCCTCCTTTCTTTCCTGGTTTGGAGAGCAAGGCAGGCTGAATTCCAAAACTACGCAGAGGGTGCTGACAGCAAAACTATGGGAGAGCCCCATTTCTAGCCACAGCACTGGGAAGAAGTTGGGCCCTGCATATAACAATATAAGAAGAATTCCTGATTATTTGCTCTCCAACATTTTATTTTTCTCCCCCAAAAATTGCCACTGTGAGACAGGCATCTAAAATTCCAGGAGAATACACATGTTTCTGGCCAGAGGAAGTCAAGATGGGAAAATACAAGATGAGCCTGGAATATCTTTTGGTGCCAGAAAGCAAAGCAGTGCTCAAAAAGTAATGGGGACATATTCAAAGGATACATGTTCCAACTTGAAGGAGCTCCCAACAAGCAAATGTGGAATAATATGAGCCACAAAATGAACAATTCGATTACAACTCACAGAATAAAATAAATATAAGTCCACATTAATATAAATAATGGGATAAATAGGGGAAAACAGACAGCTTTTCCTTAAAATCACTATTATAAATGCAGAAGTAATGAAAGAAATAGAAAATCACCACTAGACAAACATCACAGCAATAACTGCTTCAGGCAAGATGAATGCTAAAATTTGTGAGCTTAATTATGAGGAGAAACAGGAGATCTGCATAGTCTCAAAGTATTTCCCCACAAGATACTCATTAAATATGAAGAGAAAAAAATTTTTTACACTGGAGGAACCCAGCAGACACCAACTTAACAGAGTAGTCAAGGTTAACATTACCAGTAATAAGACATATTGTCATCCTATACCCTTTGCTTGATGCAATGAAAAGAATTCAATATCACTTTGTGGTACTCCTGTAAAGGGCATAATACCCTCAATCTAATTATGAGATGATATTAGACAAATACATATAGATGGACAGTCTAGAAAATAACTGATCAATACTGTTCAAAAGTGTCAAGGTCATGAAAGACAAGACGGGGGAACTGTCACAGATTGGAGTAGATTAAGGAGACATTACAAATGAAAGCAATGTGGGATGCTAGATTAGATTTTGAAGCACAAAAAGGACATCAGTGGGGAAGTAATGACAACTAAATAAGATCTATAGTTCACTTCAGAGGTCAGAAAACATTTTATGTAATAAGTCTGATGGCAAATATTTTTTCAACTTTTGTAGGCTCTATAGTCTCAATTGCAACTACTCATCTTTACTCGACTTTGCCGTTATAAACACATGAAAGCAGTAACTGAGCAAGTATGACTGCCAATATAACTTTATAAAACAGCAAAAGATCAGGGCCGGCCAAGTGGCTCAGTTGGTTAGGAGCTCGCTCAAGAGTTTGAGCTCTGAGCAACAGCGGTTCAATTCCTGGCCCAAGCTGAGCAGCCGCTGAGCTGCCAGCAAGTGGCTGAATGGCTCAGCTTAAAAAAAAAAAACATCAAAAGACTGAATTTAGCCTACTGGTGTAGTTTGCCAACACTTGGTTTATTTAATAGTATTGCATCAATCAGTGTCAATTTCCTGATTTTGATTACTGTCAATTTCCTGATTTTGATTACTGTACTATGTAGTAAGTATAAGGTATTAAAGAAGCTGAGTAAAAGGTATGTAGAAACTCTACCATTTTTGCAACATTTCTGTAAATCTAAAATTATTTCAAAATAAATTTTTTAAAAAAGATCTACCATGACCTGAGATCAAAACCGAAGGTCTGATTCATCTAAAAAAATTACAGACATAAATACTATAAAAAATTGCTACAGGGGGGCAGGGAAATGTAGAAATTCATGTGATGAAAGAGTTCTACAGACAGATATTGATAATTGCACAATGATGTGACTATACTTAATGTCACAGAATTATACGCTTAAAAATGGTTAACATTTTGTTATAATTACTTTACCGCAAGAAAAAACAATTAACAAAACTGTTAAGTAACTGGGAACTGTGGAGAGAAAAAGTGTCTACATGCATGCACACACAAATTTTCTGATTAAGTATAATTTTAAGCCTAGTATTAAGTTTTCATCAAACATTTTATTTTTAAATTTTCAAACTTACCAAAAATTTGAAAGAATTGTTGAATGAATCACCATATCCCTTCTCCTAAATTCACTTATTAACAACTTACTACATTTGCTTTATCTCTCTCTGTACATGCACACATACTTTTTTGCACTGAACCATTTCAAAGTGCAGACATCATGACATTTCACCCTTAAGCATAAGAATATGCTGTCCTACATAACTAAACACCATTATCACACTTGAAAAAAATAACATCGATTTAATGTCATCTAATATAGACAATTACATTTTTGAAATTATCACCAAAATAACTTCTAGAACTTTTTTCAAATTTAGATGAAAATTACAGTTTGCATGCTGCACTTCATTTAATAAGTAATCTAATCTCTTCTTTTTCCTCATTGCCCAACACAAGTTTCCAGACAATATAGGGACACCAGAGAATGCAAAACTTGGAAATTCAATTTCAAAGAGTATCAATCACTACAATCATAATCCACATTAGAAATATATATATATAAATACAGAAATATATATTTTAATTTATTCCTTCCTACACAAACAAACAAAAACCACTAGGGCAATAACATACCCACAGAAGAGGACAGTGAAAACATAGGTCACAGAAAACCCGGGTTTTAATAAAGCATCTTGAATGTAATTGTTCCCACTAAAGGACTCTATGTCCTGGGGTGGCCGAGTGGCTCAGCTGGTTAGAGCTCGTGCTCTCAGCAACAGGGTTGGCAGTTCAATTCCCACAAGGGCCAATGAACTGTGCCCTCCGCAACTAAATTGAAGAAAACAACTTGAGCTGAGCTGCAGCTGAGCTTCCGGTGGACAGCTGGATGGCAAAGTTGGTTAGTATGCAAGCTCTTAACAATAAGGTTGCCAGTTCGACTCCAGCATGGGATGGTGGACTGCACCCCCGGCAACTGGACTTGAAGCTGAGCTGCGCTCTCCACAACTAAGATTGAAGGACAACAACTTGCTGTGGAGCTAGCTAATGGGCCCTGGAAAAAACACATTCCCCATTAAAGTTAAAAAAAAGGGACTCTATGTCCTGAACTGAGCCTCAGAGACAAAAATCAATACTTCTCATTTTATTGAAGATGCACAGGGATTCATGTTGTTATATAACCTGCTAAATCGTTTAATTCCTTTCTAGAATCTGAAAGACAAGCTTGTAGTCATGCTGCAATTTGTGACATAAGCATTCACAAAATGATATACCACTATTTAGTGTAGCATGAAAATGTCCATGACATATAAACTATATGTAGATGGGAGGAGAGAACGTCCTCTTCCTCTTCTTTAATGGGTAACCATTGCTCAATAGACCTTAAAAGGTTCAGAATTCCAAGATTTTTTCCCTTAGCTCTTCATTTGCACAATATTACAACTCCACTGGGCAAGCTCAACTACTTTTGTGGTATTAAAAACATACCACGACAACTCCAAAGACCTGACAGTCATTCTTGACTTTTCTCTTTCATATCAGCTAATAAAGCTTAAAAATTCAACCTCCTGTATAATTCAAGTCAACCCTCCTCTTCTCCACACTTGGCATCAACTATAGCAATATCCTCCAAACAAATTCAAGGCCTTCAATCTCACAGAATAACAGGCAACTAACCTGATCATATTACATACTTAATTAAAAACTTTCAATGGGAAATATAAATAGTTGTGCTGAGGTTGTGATTCTTGAGTAATAGTAATGAATGTCCTTGTGCCTTTATCTAGGTGCCATATGTGTTTATCAAGTTGTCCACTAATGAAATGCACACCTCTCTCTATGTATAGCATATCCCAAAAATTTTTTACAAGTGGTAGCATTCTTCTGTGAATATACTAAAAATAATTAAATTGTAAACTGTAAATTATAATTTTAAGGGCCGGCCGAGTGGCACGTTGGTTAAGAGTTGGCTTGGGATGCCAGCTCTGAGCAACAGGGCCCCGGTTGGATTCCACATGAGGGCCAGTGACGCTGCACACTCTACAGCTAAGATGGTGAACAACAGCTCGACCTGGAGTTGGGCTGCCATGAGTCGCCCGCGACAGCGTAGGCTGCAGCCCCTGCTGCAGTAGGCTGCCATAAGCTACCTTGTGTGGCTGGCAGCCAGCATGAGCGGCCGGCAGCCGGCATAAGCTGCCATGAGCCGCCATGTGGNGGAATTATTGTTAATTTTTAGTGTAATAATGGTACTGTAGTAATGTTTAAAAGGTCTTTATCTTTCAACAATATATTATTAATTACATATGGACAGAATGATATGATCTCTGAGACTTCCAAAATATAATCTGAACGTATGAGAATAGATGAAACAAGACTGGCCATGTGTTTGCAACTGCTGAAGCTGAGTAATGGGTACAAAGAAATTTATAATACTACCCCCTCCCCCTATACATGTGCTTGAAAATTTTTACAATAAAAAGTTTATTTAAAATTTTTCAATCCTTTATGGATTTAAACACAAATTTTTAAACACTTTTCTACGCCAGAAAACACAATCCCTTTTGCTCATCATTCAAGAATCTCAACTCTTTCCATCTACCTAGGTATATTAATATAGCTTAATGAAGATTTTTAAATTGCATGAAATACTGATAGTAGAGAAAAACAACTGTCACTAAACATCTGTGGTTGATTACAATATTCTATTCTTGAAATACTGAAATATATCTATGAATCTATGGAAATCATATGTTAAAAAGATATCACAAAAAAACTGGTTTACCTCTCTTAATTTCTCTCTCTCACGCTCCCTCTCAGCAATACGTTTTCGCCTCTCTTCCTCTTCCTTAAGAGCATTTTGTGTTTCTGTTCTTAGTTTATCATCTTTAAGAATCTTTCGAATTTTCTTTCTGCCTTTCCCAGGAGACTTGGAATCATCATTTTCATCATCTTCTTCTTCGTCCTCTTCATCGTCTTCTTTATCTCCTTCATCAGAATTACTCTGGAAATGAAATGATCAGAGGTAAATACAACAAAATTACCTAATTTATCCACTTCATATTAAAATAAGTAACATACCAAAAAATGGTGGAAACATACTAAAAGTTTTCAGAAGTTTACTTTGCAAAAACAAAAAAACAAAAAAACAAAAAAAAAAACAGGATTATTAACATACACGCAAAACCCAAAAGTGGGACAAGGGACTGGAATAGACTTTTCTCTAAGAAAAATATAGAAATGTTCAATAAGAGCGTGAATAGATACTCAGTATCATTTGTCATTAGGGAAATTTAAATCAAAACCACAAATGAGATATTATTTGGATGGCCATTTAAAACAAAACAAAACAGAAAATAGCAAGTATTGGTAAGGATGTAGAGAAATTGGAAGCCTGGTGCATTGGGAAAACACTGTGACAGTTCCTCAAAGAATTAAATACAGAATCACCACATGATCTGGCTAGTCCACTTCTCAGATTATAACCAAAAGAATTAAAAGCAGGGATTCAAACAGATATTTGTATACCCAAATTAATAGCATCATTATTCAAGATAGCCAAATATGGAAACAACCCAAATGCCCATCAACAGATAAATGAATAAATATAATGTTATATATACATACAGTGGAATATAATCCAGCCTTTAAAAGAAAAGAAATTCTGATACATGCAAACACATAGCATGTGTTTGAAAGCATTATGTTAATAACATAAGCCAAACACAAAATGACAATTATATGACTCCAATTGTATGAGCTATTTAACAATATGCAAATTTATAGACACAGAAATTAGAATGGGGGTACAAGGGGCTGGGGGTATTTGGGAATGGGGAGTCACTGCTTAACGGGTACAGAGTTTCCAATTGTGAATGTAATTAAGGCCACTGAATTATACACTTAGAAATAATTAAAAGGCTCATTTCAAAAAATAAGCCCCTCCCCCCCAAAAAATGAATAGTGTTCACAGAATAAAACATGTTACAGAGAACTTATATTTTGCATAATTCTGCTTATATGCAAAAAATTCAAACTGGATAACTTCATTTGTAGAAGAAATGTATTCCACATGAACCATTATACAGGATAAAATATTTTATGTCTTCGAAAAATAGAACACTTCACATCAATTCTATAGTCCTTCGAACATGAAATAATGAATTAGGACAGTTTAAACTTTCCATTAGATTTAGTAAAGAAACAGAAAAAAATTGGTCAAAATTAAGACTTCTGCATATTTACACTCACTAAGTCAATCCTTCCACAAAACCATAAAAAATAAATAAACTAGTAGAATTTAAAGAACGAATGGAATGAAGACGAGGTAATAACATACTTATTATCGTCCACTGTACCAGTCAAAATTCAAGCACACAATAAATGTCATTATTACCTTGTTTTCGCTGGATGAATCTTCTTGAACCTTAATGCGTCGCCTTTTCTTTTTCTGTTTATAACTCCGCTGATTTTCTTCCAACTCTGCTTTCTTTGCAGACCTAAATAACATTTAAAATGCAAAATAAAATACTTAACAACATATTTCCTTAAATGAATTATTTACTATTTAGAACTGCTTTACCTTTGTGTACATTCCTAAAGAAGAGAAAGGAAATAAAAAAGCAAAGTAACTTCACTAGATTCAAGATGGATAAAACTCAATTCTAATCTAATGATCAACATTTTAAGTTATTCAGAGAAGAGATTTGGCACATTAGTAATGAGATAGATGGAGGGTCTTTAGAAATATAAATGGCCAATATACACATAAAAATATTCACCATCTCTTTAAAAGAGCAGAATTTAAATGCTGTATACTATTTTCTTTATATCAACTCACTTAAATTAAAAAAAAAGTAACAATAGTTTTGGTGAGAAAAGTTCTTCTGGGCTAAGAAACTGGTACACAAAGCTACATTAATACAGAATTATGTTCCTGGCATAAAGGACAGGCACACAGGTCAATGGAAGAGAAATAAAATTTTACATTTATGGTCTACTGATTCTCCACAAAGGCATTAAGACAATTCAATAGGGAAAATATAGTCCTTTCTACAAATTGTGCTNTATGTCAGATATATTTTTCAATAAAAATCTTAAAAATAATTTTTAAAAAGAATACATTAAGGGAATCAACAATAAATTAGATGAAGAAGAGGATGAATCATTGATTTGGAATATAAGGTAGCACAAAACACCCAATCATGACAGGAAAAAGGAAAGCGAATCCAAAAAAAAATGAGGACAGTTTAAGGGGCCTCTGGGACATCAAGCGTACCAAATTTACATCATAGGGGTACCAGAAGGGAAGAGAGAGAGGGCAAGGAATTGAAAAACTATTTGAAGAAATAATGAGAGAAAACTACCCTAACCTGGCAAAGAAAATGGACATACAAGCCAAGAAAGCACAGAGTCCCAAACAAGATGAATCCAAAGAGGCCCATATCAAAACACAACATAATTAAAATGCAAAGGTTAAAGATGAAGAAATAATCTTAAAAGCAGAAAGAGAAAGGAAGTTAGCTACCTACAAGGGAACTCATATAAGACTGTCAGCTTTTTTCTCCACAGAACCTTTGCCGGCCAGAAGGGATTGGCACAAAATATTCAAGGTGATGAAAAGCAAGGACCTACAACCAACATGAGTCTGCCCTGCAAAGCTCTCATTTAGAATCGAAGGGGCAAAAAGAGCTTTCCAGACAGGAAAAAGCTAAAGGAGCTCATCATCACCAAAAAAGTATTATAAGGATCGTTAGAGGGGCTCCTTTAAGAAGAGAAAAAGATTAAATAATTTGAATAAATTGGGTAACTACATATCTCTCAACAGTTACTTTAAATATAAGTGGATTAAATATTCTACTCAAAAGACATAGGGTGTCTCAATGGATAAGGAAACAAGACCCTTAAACATGCGGCCTACAAGAGACATCAGACTGAAAGACACACAATCAAAGTAAAGGAATGGGAAAAGATATTTCATTAAAATGAAACAAAGAAAGCAAGCTCTGGTGGCAATACTTACACCAGACAAAACAGACTTTAAAAGAAGGGCTATAACAACAGACAAAGAAGGACCTAGTAATTTCACATCTGGGTATTTATCTGAAGCAACGTAAAACACTAATTTGAAGACATATATGTATCTATATGTTCACTGCATCATTATTTACAATAGCCAAGACACAGAAGCAACCTAAGTATCCATCAGTAGATGAATGGATTAAAAAGTGGTATATGGGCCGGCCGAGTGGTGTGATGGTTAAGAACTGGCTTGGGACACCAGAGGGCCCCGGTTCGGNTAAGGGACTCACTCAGCACTGGAGCAACAGTTCAAAAGGCACCAGAAAAATACTGGGAGGAACTGAGTTGTCTGGCTACAGGGCAAGGACTGGAGAGGTAGCCTACTTCCGGGCAGAGGAGCTGGCAGAAGCCATTGTTTCTTTGTTGAGCCTTCCCCACTGCTGGTGGGCAGATGCAGGCAACCAGCATACCTGAATTTCCATCAACCTAGCTAACACGGTTTTTGCACGGACTCCCTAAGGCCACACATCACCCATATTCAGGCACACCCAAGCCACTTCTTGTGGCTTTTCAGTACAAATGGCCTACATTGGCTCATGCTGCAGCTTTTCTCGAAATCACTTACAGGTTCACAAAACCAAAACAGCAGCATGTGGCTTTGGTGTATCCCGAACCTCTGGCTAAGCAACCCCAAGTCTGGCATAGGTGACAACAAGTCTTGGTTTGCAGCTTGACTTCTTGAGGCACCTCCAAGCATAGCATGGGTAGTGGCCAACTACAGATTGCTTTGTTGATTATGCCAGGTGAATCCAGGCAGGCCATAGGCTGTTGCTGAACTTAGATGGCAGTGGGTCCCCTCCCAGGAGTCCCTGGGGCTGATATTCCCAGTAGCCAGCTTCAGAAGAACCCAGAGTATCACCCAGCCACCACCAAGGTCAGCACACAAAAAGGGCAGACTGGGCAGGCACCAGGGCCTTGCTAAACCAAAGTCTGCTCTTTAGGGTCAGCCTATGCACCATAGCTATTCAACTGTAGTCACAGCGAGTCCTCACAACCAATCAGCCTGAGGAATAATCCCTCCCAATGATATGCAAACAGCAACCAAGGCTCAACTACAACAGGAGGACACACACAACCCACAGAACAGACATACTTGGAGCACCTGGCTCTGGTAACCAGGAAGACTGCACAACNGGTTCAGATCCCACATATGAGGGCCAGTGACACTGCCCTCCACAGCTAAGATGCTGAACAACAGCTCAACCTGGATTTGGGCAGCCGTGAGTCGCCGGCTACAGCATAGGCTGCAGCCCCTGCGGCAGTGGGTTGCCATGGGCTACCGTGTGTAGCCAGCAGCCAGTGTGAGCGGCCAGCAACCGCAGTGAGCGGCCGTCCAGAAGCCTGGGACTGATCTGCCTCACCTGGGAAGAGCGCAATGATGGTGCCAACTTGGGCCAGTGAAGCAACATCCTACACAACTAGACTGAAGACCAAAATGACAGCAACTTGTCTGTTCCCCTTCCCCCAATTCCTCAGCACTATTCTCATCCCCCCAATTCCCCAATAAAAAAAAATCTTTAAAAAAATTTAAAAACACCACCTTTAAACACATGAAAGAAAAAAAAAACTACTATCAACTTAGAATTCTATACCCAGGGATAGTAACATTCAAAAATGAAAGGAAAAGGCAAACGTCAAAAAAATGATGGACTACGAAGCTCCAACCTCTCATTTCAACACAGAAATGTCAAAGAAAAATAATCAGAAACTGTCTGGACCAATTTTATCAGTGTTCTGGAACACAGCCAAAGGTTTACAGAAACCCAGTGAATGCTCAGTTAAGAAAAACCCATCTTCAAAATAGTAGGGGAGTTTTATGGTATATTTACTTGCCCTAACCGTATCACCTCCCTGGTGAAGTGATGGTCTTTTTCTTCAAGCAGCATCAGCCTGGTTGCCAGTTCCCTCTCTCAAATGAAGGAGTACAGCAGACCTTATTTGCAAATTATTGTGTATGTCTGTTCTAACCTGTCTGGGGGATAACTGAAGGATTGACATAAGACTCTTGTCACCGTTTCACTTAACTTGAAACTCTGGTAGGAAAAACAGCACACACAGGTTATTAAAAAATAATTTTAAAAAGTACAAGGCAAATATAAACCCACAAACACCAGGGAAAAGACATCATAGGTGGAGACATTAAATTGACCAACAAAGGCCCAGAGAAGAATTTGTAATGAGACTTTTGGAATTTAGAACATTCAAAACCAGTAACATATGTAGGAGAATTTAGAAAGCCACATGTATGCCTAGGCAAAACACATGCTCAGAAAAAAACCCTGAGAAGACCTTAAGTTTGAATCTTGGGCTAGTGCCTAGCTCCAGGACAAGCCTAGTTAAGTACTAAAGGAGTGCTTCAGTGCACAGTCAATCTGCAAAACTAAAAAAAAAAATGAGGCATTCAAGGAAATCTCTTTCAAAATATTAGCAGAACATTAATAAAAGGAACAGACTTCAGTGATGACACAAAACAAGGAACAGACTTTGCAAAAATAATTGGGAAGCATCTCAAAACGATCATATTACTACAACCTAAGAAAAATAAATATAGCAAAACCATACTAAGAGAGATAGCTTAGTTTCCAAAATTATCACATTATAATATTCAAATTAGCTATTTGCAATAAAAAGAAAAATCACAAACCATACAATGAAATAGGAAAAGTGGCGCATTCAAGACAACAAAATAAAACAGAAACCACCCCTGAGAAATCCACAAAAGTATACTTACTAGATAAAGACATTAAAGTAATTATCTTTATTATGCTCAAAAACCCAAAAGAAACCATGGACAAAAAACTAAAGGAAATGAGAAAACGGAGGTGTGCACAAACTAGAACTATTAACAAACAGGTAGAAATTACAAAAAGGAACCAAACAGAAAATCTGCAGCTGAAAAAGACAGTAAGTAAAATAAAAAATTCAAAAGGGATTCAATAGCAGGTATGACCAAGCAGAAGAATTAGCAAGCATGAAGATGTGAATAGAAATTATCCAGTCTTGTGAGACATCAAGCTGACCAACATATATATTATGAAAGTCCAAGAAGGAAAAAAAGATAGAGGAGTACAAAGATAATTTGAGGGAATAATGGCCAAAAACTCGCTAAATTTGAGTACAGAGCACAATCTACAACTCCCAAGAGCTCTTCAAAGTCTATACATGATAAACTAAAAGAGATCCAGACAAATAACATTATAATCAAACTTTATAAACTGATTTCTCATGAGAAAATTGGAGGCCAGAAGGCAGTGCATACTTTAAAGTATTGAAAGAAAATAACTGTCAGCTGAAAATTCTGTACAGAACAAAGTATCCTTCAAAATAGAGTGAGAAATTAAGACATTCCTAAGCCAAGGGAGTTCATGAAAACTACACCTACCCTAAAAGAAATGCTAAAGGGAGGTCTTCAGGTTAAAATGAAAGAATGCTATACAGTAACTCAAAGATATATAAAGAAATACATATCCATGAAAAACAAACATAAAGGGGCAAATATAAAACTCAGTATTATTTTAATTTGAGTTTGTAACTCCAGGTTTATTTTCTATTGAGATTTAAAAACAAAAGCATACAAAATAATTATATGTTATTTGGCATAAAATGTAAAAAATGTAATTTATGACATGAATAATATTCAAGGGGAATGAAGCTGCATAAGCTTTACAGTTCATATATGCAATTGAAGTTAAGTTCATTTCAATTCAAATTACATCGTTATGACTTCACGATNAGCCGGCATAAGCTGCCATGAGCCGCCATGTGGCCGTCCAACGGCCGGCGACTCATCTGCCTCACCTGGGAAGAGCGCAATGCTAATACCAACATGGGCCAGTGAAGTGACGTCCTCAACAACTAGACTGAAGAACAACAGGACAGCAACTTGTCTGTCCCGCTTCCTCAATCCCCCAATGCTGTTCCCCTACCCCAATAAAATCTTAAAAATATATATAATTTTAAATTCTAAATTACCCCGTTTGTGAATTAAATCTTAATACAGCTATGATTTTTAAAATAATTAAATACTTTTCTATATTAAAAAATTAAAAAAACTTCAAAGGCTCTCCAGCCTAAGGGAGCCTAATATACTTTTCAGTCACTTCCCAAAATGTTTTCCTATTCCTAGTGGCAAAGAAGAGTTAATCTTCCCTTCAGGAGTTGGTTAGTAAAGTGTTCAGAATGTGCCCCTAAGAAGCAAAAAACTTTCTTTGAACTTTTTGTTAGCCAAAATTCTTAGGCAAATTTCACATTTAATTATCTCAATATGCGTGTGATAATTTAATATAAGAATACTCTCCCCCCAACTCTAAAGTAAAAAGAACACACCAAAGAGATGGACCATGTTTTACTCTACAGCCTTATGCACCCCTGGACTTACTGCCAAGGGTCTCCAGTACATGGTCTTTGGCTCATTGGCCCAGCTTCATTTCCTGCTGTTCCTTTAGATACTCCCTCCTATAGTCCAACCGTACCATATTAATTGCACCGCCTCCACCATTTACCATTTTGCAGAGGCTTTTAAAATTTTTTCCCTGCTTGCATTATAAACCTTCACAACACATCCACCTGCTTCCCAATTACAACTTCGTCCACTGAGTGAAATTCCTCATCTTTATGAAGTCTTCCCTGGGGATAACCCCCTAAGAAGCTAAAGAAACACTCTTTTGTGCCACACTATACAGTAGCTCTGTTATACAAGATATCTCTCATGGTGCTATAATTTCTTATAATATTAATGTCAATAATTCTTACTAAACCAATAACTTCCAAACCTGGCTAGTTATCAGAATCATATCAGAGATGCTTTTAAAACATATGGATACCTAGGTCCCACCACCACCGATTATACTATGTTAGTTGGCTTGGGATGGAGCCCTGTCACAGGTATATTTCAAAATCCCTGAAGTGATTCACATGTGTAGCCAGACTGAAAACCACCATATAAGACAATGATTTCCTTATTCATTTTTGTATCCTCAGTGTTTACCATCATGCTAGAAACACGTAAGTACTCAAGCAGAAGGATTCAAACTTTAATGTAATGAAAATTTAATCTGACTACATAGAAGTTTTGTATATAAACTTGCATAAATGTACCCTAACTAATTGTATCTTCTCTCTTTCCTTAGGAAAACATTATTTCTTCCTGCAGTTATCGGCAAGCCTATATTTTCTATATAGCTTTTATTTGTTGTTAAAGTTATTTATCTCTTTAATCTAAATGTGTGTAACTACTAAAAGTTAAAAATATTCTTGTGTCATCTCTCAAGTTTCTGGGATATCTTCCCACTCTACATTCTTTACTTCACTCTCATGTAAGAGAATACTTATTGCCAGTGTGCTGATATTTACTAATATAGGTGGTCAATTGTAGGAGCAGACATCTTAAATTTCATTACTATAATTAGTTTATAAAACCAAAATGTTCCTTACACTCAAAATTAAAATGTCTTGGGCCGGCCGAGTGGCGCGATGGGTAAGAGTTGGCTTGGGACGCCAGCTCTGAGCAGCAGAGCCCCGGTTCAGATCCCACATGAGGGCCAGTGACACTGCACCCTCTACAGCTAAGATGGTGAACAACAGCTCGACCTGGAGCTGGGCTACCTTGAGTTGCCAGCGACGGCGTAGGCTGCAGCCCCTGCTACAGTGGACTGCCATAAGCTACTGTGAGTGGCCATCCAGTGGCTGGCGACCGATCTGCCTCACCCGGGAAGAGCGCAATGATAATACCAACATGGGCTGGTGATGCAACATCCTCCACAACTACACTGAAGAACAAAAGGACAGCAACTTGTCTGTTCCCCTTCCCCAATTCCCCAATAAAATCTTTAAAAAAAATTTAAATGTCTTACCCTTCCTTCTATTTCTGCTTTTGGCTTCTTTGTGCTCTTTAGGCTTCATCTTTTTTTCTTCTCCAGATTCTCCATCACTCACAGTCAGTTTGTGCCTCAAAAGCCTGTGTCTGTATCTTGGCTTCTTAGATTCTTCAGAATCTGAATCTGATTCAGAATTGACTTGATTTTTTGCTTCTAAATGGAGGAAAATAAATCAGGAAAACTTTCAGCCTTTTCTCCTTTAAAATGTTTTATAAAACCATTTTGTTGATGATTTTCATGATTTATAAAAAAGATCAGAACTATGCACTTACCTGGGTGTCACTGGTGATACCAGGCAAGCTCATACATCAGACTTGATCTATTACTTTTTTAAAATATTAATTAAGTATCACCAATACATTTTGTAGATTTTTTAAAGGTAAAAAATATTTTGCTTTAAAAATCATCTGTTTATGGGCAGTGACTGACAAAACGTGCAAAATTATTAAAAGATACTCAAATGGAGTAAAGGTAGTAAAGTTTTAAACATTTTAATAAACTTCAAATATATGTATTAAAAAAATGTATGGTCACATAGTCTTCAACGACTGAACTGGTCAAACAATCAAATTATGGCATCCTATACTTTTCTTTGGGGAGCTCACCCTCATCTCCTGGGTTTTCTTCATTGTGCTTTCCAGTTCTTTTTTTCCCTTCTTCTGGTTCATCATCTGAAGATCCATCCTCATCAGAGGAAAGATTGGCTTTAATTTCTTCTAAAAGCATCTTCTTGGCAATTCTTGAGAGTAAAAAGACAATAAAAAAACTACGTATTTGGTGAAGAACAAAATAAAAATTAAAAACAAAAATAAAGAATTCTGCTTCAAAACGAAGACAAATGTGTCAATAGACTCTACATTGTAAATAAAACACTACCAGAATCATGTTTTAACCTAAGCTATCAAATAAAACTTTTGAAAATGCTCTTAGCACTGATATTTTCAAAATTCAAGCAATTCTGCGATATATTGAAAAATCTGAGGGACACTTCTACTAACTGTTTTGACCAATTGTTACTTCATGCTGGACAATCTTCTAATCCTATATTTACTCTGCTGCCATCATCCAATAACTACAATGTTAGACAGGCCCACAATAGTAAATTTACTTATTCAGACAAATGGCATTCCAACACAAAACTCCACATGACAGGATTTATTCAACAGCAAAACATATTCTTAGAATATCAGTATGTAAGAAGCCTCTTCATTATAAGACAGTGCCTCAAACTGGGAAATAATATTTTTGGCCCTTAAATTTCAATTTACTTCATAAGTTATGTTAAATAAATGGAAGCAAACACTAAATATTAAGCATTGAAGTGATCAGAAAGCCCTAATAATATTCAAACTAGGGCAGACAGGACATGAGTGCTATTAATTATACACATGGTAATTATCATAAATGAGTTTTCACTTTCCAAAATAGTAGACAGTGCAATAGCTGCATTCATATTAAAATTTCTCATGATGCTCCCCAAAGACCAACTTGCTAATGGAAAATCAACTCCTAAAAGCAAAAGAAAGTACTTCTTTAATACCATCTTATGTTGAAATATATTCCTAATAAGTTTACATGTTTGCAATAAGGAAGACATCTTAAACCATAAAAGCAATCATGCAGCTTTTGTGCAAGACGAGGAGTTTTGCACCTGCGTGTCCTTTTGATATACATTCATGAATCACAGTAACAAAGGAATACCTTATAGAAAGGTTCAAAAGGAAGGTGGCATGATTCTCAATTTGCCGTGAATTAAATTCTATACATAAACATCTACTCTACAATCTGACTTTGTGGCTCAGTCAAAAACTTGTTAGAATTATGGAACTTTTGTTATTTTGAATTTGAAACTCCTCTTTATATTTAACATGCACTCACATTTCAATCAATAATTCATTCAATAAAATATATTAATGCATGTTAATGGCCTCTTAATTTAAGGTAGATTTTTCTATTTATATTCAAAGATATATAGCAAAGGCAGCTAACCAGAGTGAAGCAAAATAGATAATCACCTCCATAAATGCCTATTATATATGTATTTTGGTGCTTTCCGCTCCCCCCCCCCAAAGTGGGATCAGAAATATTTAGACAACACAGAGAGTTACCAATTGCTAAAGGAAACCACAAATGAGTTTGTGTATCTGAGGGTTTCTGCTCTGATTTGCAATTCAATAAATTGCAGATTAGATCACTTCCAGTTTAAATCCTACTGGTGTTGAATTATAAAACATTGCTCAAACAGGGTCAAATATATGGTGATGGAAGGAGAACTGACTCTGGGTGGTGAACACACAATGTGATGCTATATAGATGATGTAGGAGTATTACAGATTGTACACTTGAAACCTATGTAATTTTACTAACCATTATCACCCCAATAAATTTTAATTAAAAAAATAAAAATAGAAACATTGCTTTTAAACTTCTAGATCCATGGTTTGCTGACATGTGTTGCACACAGTAAACATTTTTAAAATGAGGACTAATACAGGATTGCCAACTTTTTGTTTTGCCAAGAAAAAAAATTTAAACCCAAATGTCATTTATTTTCACCATTTTATAAAATAAAGAATATTTCAATACACCCTCCACAAATTAAGAAATAGTTTCAGAATAAAGGGTGGTTCTTTAAATGCAATAAAAGCATCGTTCTGAAAAAACTCTAAATCACCTTTAGTACTATATTGTCATTTCCCATGGACAGGGAAAAACTCTCTCAAACCATTTTGGATAAAACCACTGTTTTGGAATAAATAAATGTGCAAAGGCATGTGTGTGTGTATACATGCACACAATGCGGAGTGTTGTATACTAAATTACAAATAGAAAAACATAGTTCACTTGCAGTTACAACATCTTATATCACCATTTTGGTGAGAGAATAATAGTCAACAAAAACACAGTTCATTAATTTAGTTAAAGATTATTTCAATCACATGATTTCAGTTTGTTTTTACAAGTTCAAATAAAGTCTTAACTGCCATATTACCTATAAAGACTTGGTTGTTAATTTTAAGAAGCCACATAATTTTTCTTCTTTCAAACTCTAGACTCTGTCTACTAAACAGAAGGTAGAAATATGTAAACCTACCTAATTCATACTCAAGTTGTGGACTGTCATGAACTAAGAAATATGATATGCATGAGATAATACAATTCTATATCAACTAATAAATCATGGAAATTGAAATGAGATCCACACACTGAAGGATTACACAATTTATCAACAACCTTCCATAAGACCATAATATATAGAATAATCAGTCACTGCAGAAGCAGAAAAATATTACAAACTTCAGAGAATGGTCATTTTTCTGCAAATTGAAAGCTACACACAGAGCGATGGAGACTCCCTAAGCTACACCTCACCAAGATGTTTTAGATGTGCCCTCTAACACCTTTTGACCAAAGGAAAACCTAATGTATAGATAGCCATGTATATTAATCCATAAAAAGGATAATAAAATTAATTTCCACAAATTATGACTAATGGCTCAAGTCCATTATGTCAAAGGGCCACTGTATCATAAGCCTAGCCTATCACATAGCCTACACCTCAAAGTTGAAACTTAATTGGAAGGACCTAAAGGCTAAGGCTGACCTTCAACCTCAGTCAACAAACATGTTGAAGTGAGATGGGTACCATCTACCAAGCCCGCTGTGATATGCTGTTAAGAGAAGCTCCACTGCCTTAACTCTTGAGTCACGGGTCACAGAGACTTCAAGGACATCATCACTTGAGAATCAGCAGAGGCTGGCAAAGCATCGTTTTGGAGGCCTCTGCTGGACGCATGCTGGTATGCATGTGATGGATGTATAATCATGATCCCTAGTTAATTCTGTTTGCTCCAAAGGTTCCTTTCTTCAGGCTTTCAAGACATTTCTGAGAAAATCATCCAGGCAACAAGGTAGTGCCCGTGGAATCTCAATGCTATTACATCTTGGGGCAGGTGTAGCATCCAAAGCAGTCACAACTTTAGCAGAAGCACCAGAGGCACAGGCTGTGCCCCTCTTGTGGCAGAAACCCTGGGCAGAGCCTAAAGTAATGGAGCCATTACTCCATTTTCCTGAAAGGGTAGCAAGGGAGAGGGGAGGGGGAAAGCAAAACAATATGGTAGTGAGGGTAGAAACCCACAAAGAAACAACTATCGTAACTGGTTCATGAAGAGAATAAATAGAATCCCCAAACCAACAAGCTTAAGTTTTCTAATTCACACAATGAATACCAAGATAATGCTTATTACACCTTACACCTTTATCTACTAAGAGAGCAAAAATAAAATAAGGGATGAGCCCAAAAACGCAAAGGTGAACAAGCAATCAGAAAAAATTAGAAAGAAATGCGTTTAGTAATTCTGATCCTATCCAGAAAGAAAATGAGTAACGTCTCTTGTTTAAGCACTCAAACAGGAAAAGAAAACTACCTTTTGCTGATGAGTAGATTCAAAATGTTGAGTTTCTTAAAAAAAAAAAAGAAAGAAAGAGGAATCAAGATAAAAATCTCATACGAGAGAGCTTTAGAGAAACAACCATTGGAAAACCAGCACAAAATGTTAGAGCTAGAAGAAGGGACCTTAGAGTCCAATTCTGTCCTTTTACATATGAGGAAATGGGCTTAAGAGAGGGGGAATGACTTGGCCAAAGGAACAAAACTGTTAGTGACATTCAGGAGTAAAACCTAAGATCCTGAGCCCCAACTGCTACTAATTTTACTATGCCAGTGCTATACTCTCTACTCATTCACTACTTCTGTCCTAATGAGTGCTTGAGCAAATACACTATAGTCATATTCTTAAAGATATCTGTATTTCATTGATTTTCAATATATGTATTTAGAGAGAATTCAAGCTTTGATTTTTAAAGATTAAAACAAAAATATGTTCTACACATCATTAGTCCAGTATGTTCCATCTCTAAAATGCACTTACAGTACATATCAGGTACATCCTACAATATACTGTTTTATCTTTTAAGAGGTTCTGAAAAATGGTTTGAAGAAAAATGATAAATAAAAAATACATTTTTAGAAGGTCAAAATACTGTGCATCCTTACACAAAAGTGACAAATTTTTTATAAATTTTTTTTTCATTTTGTGCACAATATCACAACAGAATAGTTAGTTAAAACAGAGAATTCTGAATAAGTTTATAGGTTTAAATATATGCCCTCTAGAGATACAAAGAAACTAAGTATATGTAGTCGTTAAAACATAGTAACTATTTAAAAGGTTGATATGTAAAACAATTCAAATGACTATAGTCAAAGAATGTTGAATATTTTTTGAGAGAACAGGTTGATGAACACATCCTTCTAGTAGTGAGTCTTTGTTTTAATAAACATTATATACTTCAGTATTAAGAATAAAAAGTAAAACATTTAATAGAATTGCTATGGAATTCCTCACCTTCAAAATCTGTATTAGTATTTTTTTAACTCTTTGGCTCATAATTAGTATATTGATATGAAACTTTCTATAAAAAGTATGACAACATAGAAATTTGTATGGCAAATGGTGGAATTTGTGAGATGATGAAGTTGCTAAATAATCAAAAAGCTAAACAAGAGTTTGAAATAGTATAATGAAAAACAGCAGTTTTCTTTTCAGTGAGAGTACCAGGAAAATTAGTGTCAAATAACTTTTTCAAAAAAAAACATAGCAGTAGAAAAATAAAGGCTGGGTGATATTAAGAAACCAGAGTTTATAACAATTTACTGGTATATCAAATTACAAAATGTGTGGGAGTGGAGTCAAGGGATTTGTAACAGATATGTATGATATTGGGGGAAAATGGGGTGGCGGATTGGGGGAGGGGGTTGTCACTTCAATGGGTAAAAAGTATAACTATTGCACTGTGTTGTACAGCTGAAACTAATTCTAAAAAATGTGTATTTCATAATAAAAAATAATTAAATTAAATTTTTAAAAAATTACAAAATGTGTATTCCCTGATTTTATGAAAAAAATCTAAGCCAGTTTTAGAGAAAATTTTAACAAAAAATAATTTATTAATGGCATTGTCATATATTTAGGAAATTTGATCATATTAAAGATTTAGAATCTACACACCTCAATTTTATTTTTAAATTTCAAAGTTAAAGCTAAAGGAGCATATAGAAAGTAAGAAAAATGAATTATTTTGCTAACAATAGAAAACCCAAACTCTTTTTTTTGTGGGGGGGGACAGATGGTATTTCTCATTTTCTTAAAGTCCCAACACCTCCAAAGAACACAGAACAGGAAAGAAAGGCTGGGTATAATCTTCAAATACTATTAAGCTGAGAGGTTACCACCACTGACCATATTTATTTCGTTGCTGACAATTCTAACATAAAGAAAGCTGGAGGCAACTGAAACCAGTTTAGGTATTTACAAATACATCCTATCTACTGGCTGGACATCTGTGTTATACTTAAATGATTTAAAATACTTACCTGTGCTACAAAGTAAACTGAAAATAATCTTAAAATTGCTAGTTAAAAACCTTACTCAAATATAAAACAAGTAAAACACTTCAATTAAAATGCAACCTTTGTTTTTTGAGCACATAAAGAACCAAAGAAATTTTGCTACCCAAATAGAACCAGCAGGAAAAAAAATTATTCCAGATTTAGAAAATTTGTATAGAAAATAGACAAAGATACAGAAGATGTACATTTGTACAGAAGATGAACATTTGGAAAAGTGTTTAAAATGGAAACCAAGTGAAAGTCATATGTTAAAAGGACTTGAGATAAACTCATGTCATTGATCTTTGTTGAAATCAGGTTAACGATCAAAATAATTTCATTATTATGAACAATATCCAAGAATCATTAAGTTCTCAAAATATGCTGTATTAACAAAACAAAGCCTTCATCACCAGAATACTCACAAGAAACTAACAGGAAAAAAACAATCATTTGCACATTTTCCAGTTTGAAAAGCAAAGTATTACCAAATTACAAAATAACTGGAAATTTTTAAGGTTAAGGTATACCACAATTAACAAAACTTCGACTTCCGGTAAGATGGCTGAATAGACAGACGCTGTGTGAACTACCTCCTAGGATCACAACAAAATTACAAATAATTTATAAGATATTCAACCACGGAAGTTCCCTGGACCCTAGATAAGCAGGACCTCTAAACAAAGGACTTCAAGAGGCAGCCACATCGAGTCCGGTAGGAGGGAAGGAGACGAGAGAGAGCGAACCCCGTGAGGGTCACCTTAGCGGTGGGGAGGCTTCTCCAGTTGGGGGCGAGACCCTCCGGCCCCACACCGCGCTCACCACCCCAGAGTTACGTTGCCTGGAAGAGGAGTTCTACAATAGCTAGAAGGAGAAAATAGTGAGGACTCTCTTTGCTCGACTTGGTGAGGCTGGGGATGTCTGGAGAAACAGTGGAGCCGGCAAACCGACTCGCTTGCTGGTGAGCACTCACTCGGTTCCTGGTGGAGGGAGAAGCTTTGTGAGCGGGGACCAGGAGCCTCTGGGAAGGACTGAATTGAGTGCCTTTGGCACGGGAGCTGGAGGTTTGGGGAACAATTGTTCCCCTGGTGTGGAGCTTGTGCGAATGGTGCACAGGAGGCCGCCATTTTTTCAGGGCTGGGTCCTCCCACAGAGGCTCAGGTCTGGGACTGCACAGGAGGCCGCCATTTTTTCAGGGCTGGGCCCTCCCA
>NW_017731471.1:657767-660461 GCF_001890085.2 Hipposideros armiger
TCTATCCAAAGAAATCCAAAACACTAAAAAAAATATATGCACCCCTATGTTTACTGCAGCACTATTCACAATAGCCAAGATATGGAAACCAAAATGCCCATCAATAGACAACTGGATAAAGAAACTGCGGTGTATTTATACAATGGAGTATTACTCGGCCATAAAGAAAAATGAAATACTATTTGCAATTATATGAATGGACCTAGAGAACATTATGCTAAGTGAAATAAGTCAGACAGAGAAAGACAAATACCATATGATCTCATATGTGGAATCTAAAGAATAGAATAAACAAACAAAACAGAAAGAGACTGAGCGATATAGGGAAAAAACAAAACAGGGTTGCTGGATGGGAGGGATGGGGAAGGTAAAAGGTTTAGAAAGTACAAAGTAGTGGTCACGATATAGCCACAGGGATATGAAATACAGTTTGGGGAATATAATCAATAATGTTGTAAAGATTTTGTAGGGGGTCAGATGGGCACTTGTCTTATTAGGGAAACAACTTCATGGACTGTGTAGATGTCTGACCACTGCACTGTAAACCAGAAGCTAAAGCTGAATAATGTTGAATGTCAATTATAATTAAAAAATATATACACACACATTTATTCACAAGATGTGAAGTACAGCATAGAGTCAATGGGATTGTAATAGCTACATATGATATCAGAGGGTTAGTAGATTGGGGAAGGGGAGTTATCACTTTGTGAGGGGTGTGAATGTCTAACTATTACATTGTTTTGTACACCAGAAATTAATAATAAAAAAGAATATTCCAAAAATAATTCTTTTTTCAGGGGGAATGGACTCTTCAGTGATTGTTTAGAATGCAACCTCTAAAGACAAGCCTGATTTAATTGTTCTCAACACGAACACTGTTATACTTGAGCACACTACCATCTTATTACTGAGGCTAATTGACAGTGTAGGTATTAAAATATAGGACATTGTGAGAAAATGTTTGTTCAAAACATCCCTATTTATATTGAAAACATTAAGCAATCATAACGCATTTTTAATGCCAGCCTAATTGCAGAATAGCAACCATAACAAAAAAAATTATGTGAATAAATGTCTTTTCAATGAAAGAATCAGTTTAAAACAAAACTAACAGGTATTAGAAAGGCAGCATTAATATAATGGCACATTTAAATAACTGACTTTAAAATTACATGTATAATTTAAATAACCTGACAAACTGCTATTGTTATTCTCCCTTTCAAAAAGTACATAAAGCCTAAGCTGTAAAATATGAAGTGAATTATTAGTTATAGAAAATATAAAGTTAATCTATTATTTATATTTTTTCTAAAAAGCTCAACCAGAAAAAGTAATGAAACTGTCAACGTATAATATTTTGTTATTGTTTATTACATAAATGCAGTTACATAGAATTTACAAGTTAGAGCATTCTAGCTGACTACAGCATACATTTACTTTCAAATAAAAATGATGGAACATTAATAGTATACTAAAATAACAGAAACTTATTTTTTCACACTTACTAAAATATTCAGGACATGGCTAAATCTTTTTAATGACATCAATGGCTATATAACTTAAAATAGAAAAGATAAATAACAGTGAAATGTTGCAAAACTTTCACACAAATATGTAAGTATATAAGTCATAAATAAATGTATGTGACATGTAAGTGTTTTGGGAATTATGAAGTATTTACTTCCTCAATTTCATAAATATCAAAACTTCTTTGGCTGCCCACTAGCCTACATATCTTGATTCTAACAAATTCTTTCAACTCTCATGAAAAGATGCATTATAATTAAAATGAAATGCTTGAACAATAAAAAAGTTTTACAGAAATTTATTGAATCCAATTAGCTGAGCAATTTGCATTAATACACTATTAACCTCTCCGTAACATCACCACTGAAAATATAATACTTCTAAGAAGCATCATATGAAATTTATACACAATTTATGTACAATTACAATTGTGTACAAATTTAAGCACAATTACAATACATTATCTACCAAAATACATCCTACTAAAAAATGTGAAATTGGTAAAAATAATTCCAAGACTTAACCATCATTTGCAAACAAATTTCTAAAAGCTGCTTAGTCTAACATATTCAAATATGCTCAAATATATTGCCTATACTAAAATAGTTCAAGAAGGTATTTGTATCCCCTTTATTAGATAGCCCATGGGTATTAAATAACTTCTTTGGTATACTGGACATGAAACAAGTTACTAATGGTATATTTTATAAAAGCACATTAAACTAAGTATAAATAAAAATATGCTCAAGATAAAATTCAATTATTTTCAAAAATTCTCAACAGGGTTGTATTTTTTTCAATCACAAATACAAGATGGAATTAAAGGTACCTTTCAGTAAAATACTTGCCAGTTAAAGAGTGATGTAATAAAGTAATGTAAAAGATGAAAATGAGGTTTATATTTTGACAAGTTCTAACACAAATAAAAATTATCATGCCTTAATGACACTCTCATTTGGTGGTTAAATATTAAATTAAGGTTCATTATTCACAATTAAAGTGGGATATAGCATGTTTTAAACATTATTAGCCTCTCAGTAACATTTGAGGTCTCATGTTTTACAGGAAAACAAACAGTAACATAACTAAGTGAAAAGGAACTATAGCATTTTCAAAAAATACATTTTTAAATGCTTTCATAATCTCACTGTGATTATGTACTAT
>NW_017731471.1:660976-668155 GCF_001890085.2 Hipposideros armiger
TAAAAACATTCTCCTGTTAGTTGGGAGAATGCTGTGAAACAGAAAAACGTATCAGCATCAGCAAGATATAAAACTGAGCTAGAACAACAGCTGTCCCCACAGCATTTACTAATTCAAAGTTAATTCCTTACAAAATTATGACTCAAAAATTACATGTATATTCTCTTAATACTACAGCTTACTATTGGGAATAAATGGATCGTTAATATAGTGATCTTTAGTAAAACCATCAAGTCTATCATAGATTTTTGGTGACAGAATTAATCAGAGAAAATTTCATCCAACCCTTTCATTTTAGAGATCAGAAAATTCTGGCAAAGACAAGTCACTTGCCCAAGGTCATACAGCTGGTTGTTAGAAAAGTTAGAACTAGAAGTCAGATATTCTTATCACCATTATTCCAAAATTCCATTCACTAAACCACACTTGGTTGAAGATTATGTCTGTGGGGTACACCATAGTCCAGAAAAGGTTTAAAACATATGCAAAAACATACGGTTATATTCTTTAATACCTTTGTTTTTCTTTATTCTTCTTTGCTGAGATACTGGTGTCCCTTTGTACTTTTTCCTTCTCCTTGAGATCCCTTAGTTAAATAAATCTGTAAAGGCTACACTGTTTACATTTAAAGCTATTGTTTAAGTCTTATTGAAGTTATTACTATCATACTGTCTACTTATATTTTCTTTGAAAAATGGTTAAAGTCTGTATCAGTCTGGACACTACATAGATTGATACTAATTTTGAAAGTGGTTTCTTAATCTTAAATACCTTTTTTTCATATTGATCAGGTTTTAATAAAACACCATACTGGATGGCAATTAAAAACAATAATCAACTATTAAGGAGAGATGCTTGTTGTCACCAATTTATTGAGGTACGATTTACTTTCTTCAATAAAATAATCTGTGAAACTTAAAATAATCTCAGAATTATCAGTTTACATGAAAACATAAAATCTACAGTGCTGTATTTATAACACATCCTACGCTAGGTGTGTTCATATTTATATTTACTTCCTCTTAAGGTTTCTGAGATTTAGCCCAAAATTTAATGGCCTTTCAAACTTGAAAGCATACTGAGCGAGTCTTTCCAAGGCAGGTAACTCCTGGTTTTTACAACCAGTTTACGGTTCCATCACCACTCTTTGTACCCATGCCTAGGGATGTGTTATAATGTTTTAAAATCCATCCAGATGGAATCATACCTATTCTCAGGATCATTGTCATCATCGTCATCATCCACTGTGACGGGCACTGATTTAGATAAGGCTTCATCTCCTTGAGGGAAAAAAAAGTACATTTAAAATTACCTTTAAATTGTCTATGTAAGTAAAATCATGTAAAATAAAACTAAAACCCTAAAACTTCAAAAACAACTGTTGGGTTTTACTCTGTACTCTGGGATCTAAAACATGATTTAAAAGAATTTATAAGGAAAGCACCATGGGGATTTTAAGAAGTGCCAGCAGTATCGTGATAAACCAGTTGGATCTTATTTATTTCAAAGTTCCTTCCCAAGGCACAAAGTGTTTTGAAGCTCACCCTTCAGATAACAAGTCTGTATCATTTGCCATATTAGCATAAGTTTCTTGCTGAACTAAGCTTTACAGTGATCTGTTTTAAGTTTACGGTTAACAGATGTACAGGGCCGGCCGAGTGGCTCAGTGGGTTAAGAGCTCGCTCAAGAGTGCAAGCTCTGAGCAACAGGATCGCTAATTCGATTCCCGGCCCAAACTGAGCTGCATCTGAAACTGTCAACAGGTGGCAGGATGGCTCAGCTAATAAAAAAATAAAATAAAATCAGATGTATAATTTATCCTGTATCACTGAATAGAAAACATGCTAGCAATATTTTAGTAATACCAAGTAATTTCAAAATATACTTGAATTTGTATTGTATTCTTGAGTACAATCAGATACATTCAAGTATAGTAAAACATATTTCCTTATAAAAAGCAACGTTTTTATCCTTTGATTAAAAATCCAAAGAAATTAAGATTTGTGCATTTCATTGTATGAAAATTGTACCTCAAAAACAAACTTAAATATTTAATTCTTGTTAAAACTATGTATGCTGAAGTAATTAAGGAAAAGTACACTGCTGTTTACTATTTACTTTGAAATTTACCAAAATTTCAAGAGCATTACTCTGTGAAAAGAGCCAATCTCAAAAGGTTTTATACTTCATGATTCCGTCTCAAAACAGCTGAGATAAAAATCATATCAACAGTTGCTAGGGGTTAAGATTGGTGATAAGCAAGGGGTGTGCATAAGGTGTAGCACAAGGAAAGCTTGTGGTACTGGAACAGTTCAATATCTTGGTTATGGTGGTGGTTTACGAGGTCAGACAATTAAGTTCACAAACTCATCTTAAAGTGCTACATACCTCAATGCTGAATATCACTATGGTTGCCTTTGAAGTACTCCCCCTTGGGAAGCTATGCACTGACACCAGCGCCTAGTCCACCCTAAAAGCCATTTTGGAACTCTTTTTGGAATGGCCATCAGAGCTATTGTATTACCCATGATGTCCTGAAGGTCATAGGTCATCCAACTGTCTTCCTTTCAATATTTCCTTTATCTTTCGGTAAAGAAAGAAGTCACTGGGGGCCAGATCAAGTGAGTAGGGAGAATGTTCCAATAGTTATTTGTTTCCTGGCTAAAAACTCCTTCACAGACAGTGCCCTGTGAGCTGGTGCACTGTTGTGATGCAAGAGCCATAAATTGTCAGTGAAAAGTTCAGGTAGTTTTCATCTAATCTTTTCATGCAGCCTTTTCAGCAGTTCCAAATAGTAAAGTTGGTTAACTGTTTGTCCAGTTGGTATAAATGCATAATGAATAATCCCTCTGATATCAAAAAAGGTTAGCAACATCATTGCAACAACTTCGCGAACTTAATTGTTTGACCTCGTACAAAGCTACACATGATACAACTGCATAGGACTATATTTTTACACACACACACACACACACACACACATGAATGAGTACATGTAAAATTGGAGAAACCTGAATAAATCTTCTGTTTCCTGATTTTAACACTGTACTATAGTTATGCAAGATATTACCATTAGGGGAAACTGAATGAGGGGTATCCACGTTGTCCCTGTACACTTTTTTTGTGTAATTTCCTGTGAATTTATAATTATTTCAAACTATTTAAAAGGGCAAAAATAGTTAGTTACATTGATGGACAGACAGAATATATAGATAGGTGATAATGCAAATACAGTACAATATTAACAGAAGAAACTTTTCTGTATGTTTAAATTTTTTCATAAAAAAATATTTGGGAAAAACGTTGAAGGGAAAAATCCATATAGAATGCAGACAGCTACAGGTTCAGGATAGAAATACACTAAATATTGAAAGGCAAAAATAAATCTTACAATATCTTAGCAAACTCACAATAAATACCTCATTTGAACAGATCTTCAAATGAAATATTACTAGTAATAGTACTGTCATTTTCCCTTACTACACCTTCTAAAATTTGGCCCCATCCTTCAAAATGGAATTCAAATGCTATCTGTTCTTTTAAGTCTTCCTCCAATATTTAGACTAAATGGCTCATTTATCACACAGCTCCGTTTTACTTTTATGTCTTTCGTCTGGTATTCTTTTTTAAAAAAAATGATTTATCGATGTCTACCTTGTTCATTAGACTGCAATCTCCGAGAACCGTGTTATTACTTTTGGTTCCTCATGTCATTCCCTAGCCCCAAGTTCTAAGAAAATGTTGTACCACATAACAGGATACCCAACTATTGCTGAATAAACTATAAAATTATCTAAATTCATGAGAGCAGGGGAAGCTTTTTAAGAGCTCATTTAAAATGTCACCTAAATTAAGCTGTATGTATTACACACATAAATATAGCATGCTTATATATGCATCCAAGCAAATTCTTAAGGAATGCCACTTATCACTGTTACACCCAAGCTTACCTTGATAAACAGTACAGTACTTATTTTCAATAACCTTCATATTGTTTTCTGTTTAAGTATTTCTATTGACAAAGTCCAATTTTTAGATGTGTTAACTCCCTAGCAAATTTTTCTTCTTTTTTTTTCATCTAAAGTAATCAGTCCCAAGAAATATTCAGGGTAAACTAAACCTGAACAAGGCTTGTTCCACCAAATATTTGAGAGACTGGCATCTGATGAAGTGCTGAATTCCCAAGGCTTCTCTGGGTATATACATGAGACAGGGTTCCCATAAGCACACTGGTCCTTCAAACTGAAGTTACGTAAGTCAAAATGGAACACAATGATAGACTAGTGCTGGGTTAAGGAATTACTGGGAAATGTACCCTCTGGGTATTTGCCACAAGTTGCCATCTCTTCTTAAAATCTGATGAATACATATTACTTATTACACTAGATATTAATATTTCCAAACATGAGAGGTATATCATAGATATCCTCATATGTATCAAATCAAATGAGATTAGGGGAAATGAAAATTAGTATTTGACATTAATTAAACATGTTGCTTTCACTAGGGAAGATATTTAATTATGGAAACCAGTATTCCAAAGTTTAAGATTAGTTCACTAGCCTAGAATTTATTAATGAGACTATTCCACATAACTAACTGTAATTCATTATTCTTATATACTCCAATCCTTAATGAAGAGTTTTCTCAACTAACCTGATAACAAAAACATTGATTTGATATCTAAGTAACTATTAGATTGTGTTTTAAATGTAAGTCCACAATCTTTTATACACAATTCTGAAATCCAAAACGCTCTCAAACTGTACAAATTATGTAAAGTGGTGCCAAAGTTAATTTGGCAGCAAAACCTAATCTGAACCGTTTATTCTTCTAAGTGTGAATATTCATGTTTTGCTACAGAAATACTAACGTGTTTGATTATAGGAGTGTTGCCTCAGGCCCTGAAGAAGCTATTTTACAATACATGGTAACTACTTTATATTACCTTTCTGAAAACCAAACAGTTGATAATTCTGAAACACATTAGGCCCAAGAATTTCAGGGATTGGGGACCTGTAGTTACAATAGCATACAGGCAGAGCTCCCTTTAGGCATATGATATATAGCAGAGCATTAAATTGAGTACACCATGTATGTCACACTTAATTTTCAAATCAACTCATTTGATAAGTTCTCCATAACAGGAATTTCACATTGTATTAAAAAGCAAGATTCAAGTTAATTCCACCAAAACCCAATTGGGATAAATGGAAAATCCTAACCTAAGGAATGAAAGGAATTTTTTAAATATTCCGCCTGTGCCACAAACACAGTTTTAAGTAAAAATCTACTTTATAAAAATTTTAAAACAAATTTCAAGTGTCTGTGATTAACTGACAGGTTTTACTGACTTAAGAAAAAAGACAATGAATGACAAGATTACATTCATTATACAACTGATTTTAATAAGAACAGCAATAACAAAAATCATTTTCATAATGTTTTTGGGCGGGGATGGAATATCTTTGACAGGTTGGCCCAAACCCTAATTGTCCTAGTGTTCTATCTCATCAGGGTAGGGTAACCCATCTAGTTTTCTGGATTTCTTTCTTCCTTTATTTTGTTAGTATTGAAGACAAAAACATCTGTTCACGTTATTAGAGAAACAATTGATGAGCATCAGCAGAGTTTCAATGAAGTAAATCTAATTTTTTCAGAGGATTTCATGGAACACAGTTACTCTGTCCAATTTAAAAAGTCATATGCATGATAAAGCAGTTAAAACATTCACACACCATGTTATACCAGTACCAAGCACTCACCTCCATTACATGAATAAATCCCTACTGAACTACTGGCACCAGTCTGATTTTCCTCCATAAACTACTGTTCATTACTTCAGAGAAAAAGCATTAAACATTGGGAAATAAATTTTGTTATTTACCCAACAAATTTGGTACCTGATACAGAATACTAATAATGTTTGAAAAACCTTCCAATGATAGCATAAAAATAAATAGAGAAAGGCTTTGGGGAAATTAATGTAGTTATTCAAAAGAGGATAAGAAAAACTACATTTTATTTATTTTGGCGTACCTGAAGATTGACAAAATCCAGTATGTGAAGACAGCACTAAATTTTCAGTCACAGGCTTAATTTTCTGCTCATCACTGCTCCCCTCGCCTACAGAATTACGATCATCATCTCCTATATCAGAAGAAGATGAGGAAGTAATGTCAGCTTGCTTCCTTTTAGTGCTTGTTCTTAGGGAATTTCTCATTTTCTCCTTGACATTGCCTGCCTTCTTTTTAGCTGAAGTTCTTTGTTTCTTCAGCTTTTTATTATCTTCAGAACTTTCCTCAGCATCTGCTGATGAGTCACCTTGTACTTCCTTGGTATTTCTCTTTGAATTTAAATTTCGTCTTTCCCTCAATTCTATTCTTTTCAGTTTCTTATCAGAAGAATCACGACCATCTGTTTTCATGGAATATTTCTCAGTATCAGATGATGAACAATCTTGTCTCTTCCTTGAACTTTTTTCAGGCAAGTTGCATCTTTTCTTCTCTCTAACAGATGCTACATTCTTACTCCTTTTTTCTTCTGAAGAATCACAACTATCTCTTTTCCCTTGTAACTTCTCTGCATTAGCAAGTAATTCATCCTTCTTTTTAGAAGCTTTATCTTTTATCTTTTTACTTTTCTTTTCCCCATCAGTTGTGCCATTCTTATTTTGTTTTATGCCTTTAGGAAAACGACAAATTTTTTCTCCCTCAGGTAATTTCTCAGTGCCATCAGATGATGATTCATACTGTTGTTCCATCTTGATTACATTTTTCTTCAAATGTGTAGTTTTCTTTTCTTTTCCCTCAGTTCCCTTTTTGCTCTGCTTCTTATCATCTTCAGAGGCGTCATCACTGTGCTCTTTCTTTAATAAGTCAGCAACATCAGATAAGCTACCCTGTACTTTCTCACAAGTTTCAGTTTTCAGATGCTTATTACTCTTTTCTTTAGTTTCAGCAACATTTCTGTCTTCTGGAGAACTAAAATTCTCCTCTTTCCCAGAAGGAGGCTTATCAGCACCATCAGGAGAAACAACTGGCTGCTCCTTCTTATACAGTGTATCACATAGTTCTAAGATGGTCTTGTCTTTATCCACTGTGCCTTCTGCTAAAGAGAAACTGTCTCTCTCTTGCTTCTTTTCAGGATCATCAGCTGACCCTTCTTGTGCAGTCTTCA
>NW_017731471.1:668409-675523 GCF_001890085.2 Hipposideros armiger
TTTCCTTTATCATCTTTCCCTGTTTGAGTCTTTAAATCATACAAAGTCTTCTCATGATTTGTATAAGTTTCATTAATATCAGTATCTGAAGAACTGTGACTCATCCTGGATACCTCTTTCAGGATTGCTAGCATTTCATCAGAATCTGAATTTTGATCCACGACCTCTGCCTGCTTAGATTTAGGCAATTTATTAGGTTTAGGATTATCTATAGCACTGTCAAAAGAATTCCGCTTATCATTTTTTCTCATTGGGCCAGACAGTTTTTGTTTCTCCGTAACTGTTTCATTACTTTCTTCATCTGAATTAGATGTTGCAGGGTTGGTTTCTGTCTGTCGCCTCAAGGGTGTAGTCTTTACCCGTGGGGATCTCCGAAGATCAGATTCTTCTGAAGGTAACAGAACTTCACATTCAGCCAAATACTCATTATCATTTTTTTCCTGTCCAAGTCCACAGTTCTCTGGCTTGGAGCTTAGATCAGAACTTTTATAGCCATCTTTATCTTGCAGAACTTCCTGACAATCAGCACCTTTAATCGGGGAATTAGAAAGGGAGACGGGAGTGAGTTTAACATATAATTCTTTTGTTACTTTAGTTGTAGTTTTTGATTCAATACCTCCTCTGTCATCTTTTGAAGTAATATTTAATTTTACAGAGGAACGCTCCAGTTCTTGCTCAGTGCCACTGTTGCCATCACCCTGGTGAACAGTTGAACTCTGAACTTCCATAGCAGTCTCAAGATTCTCAAAAATGTCTTCTGGAACTGAGGAAGGCACAGACACAATATCCATGTCTAAGTCCTCAGAAGTGTTAGCAGGTTCATACTGAGGTTCTTCTTTTTTGCCAGATTTCTTATGTTCAGCACTGGTACTTTCATTTGCTCTTTGTTCCTCTTCTAAAATGCTCTGATCCGAGTGCTCACTATCTACCTGCTTTCCTGACAGTTTAGCTTCTGATTTTGAAATATATTTCCTTTCCAAAACACAGGGTTTTTCTCCTTTCTGTACTTTTATTTCAGGCTTAGCATCTATGACTTTATACTCTTTGGTATTTTTCTCTTTGTTTATAGCATCCAAACCTTCAATCTTTGAATTCAAATCTTCTTCTAATGCAAGATGAGCTTTCCTGATATCAGCCAACACAGATTTAAAAGCCTTAAGCTGACGTAACTTTGTATTAGAATTGATTTCTGAATTATCTGTTGCCTGTTTCAAAAACTTAACAAAACTAGAGTTCATGTTGGTTGTGGTCTCAATCAGTTTTTTTGCCTTCTTAATCATCTCTTTGGGCACAATTAGTGCTGAATAAGAGTAGGTTACAGAACCAGAACATGAATCATCTAATTTATTTTCTTCTCCATTACAATTAGAACTATTTTTCTTTGGAGAAAATCTGGGTGTATGGTCACATACTTTATTACTCTTTTCATTGTCAACTTTTATCTTCTTCTTATTTTGTTGCAACAACTGTTCTAAATTTTCAAATACGCTGTTACATGCAGTAACCAAGTCCAATAAAGGCTCCGGGTGACAAATGTAGCAATACCATTGGTTGTTTTCATCCATTATCGTAGATAGCTCCTTTCGGCCAAGGTTGCGCAGAATGCATTTCTTGCAGAAGGCATTATGGCAAAAGTCACAACAAATCAAGTTTCCACCTTCTGCACACCATCTGAAATTATTTAAAGATTAAAATATTATTCACAAACGAAACTCATTTTAAACCTTTTCATTATTAAAGGAATTTAAATTTTCCTGCCATCAATTTTAATAGTCAAGCAATTTAGGTCATCTGCATATTCTTTAATAAAAACTTAAAACAGACATAAACCTAAGGCTTTGTGGAAAAGAACAATCTTCCATTAAAGACGTCAACAATGATACTACCAAAAATGGATCTAATAACAGATAATGTAGGAATTCCCACCTCCCAACCCACCCCTGCAAAAAAAGTAGACAACACTGAATTTTACTTCATCTTGATGTATTACTTACCTACATTGTTCATCCATTCCATCTGAGTCACGGCTAATATCATCACTCATGTAATATTTAAAGCAATTCTATTAAAAGAAAAGGGGAAAAGGAAATTCTATTCAAAATTGGTGGCATCCATATAGGAAAAAACTTGATTTTTTTTAAGTCATTAAAAAAGTTAAGGGAATACATGTATGTGCCTATATTTTAGACAATTGAAGCAAAAACAATGAACTATTCAATACTAATACTTCCCAGGCATAGGAATAGCTCAAGAAACTAATACCTTGAAATAGATTTCCATATCATCAACCACATTCCTTACATAAATGTATATAAAAGGTTTTGGAAAGCAAATTTCTGATTTCATATGACTAGCTACTAAAGCTCTACATAAAAATGCATTAGGTGTTGTTGCTTCTTAATAAATTTAATAGTCATCATATATAAATAGCTACTATTGTACAGCTAAGCAACATTAACCTATATTATCTTTAAATCTCAAAATACCTACTTTACAAGGTTGGAGGTATTACGCCCAATCGGAGAATAAAGGGTAAAGTTCATTAGTATGTAAATAAATCTCCTAAATTCATACAATTAGTAAGAGACAAAGCTAGAATTCAAATACAAGTCTGACTGACTTTAAATTCCGTTTTACTGGGACTGGATAAAGGGAAGGTTCCATGTCCACAGGTGAAAACCATTTATTACTGAAATGAACTAGGCTCAACAGACTGGCCCTTGGGGGTAAAACAACAACAACAAAAAAACCCAATTATACGCATAAGAAAAGAGAATGGGAATGCACAGTCCAAATCCAGCAGTATGAAATTCAGCTGTCACAATTTAAAACTAGAGGCTACAGGGCCAGCCGAGTGGTGCATTGGTTAAGAGCTGGCTTGGGACGCCAGAGGGCCCTGGTTCGGATCCCACATATGAGGGCAGTGACACTGCCCTCCACAGCTAAGATGCTGAACAACAGCTCAACCTGGAGCTGGGTTGCCATGAGTCCCCGGCAATGGCGTAGGCTGCAACCCCTGCTGCAGTGGGTTGCCATGGGCTACCGTGTGTAGCCAGCAGCCAGGATGAGCAGCTGGCAGCCGCAGTGACCATCCATCCAGAAGCCAGCGACTGATCTGCCTCACCCGGAAAGAGCGCAATGATGGTGCCAAACTGGGCCAGTGAAGCAACGTCCTCCACTACTAGACTGAAGAACAAAAGGACAGCAACTTGTCTGTTCCCCTTCCCCCGATTCCCCAGCGCTGTTCCCGTCCCACAATTCCCCAATAAAAATTTTTTTTAAAAAAATCTAGAGGCTACAACATATACGCTAGATTGGCTCCTGGCTGAACTGAATTCAAGGAAAGGAGGAACACAGATTGCTAAAGGAGGAAGTAAATGTAGTACATTTAAGTAGGTCTATATTTATCACAAATGCATATAAGAAAAGATCTAGAACTAGAACTCTTGAGAAAAGTCTGGTCTGACCCTGCATTTCAAAGAGGGAATTTACTGCAAAACGAACTAATGCAGGATTAATCTTAGCAATAATATGAATTGGGGAAACCATGACATTGATATTACAGATATTTAAAATAAACTCCAAGGTATTACTAAAAAAAAGTGTACATAATCTGTTAAAACTATATTTGACACATACTAAGCATTTTTAATTTGATTATCTCCAAGTTATGTCAAAACCCCACTCCACAGAGTTTGGATTTGAGTAATTAGGGTACATAAGAGGGAGTTATAAAACATACGTGTGCACATACATACACTCTTAAGATTTTCCAAGACACCACACTTTCCCTCACCTATCAGCCTTTGAACACCATGTTGCCTCTGCCAAGAATATGCTGAACCAATCTCACTTCACCAGGCTAGCTCTTATTTATATTTCAGATACCAGTTTACATCATCTCCATGATAAACGCTCCCTACCCAACTCCAAATTACACAGGTTTCCTATGTGTTCCCATAGTACACAGTATCTCCACTATCATGGCACTAATCAGGCTTTTTAGGTCTGTCTTCCCCATTACATAAAAGCAATCCAAGTGCAGAGATAATTTCCATCTTCTTCACAGCTGTGTACCAAAATTCTAACACTGTGCACCAAAAGTTGGACATATGGTAAGCATTCAGTTATTTGTAGAATGCCTCATCAACAGATCATTACATACCTTACAAATAAGTACTTGCAGTGAAGGATGTCTATAAATGGAATCTTTTTGAAAATGATTGACCTGTTGTCCACAAGCTGTGCAGCTTACAATCCCATGAAGCCCATCTTCTAAGAGAAAGGAGTGACTGTTATTCACACATACAAAAAGATATTTACATTAGTCAGCACTTTGCAACTTTTGCATTGGCAATTAAATACCTCATAAATCCTTGGGAAAATGACATTTTGGACACAACTAAAAAGGTTAATAATTTTATGAACTTACTGGAAACATGACACACTTGGCAAATTCCATAGCTACAAATCCTAACTTGTTTCCCTTTACAAATGCAAGCTCGATTTCTCACAACAACTTGATATAACATGAAGAGACTCCATAAATAAGTTCTAAAAATAGAGGTCAAGAGCTCTTTTTCATTTTGCTATTGCTTTGCAAATAAATTCAGTATCAGTTCTTAAAGAATGGGGAAGCAAGTGACATATACGGAATAGATTTTTTTACAACCCTATACTTAAGTTAGGTATGTCATAAAGTTTTTATTCTCAAAATGGAACTCTGCACAGATCCTTTCAATACAGTATGTTAAGAACTGATCACTTTATATTACCATCTTGTTCCTAAGGTTTACTTCAGTACTATCCACAATCCCCATTAAGCTGTCTTATCTCTGTCTATTCCACTGTGCACTCAATAACAGCACTGTCTACTATTTCCAAGTAAGAATTGCAGATACAACTATCTTGGTAGCAAAACCTCAGAATGGCTGGTGTAGGAGGTGGGGGCAGGAAGCACAGTCCATTCTGCACTATCTACAGGAAAACAGACTGAAGATAACCTTCACAACAAAGAATGAGAGAAAAACTCTCCTGCCTCACACTCAACCCTAGGTTCTGCTTTGGGCAGTGCTTTACAATCTGAGCTGAACATTAGAATCATCTGATGAATCTCTCTGAAAACAAGAGATAAGCATTCCCAACCTGTAAACTACAGAATGGGAATCACCTAGACTTTTTTTTTTAGTTTTATGGATGATTCTGATGTGCAACAAACACCTTCATCCAAATAAGATGGCAGATTATGATTCAAAAGAGGCCAGTGAAAATGGCTGCATTCACTCATAAATAAAAGGGAGATAACTAAAAAGAAAAGAAAAAACTTTGTCTCTAGCTCCAAATAAAAGACAAAACAACATGTACATTTCTCACCTTTTAAGTTTCTATTTTGTGTTTTTCTTACTTTGAAGGTCCAGCAAACCATGGACCGAAACATTATCACAAATATTGTTATTTGCAGAGGTTAAAAAAGTTTATCTGCAGTATAAGGGCACCATCACTTTCCAGAAAACACAGAGAATTTGAAGATTTATTATACAAGCTGCTAATACTGTACTTTAAATCATATTGTCCTGCATTAGTCTTTGATCTTAAGTGATCATATATTCTGTGTTTGTATTAACAGAAGCAAATACAGTGTGCACTCAGAAAAACTAACAAGGTAAATAAAAGCTAGAGTTTGAATGTTCATCCAATGTTAGATAGTATTTATTAAGCATCTCCTATGTGCTTTTTTGAACATCACCCAAAAATTAAACAAAACCAGGTGATTTTTTAGAGAATTTATCCCACATGCGCACAAGGAATCACACAGAGGATATTCACTGCAGCACTAATTAGGACATCTAAAAACAAAAAATTGGAAATAACTTCACATTTGGGAAATGGATGGTGGTTTATTCATACAACAGAATTCTACAGAGCAGTGAAAAATAACAAAAAAAACTTAAATTTACATTTGCTGACATGGATACATTACAAAAACAATGTTGAATGAGAAATGTTACATAAGGATATATACAGGGTACTATTTTGCATATGTTTAAATGAAAAATAAATGCTTTAAGAATAAATATATGTATAGAAAAATATAAAATATGCATGGAAATAACACACATGCACATGCATACAAACTTCAGGATAATCATTACCTGAGGGGTGGGAGTAAAGGGAAATGCATGAGAGTAGGACTGAAACTTAATTTAAGTGAGATCTGAAGCAAATACCATAAAACACTGAAATGTTCCTTTCTGTACTTATTTCTATATGTGTATGTTTTAAATATTTTTTGTTATGAAATATCTTGATGATTATAATGATACAGTGCAAAAATAGAAAAGAGGCATTTTTATTTCTGAGCTCAATATATTTTAATACTTTTAGCAAGAACAAAATTATTGTTCCATATAGAAATGTCAGTTGTAAAATATATGTTCTAACAATTAAACTGGGGAAAGCATGTCAAAACAGGCTATGGTATTTAAAAAACAGTGGCTCCTAAATGGTCAATATAGTTATATATTTGTGTTTAACTTTGTTTCAAAACAATATAAGGATATTTTACCTATAAAGTTTACCTTCTTGACAGTTTCCTACATTAGGCTTCAGTTTTAGAACTAACTTTCCTTGGAAGTCTACATATTAACTCGCAATTCAGCTCTTCAAATAACTAGTTTATTCATACATGTGTGTATAAGTCAACATAGTTAACTTTCCTGTGTGATTTCTGATAGCTTAAAAATACAGCAAATCATTAAGACAAAAACTAACATGAAAGATTTAAGTACCACTATATGGCTATAAACATAAGCATTCCCTTAAGCACGATATAAAGCATTCTTTGCAGCTCAGAGCAAATACAAGCAGCGTAGAAAAGTGGCACTAGGAACACCCTCCCCAACAACTTTGGTTCTTTTTTTAATTCTCCTTTCAGCCCTTATTCATATTTCAGACACTGACTGCTCCAGAGTCCCTCCCCAGAAGACACCATTGAGATATTAATTTTGACACAATGCAGTACACTTAATTATCTGTCTTCTATATAAGACCCGTGATCAGAAAAAATAAGAAACTCTTGCTCCTGGCCCTTACTATCACTTTCTATTTGCTGATT
>NW_017731471.1:676641-679175 GCF_001890085.2 Hipposideros armiger
ATTTTCCAATATGGTCATAAACAGCAATTTAAACTCATGTTTTCATTTTCACTTGTATTTACCTCCGCGTTTTTTGAGATTTTCAGTTTTCATTTTACTTCTGCTTCTAAATTCAGGCCCTTTAAAATCATCTTTGTCTTCATTCAGCACTGGCTCTGGTTGTACAATCACTGTACCTAGAATGATTTCATTTAAAAAACCATTACACATATTAAATGTGCAAGTGAAGTACAAGACTTCAGTTCAGATAAAGCCAACATTGCTGGTACCTAGGTTTGTTTCTTTCAAGCTTTCAATACTTATATAAGGACCTCTCAAGAGTAAATAAAACAGGGAAAGAGTAAAAGGGCCAGGTATCATCAATCAGATTACTTGTTGGAATATAGTTCATAAAAATGGGGGAGGGAAATATTATGAACTGATTATAACATAAATATGTGAATAAAGCAGAAAGCCTCAGCCCAGTTCTGAATTTTTATGGTGCCTATCATGAAAGCTGTTTTGAATATGAACATCCATGCTAAGTTCCATTAAGTGTTTATAAAACAAAATGACCAGAAGGGAAAATTTTAAGATATCCTATTCTTCTCATAATCCAAATCATAAACTCAGAAAAAGATCTGAGGTTTCTTTCTCTATTTTTATTTTCTTAATTTTTCAATTATATTTGACATTTAATATTATATTAGTTTGAAGTGTACAACATAGTGGTTAGACATTTATATAACTTACAAAGTGAGAAAAAGATTTTTAAGGGTTGTTTTATATTGCTTTGAAGGAGAATAGTGGGGGACAATGTGAGAAGTTAATTCTGCTACTACTGCTGTACGTATTCTGAGACATTTCCCAACTAGTATGGCAAAGATTCAGTACCCTATAAAGTCCTTAAAAAGTTTGAAACAGAAGGCTGCTTTAAGATACTTAAGCTCAAGTGCTCTAACAATAAACTGTATAATGGCATCAATTGTTGGTCCCTATGGAAATATTTTAGAAAGAATGTACCTTCTTAACTATGAAACATGTGAACTAAAGATAGAGGTTGTTAATTTCAGTTTTCATTATAATCTCCCAAGAGCAAATAAAGCAGGGGTATAGGAAAAATGGTCCAGGTCTCACATTTATCTACATTGCTGGGCTTAGTAGCTGGGAATTATTGCCAACAATTAACAAAGTAAAACCTGGTAGTTGTCAGCAGCTGCTGCCCTGAACCATGGCCTTTGTTATCCAGCAAAGAGATTTTGGCAAGGTACAGCATCTAGTTAAATGAATTCCTGAGTCTCTGAGAAAAGGGGGAAAGAGGACTCAGAGGATTGAGTTTTTACAAACTGGTGAATTTACATATTCTCCACAAAAGAAACTATTCACCACAACCATTTCATGTATATACTCTTAGAGAAGCCCTGGCATTTGAAAAGAGTTAAAGTTTTATAACTAACAAAAAATAATGGAATTCATTCTGAAGATTTTCCTCCAAATGGAAGCAGAGCAGCAGAGTGGAAAGAGCACTCACTAGCTTTGGATTCAAACAGACCTGGGTTCAAATCTCAGCTTCTAAATTTAAAGCTGAAAATGTTCCTTGAGCTCTGAATTTGTTCCTTCATCTCTCCAAGTAGAAACAGTAACTACCTGACAGCACTCTTTTGAGAAGTAAATGAATTAATTTTTTAAGACTCTGGTATCTATATATACTCAATACAGAATTGTTAACAATAATTATAGTCACCCCAATTTAACCTTATGGAACGGGTCTATTTTTGGTTTAGTGGGAGAGAACTATGCTTAGTTCAGGTTAGTAATATCCCATACCAACTTTCTTCCACAATATGATTGAAATATTTGATACCTAGTTCTTAAGATCACCCAGTGGCCATCATAAGGACTCCCAGTAACAACCATTGACAACGATACAATCCAAAGTAAGTCACTGCCTATAGACTGAGGCTCCCATGACAGTTGTTTCTGCCTTTGGCCACCAAAACCATTACTTAAAATGTCATAGATGATTTGCAAAGCTAAGTAAATGGTAGGCCCATCAATTTTCCTTCTACCTCTCTTCTTTCTCTCATTACTCATTTTCCTCATTTAATTTCTCATCTATTGTAACTCCTAATCTGTCCTAGTCAAGCAATGCCTTATCCTCCTACCACCATTTTTTTTAATTCCATAATCAAAAGACGTGTCATAAAAACATAAGCATAGACAGAGAACAAAATTAAGTAAACACTGCTGAAAATGATCTCTGAGAATTTGAAAAATATACTAAGACCCTTAAACATATTATTTAATAAAGAAAAAAATCTAAATTTTTGACCCTGGAACACTGTGAATTACCAAAACCCATGTCATTCTCTTATCATGTAATCATACTGCTCTGAGGTTCGACTATGGAAAGTCCAAGATCGTCATTTGTCTTTTTTGCCCCAATATAATTCATGAGGTTTTAAGGCTAAAATCACAACAGTTCAGAGGTATGTGACAAGGCTTTTTAAAGGGATAATTACAAGAAATATACCTAAATCTATCTTTGATAGTTA
>NW_017731471.1:680794-687131 GCF_001890085.2 Hipposideros armiger
GACTTGAATTTTTCTGAAGAGGAAGCTCCCTAAATGTAAGAAAAAAATACAAAGATGAGTAAAATGTTCAAAGAAACATCCCGACAATTAACTACTTCTTGAATCCAAGATCTCTGATATAGTGACATGAGATGTTATTTATATGCCTAAAATATTTTTCTAAAAGGAACTTCAAAAATTAATTCTCATTTACTCTCAGATTTCCTTGATTTAAGATCATTTTCTGGTATTTTATTAAAATCTTACTGTTAAATATCACAGTGTGGGAGAGGATACACTATTTATCATGATCTTGGCCAAAATCAACATGGACAAAACAAAAATGTAGAAATAATCAGATCCCAACAGAGGTAGGGAGCTTTAAGGACCTAAAAATGTATAATTTTTTTTCTATTCTAACACATGGCACAAAGTTATCTTATATAATTTGTTTTGAGATACTAAATTTACCCTCGTTTTCCCAGTATAATCAATATATTTTACTGCATTAAATGCTTTACATTGAGTGAAAAGAATCCTAAAATGATAGTGTAGGCCTGGGTATCACGGGAAGGACCTTAGGATGGGGTAATAATGCTTAAGAGGCTCTGAACATCCAGTTTTGACAGATATCAGAACCATGGGGTCTTGCCCATTACAATCATCTTGAGCACCACTGTTGCAATACGCAAGATGTGATCAAACAGTATGGTGAATGTTTAAATAAAAAAAAAACAATTATTACAATAAAAAGACACGTTGCCGTTAACCCTCCTCAAAATACTCCTTCGCTTTGAACACACTAATCCCATCATTCTTGCCACTTTCTGAAGTAGTTCTGGAAGTCCTCTTTCATCAGTATCTTTAGCTGTGCTGTCACGGCTGCCTCGATGTTCTGAATCGATTCACAATGTTTATCTTTCATGGTCATTTTGACTTTGGGGAAGAGCCAGAAGTCGCACGGTGCCAGATCCGGTGAATAAGGTGGACGAGGACTCATTGTAATATATTTTTTTTAATTTGTCAAAAAGAACCTTTATTATTTTTGTAATAGCCTTTTACGTTCTTATGCTTTCTTGCCAGATGCCTTTGGAGCAGGTGCTTTCTGGGCTGGAGCTTTCGGACCCTTCTGAGCTTTTGGAGGTGCTGCCTTCTGGCCTGCAGCTTTCTGGGTGGGAACCTTCTGGGCTGGAGCCTTGGTGCCTGCAGCAGCCATCTTTTTTGCTGGAACCTTTGCAGTAGATGCTGCAGCTGCAGTTGCAGCAGGTGCTTTTTTGGGAGATGCTTTCAGGAGCGCTGCCTTTTGAAGCTTCGTAACTTCAAGCTTGATTATTCGGTTCCTCATTTTCTTTGCCTTCATAACTTTGTAACGATCAAAATATTTCATCTTGGCTTTATTTTCTCTGGCTTCAATCTTCTTGGCCCATCTTGTGGCTGCCCATTTGGTATTGATATCTGCCTTCTCCCAGGCTTTTCGGATGTATTTCTGGTGGGCACTATGTGGGAACTTGAGGATGAAGTCAGTGAGCTGCATGCATTTGAAAGGCATAGCCTGTCTCCTTACTTGAGTGCAAGGTCCATCAACCAAAGCCCTGTTCTGGTCAATAACATCTACAATCGCGACCAGCTTCCCGGCATGAGGACCAAAGGAGACGTAGGCCACCCGGCCAACTTCCATGAAGCACGTTAACACCATATTGGCAGCGTTCGATGAGAAGGAAGAAGCTGTAATATTTTTATTGACAGAAATTTCCGTACCAGAAGTGACGTATGACACAGAGCCTTTCCATTGTGATCACAAAATACAGTGAATGCTGCTACCAAGTGTCATCCAATGGAAAGGCAGGGATCTTCAACATGGGAAGCAGTGCACAGAACCTTAGTAACAGTGTGCCAAGTTAAAACTTGTTCAGTGCAGTCAGTCAGGTATGCACTACAGATGAGAAGTGTGTTTGAAGGTGTGCTGCAAATCATCCTCCATCATGACAATGTTCTGTGCCACACGTCACTTCTAGTATACGGTAATTTCTGTCAAATAAAAATATTATAATGTGTCCTCATCCAACTGAGTCACCAGATCTGGCACCGTGCCAACTTCTGGCTCTGACCCAAAGTCAAAATGATTCAGGACATCAAGGCAGCCATGAAAGCGCAACTAAAGACACTCAGGAAAGAGGACTTCAGAACTGCTTAAGAAAGTGGCAAGAATGATGGGATAAGTGTGTTTGAAGCAAAGGGGAGTATTTTGACGGGGATTAATGGCAATGTGTCTTCTACTGTAATAACTTTTTTTATTTAAACATTCACCATATTGTTTAATCACACCTCATGATAACGTTCAAATATCTGTTAGCAAGCATTCCGTTGTCTGACTTTAGGCATACTACTAAAGCGAACCAACGTAATAACAAAATCAATAAACTACAAAATGGAAAACTACCCAAAATAAAGTATCATAATAATACTTGGGTATAACAGTAATCTTAAACACATGCATGTATTAAATAGAAGCAAGCTGATGACATATACTCCAGTTGGTTATTAGTAATTAATAAATATCTTTTAAATGTTACAAATGATTCTTACCTCTTCTTTGCTGTTTTCCATCATATCAGAGTTATTTCCAGAACTACTGATTTTATCTTAAAAGAAGAAATAAAAACATTATGTATCTCTACAATAGATTATAAAACAGAACACCAATACCTATAACTCCACAAACCCATTTTTCAATCTATGAAGTATGACAGTATTGGTAATAGATTACTCACATTAAAATATGCTTAGGGCCAGCTGAGTGGCACGATGGTTAAGAGCTGGCTTGGGATGCCAGAGGACTACGGTTTGGATCCCACATATGAGGGCCAGTGACACTGCCCTCTACAGCTAAGAAACTGAACAACAGCTCAACCTGGAGTCGCCGGTGAATGCATAGGCTGCAGCCACTGCTGCAGTGGGTTGCCATGGGCTACTGTGTGTAGCCAGCAGCCAGCGTGAGCAGCCAGCAGCCGCTGTGAGCAGCCGTCCACAAGCCGGCGACTCATCTGCCTCGCTTGGGAAGAACGCAATGATGGTGCCAACTTGGGCCAATGAAGCAACGTCCTCCACAACTACACTGAAGAACAAAAGGACAGCAACTTCTCTGTTCCCCTTCCCCCAATTCCCCAGCGCTGTTCCCATCTCCCCAATTCCCCAATAAAAATCTCTTAAAAAAATATTCCTAGTGGAGTTTTATGACTAGAATCACTCTTTTGACACACTAACCCCTTCTAAAAAAGCATTAAATTTCAAAAGAGGAATTTGATATCAAAACATTCTGTGCTATAATTTTCTAAGATATATTCTTAAAATAAAATGTATGCTTAATCTTCTACTAAAAATAAAACCATACTATTGGGCCAGCCGAGTGGCTCAGTTGGTCAAGAGTTAGCTTAAGAGTGCAGACTCTGAGCGACAGGGCCACCGGTTCAATTTCCACATGGGCCAGTGACTGAGCTCGAGCTGAGCTGTCGCTGAGCTGCCAACAGGTGGCAGGATGGCTCAGCTGGTGTAACAACAAGATTGCCTGTTTGATGGTGGGCTACGCCCACCCGCAACTAAGACTGAACACAGCACCTTGACCTTAGAGGCCACAAGCTACCAACAGAAAGCCAGATGGCGACTGGTGCCCTCCACAATGAAGATTGAAGAACAACAACTTGGCCGGTCCCCCTCCCCAATTCCCCAACACTGTTTCCCTCCCCCAATTCCCCAATGAAATCTTTAAAAAAAAACCATACTACTAATAAACTGTATTTCCTTTCACCATAAGACACTGGAATAATAACAGCAAACTAAACCTAAAGAAAGCACAGTGAAAGAAATAATAAAGATTAGAGTGGAAATTAATGAAACAGGAAATAGAAAAATAACGAGAAAAATCAATGAAACTAAAAGTTATAGTCATGCCTCAGTATCTTCTGGGAATTGGTTCCAAACCCCCTGCAGATACCAAAATCCTTGGAGGCTCAAATCCCTTATATAAAATGATGTAGTATTTGCATATAACTTACACACATCCTCTCATCTACTTTAAATCATCTCTTGGTTACTTACTATACCTAATACAATGTAAATGCTATGTAAATAGTTGTTATACTGTATTGTTTAAGGGAATAATGACAAGAAAAAAGTCTCTACATATTCAGTACAGTTGCAACCATCACAGGCCTAATTACATAGTACAGGTCTGCAACAACATAACATTTTTTTCCCAAGTAGTTTCCATTTGTGTTTGGTTGAATTTGTAGAGGTGGAACATGTGGAAACAGAGGGCCAACTGTAATTCTTTGAAAAGAAGAACAAAACTGACAAACCTTAGACTAGAGTGACAAAAAGACAGAGACAAGACTCAATTATACAATCAAAAATTAAAGGATTTTACTACCTATCTTACAAGAAATAAAACAATTATAAAGAAATATGAACAACTGTACACCAAAAAATTAACATAACCTAAATTATATGGACAAATTTTAAACACACACAAACTACTGAAACTGGCTCTAGAATAAACAATGTGTATACACCTATAACTGAAAAGACTGAATTAGAAATTAAAAAATCTACCCACAAAGTAAAGCAAAAGTCCAGATGGCTTTACCACTGAATTACACCAAAATAATAAAAACAGAATTAGTAACAAATTATTCACAAACTCTTCTAATAAAAAAGGAGGGAACATTTTCCAACTCATTATTTTGAGACCGGTATCATACCAAAACCAGAAAGAGAAATCTGCAGACCAATATCACTTATGAATATAGATGCAAAGGTCCTCAACAAAATACTAGCAAACTTCAAAAGAATAAAAAACAAGTCTTTCTCTCACAGACTAAGAAAATACTTGCAAAAGACACATCTGATAAAGAACTATTATCTAAAATATACGAAGAACTCTTAAACCTCAACAATAATAAAATAACATGATTGAAAATAGGCAAAATAATTGAAGACATCTTACCAAAGAAGATATACAGATGGCAAATAAACATATAAAAAGATGCTCCAGGGGCGGCCGGTTAGCTCAGGTGGTTAGAACACAGGCTCATAACATCAAGGTTGCCGGTTTCATTCCCACATAGGCCAAGGAGCTGCACCCTCCACAACTAGATTGAAGACAAGTACTTGACTTGAAGCTGATGGGTCCTGGAAAAACGCCATGCACAACTAGACTGAAACAACTATTGACTTGGAGCTGATGGGTCCTGCAAAAACACACTGTTCCCCAATAAAATTTCTAAAAAAGAAAAAAATGCTCCACATCATATGTCATTAGGGAACTGGAAATTAAACAAGATAACACTACAGATCTACTAGAATGGACAAAATGCAGAACACTGACAACACCAAATGCTGGCGAGGATGTTCATAGGAACTCAGAATGGTACTGCCGCTCTGGAAAACATTTTGACACCTTCTTACAAAACCAACCATACTCTTACTATATGATGCAGCAATCACGCTCTTTGATATTTACCCAAATGTTAAAAACTGTTCTACCACAGGGCCGGCCGAGTGGCACGTTGGATAAGAGCTGGCTTGGGACACCAGAGGGCCCCGGTTCAGATCCCACATATGAGGGCCAGTGACACTGCCCTCTACAGCTAAGATGCTGAACAANTGAGCAGTGGCACTTAAACAGGTATACACATCACAATCATCTAGGGAAGCACACATCTCTATTCCATATTACTGAAGATTACACAATTCAGTAGGTCTGGGGGTGGACCAGGCCATGTGCATTCTCAAAAACCAACTCATATCATGAAGGGAACTCCTAATTAAAAATCACTATATTAGAGAATAACAAGCAAGCTGTGTTTGTTAAAAGACATTCCCACTGGTCAGAAACAACATAAGTCCAATAGAATAAATTGCACACTTCTAATAAAAACTATACTCCATAGTATGTCATACATGATAAGTATGTTTGGAAGTAGTTTCAGTCATGTAAAAGTCACTGACAATTTCACACAGAAAAGTATGTTTACCCATCTTTTTTTTTTCTTTCTTCTCCCTTAACATTTCCCATTTTATTGTATTTATGTTTACCAATCTTTGTTCTCCTTAAAACTTCCTCATAACTATGATAGCTACCACTCCTCAACCAAGACAATTTTACAGAAACGTGTACTGCCTCATGAGGCATTCAGTATTTCATTTCCCCTTTTTTTCCCTTTTTTTAAAGTACATATATGATCTAACAGAAGTAATCTATATATTGCAAGGGCCACTAGTACATGATAAACCCTCCCTGGAAAATGCCATTAAAATTCAAAGTCAGAATGAATCAATAATTGTTGAAGCCAGGTGATGG
>NW_017731471.1:694860-705628 GCF_001890085.2 Hipposideros armiger
ACTTGGGCCAGTGAAGCAACATCCTCCACAACTAGACTGAAGAACAAAAGGACAGCAACTTGTCTGTTCCCCTTCCCTCAATTTCCCAGCGCTGTTCCCATTCCCCAATTCCCCAATAAAAATCTTTAAAGAAAAAAAAACTGTCTACTACAAAACCTGCACACAGATTCTTATAAACATCTTTATATAAATATCCTTTTTATTTATATTGTTATATTTATAAGTTGCTTTATTCATACTTGTCAAAATGTAGAAGCAACTATGATATCTTTTAGAAGGTGAATGGATAAACTAACTGTAGTACATCCAGACAATGACATATTTTTCAGCGCTAGATAGAAATGAGCTATCAAGCCATAAAAAGAGATGGAGGAACCTTGAATGCATAGTACTAAGTGAAAAAAGCTAATCTGAAAAGGCTACACTCTGTATGATTCCAAATATTAATATGACATTCTGGAAAAGGTAAAGCTATGGAGACAGTAAAAAGATCAGTGCTTGCCAGGGCTGGGAGGTAGGAAGGATTTTTAGTGCAGTGAAACTAACCTGTATGATACTATAATGGTAGATATGTCATTATATATTTGTCAAAATCCCTAGAATGCGCAACACCAAGAGTGAAAAATAATGCCAACTATGGGTACGGGGTGATAATGACTTGTCAATGTAGTTTCGTCTATTGTAGCAAATGTATGACTGTGGTGCTGGATGATGACAATGGGGGAGGCTGTGCATGTGTGGGGAGGAATATATAGGGAATCTATGTACATTCCACTCAATTTTTCTGTGAACCTAAAACCACTCTAAAATATAAAATCTATTTTTAAAAACTCCAAAACAAGGCACCTTCCTCAACTATCTATAAAGTACCCACAGGTATCATACTTAATGGTGAAAGAATGAAGTTTTCCCCTCTAAGATCAGGAACAAGACAAGAAAATCCACTCTTGCCACTTACCTTTAAGATTATAATGTAATGAAGGGCCTAGCTAGAGTAAGTAGGTGAGAGAAAGAAATAAAAGACATCAAGATTGAAAAGGAGGAAATAAAACAACAGTTGATCATCAAACAATACAAGTTTGAACTGCACAAGTCCATTTATATGCAATTTTTTCCAATAAAAAATTGGAAAAAAAATTTTTTTTTTAGAGTCAGCCCTCCATATCCATGGGTTTCACATCCATGGATTCAACCAAACCTCAGATCAAAGACAGTATTTTCAATCCACAGTTGGGAATCTGCGGGTGTGGAAGGCCAACTGCATGCATTCTTCTATGCCATTTTATATAAGGGACTTGAACATATGCAAATTTTACTATCTGCAAAGAGTCCTGGAACCAATCCCCCATAAAAACCAAGGGATGACTGTACTTAAGTTTTGGCAAAGTCTTAAGTTATAGGCAAATTTTCAACTATGGGGGTGGTTCAGAGCCCCAAACCCCCATACTGGTCAGGGCTCAACTGTATCTCTTTTTGGAGACATTATTATGTATATAGAAATCTTGTGAAATTCAAAAACTAAAAAATTATTAGAATAAATAACTTCAGAAAGGCTGAATGACACAAGAACAATATACAAAATTCAACCGTATTTCTATACACTTGGAAAGAATGATCTGAAAGTAAAATTAAGAAAACAATCCTAGGGCCGGCCGAGTGGCTCAGTTGGTTAAGAGCCCAAGCTCTGAGCAACAAGGCTGCTGGTTCAATTCCCACATGGGCCAGTGAGCTGTGCCCAAGCTGCACTGCCACTGAGCTGCCAACAGGCAGCAGGATAGCTCAGCTGGTGAGAGCACGTGCTCCTAACAACAAGGTTGCCGGTTTGACACCCGCATGGGGTTGGGGGCTGCACTCCCCAGCAACTAAGATTGAACACAGCACTTTGAGCTGAGCGGCCGGATGGTGACTGGACTTGGAGCTGAGCTAGCTGCGCCCTCAACAGCTAACACTGAAGGACAAGAACTTGGCGGTTCCCTTCCCCAATTCCCCAATAAAATCTTTCAAAAAAAAGTGGAAGAGAGAAAACAAAGAAGATACAAATAAATAGAAATACATACCATGTTCATGGATAGGAAGAATACAGTTAAAATGTCAATACTACCTAAGGCAATGTATAGATTCAACACAATTCCTATCAAACTACCAAGGATATTTTTCTCTGAAATAGAACATATAATCCGAAAATTTATATGGAACCATAAAAGACCTGAAAAGGCCACGGCAATCCTGAGAAATAAGAACAAAGTGGAAGGTATCATGCTACCCAACATCAAATCATACCACAAGGCTATAGTAATCAAAACAGAATGGTACTGGCATAAAAACAGACACATAGATCAATGGAACACAATAGAGAGCCCAGAAATCCACCCATCCATATATGGTCATTTACTCTATGACAATGGAAGCAACAATTTACATTGGGCTAAAGATAGTCTATTTAATAAATGGTGCTGGGAAAACTGGACTGACACATGAAAAAATTGAAAATGGATCACCTACTTACGCCATATATGAGAACAAATTCAAAATGGATTAAAGACTTAAATGTAAGTAAGACCTGAAACCATAAAACTCCTAGAAGACATAGAGAGTAAATTTGCAGACCTTAACCTGAGTAACATTTTTACTGATATATGCCCTCGGACAAGGGAAATAAAATAAAAAATAAACATATGGCATTACATCAAACTTAAAAGCTTTATCACAGCAAAGGAAATCATCAATAAAACAAAAAGGAAGCCTACTGGATGGGAGAAAGTATTTGTCAATGATATATCTGATAAGGGTTTAATATCCAAAATTTATAAAATACTCATTCAACTCAACACCAAAAAAAAACAAACAACCCAATTAAAAAATAGGCAGAGGATATGAAGAGACATTTCTCTAAAGAGGGCATACAGATGGCCAACAGGCATATGAAAAAATGTTCAACCTCACTAATCATTAGGGAAATGCAAATAAAAACCACAATGAGATACCAGCTCACTCCAGTCAGAATGGCTATCATCAATAAATCAACAAACAACAAGTGCTGGCGAGGTTGTGAAGAAATGGGAACCCTAGTGCACTGTTGGTGGGACTGCGGACTGGTGCAGCCATTGTGGAAATCAGTATGGAGATATCAGAAAAAACTGGAAATGGAACTACCTTATGACCCAGCAATTCCACTCTTAAGTATCTATCCAGAGAAACCCAAGACGCTAATTTGAAAAACTATATGCACCCCTATGTTCACTGCAGCACTATTTACAATAGCCAAGACTTGGAAACAACCGAAATGTCCATCAGTAGATGACTGGATTAAGAAACTGTGGTACACTTATACAATGGAGTGTTACTCAGCTATTCATTCATAAAGAAGAATGAAGTCTTACCATTTGCAACAATATGGATGGACCTAGAGAACATTATGCTAAGTGAAATAAGTCAGTCAGAGGAAGACAAATACCATATGATCTCACTTATATGTGGACTCTAATGAGCAAAGTAAACAGAAATAGTCTCAGAGATATAGAGGAAAACCTGATGTTTGCTAGATGGGAGGGGGTGGGGATGAGGGAGAAGGGGAAAGGATTAGACAGCATAAATTGGTAACTACAATATTGCCACAGGGATATAAAATACAGTTCAGGGAATATAATTAATAATGTTGTAAATATTTTGCAGGGTGTCAAATGGTCACATGTCTTGTTAGGGAGACCACTTCATGGACCGTGTAGAGGCTTGACCACTGCACTGTATACCTGAAGCTGACATTGAATAATATAGTATGTCAACTATTATATATATATATATAGTCACAGGATGTGGAGTATAGTGTGAGGAGTGGAGTCAATGGAATTGTAATAGATTTGTATGATATGGGGGGGGCGAGTGGGGCAGTTAATTGGGGGAGCGGGGTTGTCACTTTGCAAGGGGTAAAAAAGTATAACTATTGCACTGTTATGTACACCTGAAACTAATAAAAAAAATGAACATTGCAAAGATAAACTTAAAAAAAAACAGATGTTATTTGCAAACAACAATATTAAGTAGAAAATCATAAGGAATCAAGAAGGTGGAGGGTGGAAAAAAGCTTCCTAGAGCAAGTTCACAGGATACAAGGTCAACATAAAAAAGCTAATTTAATTACTATATACCTGCAGTGAACAACTGGAATCTGAAATTTTAAAAACAAGAGAATTTAAAATAGTACCAAAAAAACTGAAGCACATAGGTAAAAATCTAACAAAGTATATCCAAGATTAGTATATGGATAACTACAAAACACTGGGCCCTCTCAGAGTTTCTACTGACTTTTTTTTTCCTTAGTATGGGTTAAACATTCTTATTCTTTGCATGTTAGGATGGTAACTATACAGTTTTATTGGGGAAAGGATTTGAAGAGCAAGTGTTCTACACACTTTATTTTTTTGTTCTCTGTTCTCAGGTTGGATAATCTATATTAGTTTATATTCATCAAATTTACTAATACTTCTACTGCTACTACTAATTTATTAAGTACAAACAATGATTTGTTATTCAGAAATTATATTTTTCACTTCCAGAATTTCAAATTGGTTCATTTTCAAAGATTCTATGTCTATGTTGAGATTTCCTATTTGTCCATTCATCATAAATATTCATTCTTGTCTGCTAAATTCAACATTTGAGTCATCTGTGGTTTGGTCTCTATTGATTGCCTTTCCTTTTCAGCATGGGGTCACATTTCCTCTTTTTTCATCTATGTTGGATACTCAACATTTTGAAAGATAAAGAGGCGACATTGCATTCCATTATGTTCCTCCAAAGAGCTGACGTTTTGTTAATAGTTAACTTAGCTAAACTCAAACCCCAAACTCTCTACCCTGTAATGGAAGCAGCTGCAAGTTTTGTTCTGTTCTTTTAGCCCTAACTGGGCTGCCTGGAATGTGGGCTGCACTTGAGCAACTCAACCAGAGATATGATCACATTTTGCAGATTGTAGAGCTCCTAATCTGTAGCTTTCTTCAAGGTGGGATCCAGCCCCCTCACTTTACTAAAGCTGCTGTGTTGACTCCCCTCCAGTTTGTGTCTGCTTTTTGTCACTGTCCAGTTCCTTCATATCAGTTTTCAGTATTTTGGCCAGAGTTTATAATTGCTATCTATGGGAAATATCTTTGTCTAAATAAAGCTACTCTGCCACTACCAGAAGCTAAACTCCCCAACAGACTACTAAACACAGAACTCTGACAATATAACTTCATTCTTAAGATAAAAAGAACTTTAAACAAATATTTAATGCTAGTTAGGTTTTCTTTATTGTGATGGTATGGTTAGCAGACTGGAAACTACATGGGTACAATGAGGACTGAGCAAATGAGAACATAAATTCAGTATAATGGGAACATAAAAGCAGTATAATTATTTCTACTGGAGAAAGAAGTTAAAATATGAAAAGAGCAAGACTAGAATGAAGTCTGTGGTATCAAATTAGAATTAAAAGTCTCAATATCAACTCATGAAAATATAACACGTATGTTGGCTTTCTCTGTGAAAGACCCTGGAAGCACAGACATCCTGCTGGCAATGGGCACATCATACACCCTGATTTTGCTTTCCAAATACTACATCCCACTAAAAGGAATCAGAACTCCTTGGAGAAATAACTGATTCCAGGGCTGGGTAAAGGACAGTGCGAAGTAAACATAGAACATCTTGTGAGGGCGGAAAGTAAGGAAGTGCTCAAGGATGATGAAAACTTGTGAAAACGTTAGCAGAAACCACACAGAAGGGGTTCCCACTAGCCAGTACTGGTACATATGAGCATTGAAATAGATGATAGAGATTATTTATGGGGGGTGGGGGAATCCCTTCCTTATAGTAATACAGTGACTAAAACGAAGAATAAATGATAGATTAGAACATCACCATTTTGAACTCATCCTTGTAATATATCATTCAGGCATGAATCATGAATGGATAGTGTGGCAAGCAGAAATTTTACAAGTGGCCCCAAGATTTCATGCCCCCAAATCCCCAGAACCTGTAAATATGAGGAAATATCACACCTGTGATTGTGCTATGTAAAATGGCACAGTCGACTTTAAGAAAGAGAGGTTATAGAGGGAGGTTAAGAGGAAAGGGAGCCTAATGTAATCACGTGAGTCCTGAAAAGTAGAAAAACTCCAGCTGGTGGCAAACGGTGGGAGAAGAAGCAAGCAAAAGGGTAAGTCAGAGAGATTCAAAGCATGAGAAAGACTCGGTGTGCTATTGCTGGGTGTGAAGATGAAGAAGGCCATGTGAGAAGAAAGGCAAACAGCTTTCAGGAGCCGAGAGAGAGAATCCTGACCAATAGCTAACAAGAAAATGGGGACCTTAGACCTAAAACCACAAGGAACTGAATTCTGCCAACAACCTGAATGAGCATGGAAATGGATTTTTCCAGAATCTCCAGAAAGGAACGTCATCTTACTGACACTGACTTTGGTCTTGTGATACCCTGAGCAGAACCCAGCAAAACCCACTGGACTCCTAACCTACAGAACAGTTATCTACAGTGAGATAATAAATTTCGGTTGTCTTAAGCTGCAAAGTTTGTGGTAGTTTGCAATAGAAAATATGTAAGTTAACTTTGGATGATGAAAAGAGTATCTCCATAGTTTGAGAGTAATCGTCAACAAATTACTTATTAGTTACTAGGGAATAAATCATAACTTTATATATTATTTAAGATTACTATAGTAATATATTAATATATAGCAATATATTAATATATTTGAGATTAATATAGCAAAACAACTATAATCAAGTAACCTAAGTTAACATCACCAATAAAGGGAAAAATTATATCATATGCCTTGTGAAATGATGCACTGGTAAGAACATAACACCATTTATGTAATCCTGCCAAAAATAACCTGAATCTAATTATAACTAACCAAACAAATCCACATTGAGGGGACAATCACCAAATGTCATGGTTCCAACAGACAGAAAAATTGTTTCAGATTTAAAAAGACTAAAGAGACAAGCCATCTATATGCAATGTGTAATCTTCAACTGGATCCAGGACTTACCTATAAAAACATTGTTGGTGCAATTTGTGAATTAAGAAAAGAAACTGTGGATTAGATAACAGTACATATTTAGTTTTACCCATCTATTTACCATTCCCATTGTTATTCATTACTTCCTGTGTTTTGGTATTGACATTTCAAATTATTTTCCTTCTGATTTAAGAAAACCCTTTAGTGTTTCCTCTATTGTAGGTCTGCTGACATCAAGTTGTCGCTTTTTGTCTGTCTTTACTCCACCTTCACTTTTGAAAGACGTTTTCACTGAACATAAATATTGGTACTTTAAAGAAATCATTTCTTTGTCATCTAGCTTCTATGGGTCCTGTTGTTAAATGAGCTATCAGTGTTATTGCTGTTCCTTTGAAAGCAATTACTTTTTTCCCTCTGACTGCTTGCAAGATTTTTCTCTTGGATTTTGTGCTTTAGGGGTTCAATTATCATATGCTTAGTTTTACCTTTCCTTATATTTATCCTGCTTGGGATTCAAAGTTTCATGAATCCATGGCTTGATGTCTTTTATCACTTTTAGAAAATGCTCAGCCAATCTCTCTTCAAATTTGGCTTCTGATTCATTTTGCCTCTTCTCTCTTTCTAGAACTCAATTATACATATGACTTAACTTTTCACTGTGATCTAACTCTCTTACAATTTTTGTACATATTGTGTTTGTGTGTGCATGCCCGGTGTGTGCATTCAGCTCTTACATATGTAGCTATCTGTGAAATCCTCAAAACAAGTGATGGTAATCATCACAAGATAAAGGACACTTAAAAAGAAGGAAAAAGGGATGTAGAGAGGAGGTGTTAAAGTGTTTATTTTTTTAAAATTTAAAAACATATGCATAAAATCTATTCAGAGAAGTTATCTAACAACATAAAAATTTAACTCATCATACATGAATAACTGCTAGGAAAATATATCTCTGTACTGTTCCCACTTCTCCTGATACTACCTATTTTTCATAGTCAACATTCATCATCCCCTCTATAAGACCTTTCCATTACACATAAAACCACAAGCACATCCTTCTCTACACACCTATAACCAGAAAACCTTACATTTTCACTTATCTAAATAAAAATCTCCAATATCGAATATTAGCTATATACTAGCTATATGGGGGTATTAAAGCCTTTTAATAGCTGCTCGCCCCAAAAAATAAATGGAAAACTGATTAGAAGATATTGCACATCCTTTTTCAATTTACCTGTGCTTTGGTTCATCATAAGTCTTGGAGGAGAACTTGTTTCCTCAGAGTCTTCTGATGAGTGTGCCAGGAAGTCATGAAGCTTCTGCACCAATGTATTCAATTTGCTTTCACTATAAAAACAAAATATAAAGAATTTCTTTAGCCTGTCATGCATTTAATTAAATGTAAAGCTCTAACAAACTGAAACTACATCTATACTGTAAGTTGCCTGAAAAAAATGTATATTTGAAATAAAAATTAAAGGATATGAATTTTCTTTATTTCTCTGAGGATATGAAAACATGAGTTAACAGAGTTAACACAATGTACCTGTACAGTTAGGGTCAAAATATAATTTAAGTAAAATGCTGATGTGATTTTGCTTTACAACATTTAAAATAATAATTCAGTAATTTATAAAATGTGTTTACTAAGCAATTATCTCTGGAAGTTTTTAGTAATTTTTTTTATCACTCTATCTTCTGCTTGGCACAGAATAATTATATAAATGACTGACACAAGGATAAATAAAAACATAGAACAGGACTTAGAAGAGCTCACAGATTCTCAGGGAAATATTTAAGAAACTAAATTATTATAGCATATCCTGTTAAGTTATATAAGAGGTTATAAAAAGTTAAAAGTTTCAAATGCAGAAAAAAACACATATCCTATTTCTAATAAAATATTTCTTAAACTTAAAAACAAGGTGAAAATAGTTAAAATTGACTTCATCCAAATTCAAAACTTTTGTGTATCAAGAGATACCATCAAGAAAGGGAAGTAACAACTCACGCAACTTGAGGAAACTATTATCAAATCACGTATCTCAAAAAGGTATTAAAAGCCTTTTAATAATATATAATCTTTTAAAGTTTTAATATAAAGAATTCTTGCAATTAAACAATAAAAAGACAATTTTGAAAATTAAAAATGGGTAAAGGACTTAGATATACATTTCTCCAAATAAGTTATACAAATGGCTAGTAAGTATATGAAAAATGCTCAAGATTATTACTCACTTGGAAAATGTGAATCAAAACTATGAGATACTATTTTATACTCATTAGAATGGATAACTTTCAAAATGAAAAGCAAAGGATGGCAAGGATGTAGGGAAATTGCAACAAGTATTGCTAGTGAGCATGTAAAATGGTGTAGTCACTGTGAAAAAGTTTAGTTGTAACTCAAAAAGTTAAACATAGAGTTACCAAATGACCCAACAATCCCACTCCATTCTTTTGGCTAAGAGAATGAAAACATATGCCCATACACAAAACCAAAACCGTACATGAATGTTCATGGCGGCAATATTCATAATAGCCAAAAAGTGGAAAGTACCCAAGTGTCCATAAACTAATGAATAAACAATAGAGTATTTTACTCCAAGAAAAAGGAATGAAATACCATCCATGATAAAACATGGATGACCCTTAGAAAACATTATGCTAAAGAAGGCAGAAAGAAAACATCACACATATTGGATGATTCCATTTACATGAAATGCCCAGAATAGGCAAATCCATAGAGACAAAAAGCATATTAGTGGTTTCCAGGGGATGGAGGAAGAATGGAATTGGGAGGTATGGGTTAACTTTTGGAAGCAATGAAATGTTCTAGAATTAGAAAGTGGTGACAGTTGTACAAAATTGTGAATTTTTTTGAAAAACATCCATTGAATTATGTACTAAATGGTTTAAATGGTGAATTTTACCTTAATAAAAAAGCCAAAAAAAGGAAGAAATTTAAAAATATACATATCTATTTACACAAAAAATAAAACTTGTACATGCACCCTCAAAAAAATAACCAAAACTTAAAAAGTAAACTAACTTGAAAATAAACACCCTTACTAAAAAAAGATACTAAATTCCTAGTAGATAAATGAATAAAAAACAGCTTTTTAAAAGGAATAATACAACTGGGTAAAAAAAAATTAGAGGAAAAGCACTCCAACTTCACACATTATCAACAGAATGCATATTAGAACACGGTGAATCAGGTAACTGCTGTGTCTGGCCCTCCTGAGCCAGGCACAACCCCCATTCAAGCACACGGGCACTGGGCCCCAAGGCCATTTTGCTATGTTTGGTCAGGAAGAGCCCAAGGCATTTAGGGAAACAAAAAGAAATGAGATAACAGACATACTATGACTAGAGATTGTGTGTGGGATTTTGGTTGTTTAATTTTGGTGGAGAGAGTTGTTTTACAAAATTTTGAAACAAACTCGACTCTAGAATAATGCTACCAAGAGGGTAGGATTTCTACTTTTTGCTATAACATTCCTCTGGAAAAGAGTCATATACAAGGAAAAAAAATTATCAAGTCACTCAGTGTCCTTAATCCTAAATTAGAAAATAAAGTCAGAGGAAAAGGTGCTACATGTCAACCCACAGCACACCAAATTCCTTGTAACCAAAACTTTAAAATAAAAATGAATGATGTCATTCTATATCTCATCCCATCAACAGATTACCAAATAACACAAAATTGTTCTTTAGAAATGAAAGTACAGTTAACCAGCAGAATGATGACT
>NW_017731471.1:711621-715480 GCF_001890085.2 Hipposideros armiger
CAATTCCCCAATAAAAATCTTTAAAAAAAAAAGTGTTAAATGTGATATCGTTTTTTTTTAACCTATCAAATATTTAAGGGAAAAAATGACTACTCACTGCAGGATAAGGTGCTATGAAATTCACTCTCATACAGGGCCATTGATAATACAAGGATTTAGAAAACTCGGCAATAAGCCTTATAATTTCATCTCAAATAGCTCTGCCTCTTTTTATTTATAGCAAGAAAATAATTCCAAATAACTTTGATCACAAACGATATTGATCGATGAGTTTTTTCAACAGCAAAAACTGTAAATTAAAATGTACCAATAATGACTAAGCAAACAGGTATGAATAAAAGTCATAGGATATCATATCGGCCATTAAAAAAATTCAAAAAAGTTCAGTTGCAGTATGAAAAGTAGTTCATGCAACAATGCTAACCAAAAATAGCAGGCTATAAGATGTACTAGAGGTATGATCACAACTGTTTAAAATTACATTAAAATATGTACAAATAAATAAAGTACACTCAAAATGTTAATAACGAGTACTATCTAGCTGATAAGATTTCAGGTGATATTTTTTCCTCCTAGTTTCTTGTGATATAATAAATTCATTGCTTTCATGCTGGAAAAGTTGTTTTCTTTCTTTTGTTTTTTTAGATCTTATTGGGGAATTGGGGAAGAGGAACAGCCAAGTTGTTGTCCTTCAATCTTACTTGTGGAGGGCACAGTCCCCCATCCCATGAGGGAGTCGAACCGGAAACCTTGTTGCAAAGAGCACATGCTCTAACCATTGAACCATCTGGCTGCCTGTCAGCAGCTCAGGGAAGCTCAGCTCAAGGTGCTGTGTTCAATCTTAGTTGTGAGTGGGCATAGCCCACCATTCAGTATAGGAGTTGAACTGGCAACCTTGTTGTTAGGAGCACATGCTCTCACCAGCTGAGCCATCCTGCCGCCTTTTGGCAGCTCAGTGGCAGCTCAGCTCGGGCACAGCTCACTGGCCCATGTGGGAATTAAACCGGCGACCCTATTGCTCAGAGCTCGTGCTCTTAACCAACTGAGCCACTTGGCCGGCCCCTTGTTTTCTTTTTTAATTTTGTAATTTTATTTTATATTTCTTAAGGAAAGACTGGACATGTATGACTCTATGTTAAAAGATGAAAAATAATTTTCCTAAGATTTTTCAAGGTAACCACTTGCATTGAAAAAAATACTCATATATGTATGTGTTTTTATAATTTTAAAAATATTGTTTATAATGCATTATAAAATATACAATTCATTTATTTGTTAATATCTATAACTTCACTTATAAATTAGACACTAATTGACAATTGACTTTTCATTAGTCTAACAGATTCTTTCAACACTTTATTTACCACAATTTTACTACCCACTAAAGTGTTAAAAAAAACTACCAATTTATGTCCTTATTCAAGTAAAATTCTAAGAAATCGTTTTAAAAGCTTCCAGGTGTTAACTATGTAAGGATTTAAAATAAAGTCTAATAATTGTCTATAATATATTTTGTCTTGATTTCACTCCCAAATGTGACATAGGCTCATACAGGTTTCTACTATGCCAGTGAATATCAACCACTGGCAGGGCAGCTGTTAGGGTAAATGGCAGAATTTTTCTTAGTAAAACCATAAGTTGGGTTTCCTTACACAATCTTACCAAAATTTAGCATGTGCATTTTATACATGCTGGCCTGATTTAAACCTCATGAGTATACCTGAAACTAATATAATATTGAATGTCAACTGTAATTGGAAAATAAACTTCATGAAAACTTTATTACAGGAAACTGAGGCTCAGAAAGGCACTTACTTGCTGAAAGCAACAAGGAGTTAAATAATTTACACTTGCAACTAAGTGGGAAATCAAGAATTCTATCTCTAACCAAAGCCTACCTTATACTGCATCCCTTAGGGGAACTCAAGGCACAGTAACTAATAGAATTTAATGAATAGAAAAGTAGTTACCCTAATAGATAATTCTCAAAACTCAAAATACTTNTTAGGAATAAATTTAACCAAGGAGGCAAAAGGCTTAAACACTGAAAACTGAAAAACAGCAACATTTTTATTGCTGAAAGAAATGAAAGACACCAATAATGGAAAGCTATCCTGTGTCTATGGATTGGAAGAATTAAGATTGTTAAAATGACAATACTACCCAAACCCAACCTAAAATTCATGAGGAATCGCAAAGAATCCTAAATAGCCAGAACAATCTTGGGAGGGGGGAAGTTGGAGAACTCACATTTCCTGATTGCAAAACTAACTGCATGGGCCAACTAAGTGGTGCATTCATTAAGAGCTGGCTTAGGACGCCAGCTCTGAGCAGCAGGGCCCCAGTTTGGATCCCACATTAGGGCCAGTGACGCTCGCCCACTACAGTTAAGATGGTGAACAACAGCTTGACCTGGAGCTGGGTTGCTGTGAGTCGCCGGCGACGGCGTAGGCTGCAGTGAGTGTGCAGTGGGTTGCCATAAGCTACCGTGAGTGACCCCCAGCCAACGTGAGCGGCAAGCAGCTGACATGAGCTGCCAAGAGCTGCTGTGAGTGGCTGTCCATTTGCTTGCAACTGATCTGCCTCACCCAGGAAGAGCACGATGATAAAATACCAACATGGGCCAGTGAAGCGACGTCCTCCACAACTAGACTGAAGAACAACAGGACAGCAACTTGTCTGTTCCCCTTTCCCCGATTCCCCAGGGCTGTTCCCATCCCCCAATAATAATCTTTAAAAAAAAGATAAACATAGAATTATCATGCTATCCGGCAATTCCACTTCTAAATATATATCCAAAAGTAATGAAGCTGAAACTCAGATACTTGCACACCAATGTTTATACCAGCATCATTCACAAGAGCAAAAAAATGGAAATCAGTAAATTATCCATCAACAGATGAATGGATAAATAAAACATAGTATATACATGGAATAAAAGATATTGCCTAAAAAAGAATGAAATTCTGATACATGCTACAACGTAGATGAACTTTGAAAACATTATGCTAAATGAATCAAGCCAGACACAACAAAAGGACAAATATTATATAATTCCACTTAGATGAGATTCCCAGAGCAGTCAAATTCATTCAGACAGAAAGTAGAATAGAGGGCTGGATAATAGAAGTAGAGAATGCAGAATTATTACTTTATGGGTACAGGGTTTCTGTTTTGGAGATGATGAAAAGTTCTGGAAATAGAGAGTGATGATGGTTACATAAGACTGCCAATGTACTTAATACCACTGAATTGTATACTAAAAAATGGTTAAAATGGTAAATTTTTGAAAAGTCATCTGATAATCAGGTGTATATTAAAAGAAAGTTGGTGCTGCACATGGCCACTCAAGATATGAGCAAAGCCATGTAAGAATTGCAGCAATGTTTGTGTCAGATTAAAAAATTGGAAAAAAACTAATAATCCATAAAAACGAAGGTTAGATTAGATATTCACATAATGGAATACTATACAGCAATTAAATGAATGAATTGAAGCCACATGAATCAATTATCGATTAAAAAACAGTTCAAATGGGACTTCTGAGTCATCTACAATAGTCTAGTAATTTAAAAATCTGAAGGAAATATAATTAACTTTTCATTAGCATAATATTTCAATAATAAAGCAACCTAGCTTGCAGGAGATGCCTAAGGAGTCCATGCATCCTGAGCAGAGATAGTTTGCATATCTGGGCACAGGGCAATGGGGGGCAAGAGTGAGAATAGGTTAGGCAAAGCACACCTCCCAGGACCAAGTGCTCTGCTTCCCACCAGACCCTGTTCCCCATTACCCACAATTGCTACCACTCAGCAGCTGGTAGGAAAATGGTTTTGATGACTATATGAAGGAAGAATAC
>NW_017731471.1:722029-737170 GCF_001890085.2 Hipposideros armiger
TCTTACTAAAGTTAAATGACAATCCCTAAATATTTTGAGACATTCTTTGAAAACTTCATCTAATGCTGAAAAACCAATGGATAAACAATAATGTAGTGTGGTTCTGTTTGAAACTTAAGGAAAGCCTGGTAATTAATAGAAGAAACATTAACTTTTTTTTATAATGAGAACAATTACAGCTCCTTTACTCACTTCTCTTTTCTAATAATATTCCAGGTCTGGAAGTTTTAGGTTCTTGGTGCTAAGGACTCTCCTCAACACCTTCCTTCCCTGATAATAAGTCCACTATAGAAAGTGGAACATAAAGAAATGTGTAAAGTACATAATAGAAAGTCACCTAAAATCCCATTATCCAGAGATAATCATGGGAAAATATGAACAAACATTTGGTTTTTAAAAAATTGAACACTACTTCACTGCTTTGTAACCTTTTCTATTAATATACTATGAATATTTTCTTCTATCATTAAATATTCCTCTAAAACACAATTTTTAATGGCAGCACAGTATTCATCATGTAAAGATGCCATAAGATTTTGTTCAAGTTAACAGCACTTAAAAACGGGTTCACTTTTGTTGCAAGAATTGCAGCTGCCTACTAACAGGATATACATAGCAAGGCTGCTAAATATAAAAAAAATTTATTTATTCAGACCAAAAAAAAACGGCTAAATTCATTGACTATTACAAAAGATCAACTTCGAGGAAAAAAAGCTGACACTTATTTTATATTCACTTACAATTAACAATGCTTGTTTGCGCTGCTAACTTAAGTGTTAAATTATAGCTCTCTACACAAATAAATTGGCCAGGATAAAGGAACAAGAAAATTCTCAAACTGCCAGTGGAAGTGTAAATTAGTAAAACCCTTATGGATAGCAATTTTGCAATTACCTTGTAATAAAAAAATGACCTCCTGAAACAACTCTAGCATAAGTGCCAAGGAGACATGTTTAAGAAAGTTCGTGGTAACACTTTTTAATAGCACCAAATTTAAAAGAAATTCTAAATATCCACCAATGGTAGATAGATACATTATAGTATACCCATACAACTTAACACTAAACAGGAATGAAGAGTGAGCAATCTAGATCAGTTGCCAAAAGAAACATAATGCAAGCCACTAATGTGAACCAGAAATATAATTTTAAATTTCCTAGAAGCCACATTAAAAAAAAAACCAGGTGAACTTAATTTGAACATCTTATTTAACCCAATATATCCAAACTATGATTTCATCATATAATCAATATAAAGGAATTATTAATGATAGTTCACGTAATTTTTTTGTACTAACTCTTCAAAATCCTGTGTGCAAATATACTTCCAGCACCTCTCAATTCACACTAGCCACATTTTCAAGTGCTCAATAGGTAAACATAGTTATTAGTGGCTACTGTATTGGACAGTGCAGATCTAAAGCTTACTCAGAATCCGAAAAACAACACTGAACAACAAAAAAACTTAAAAATAATATGCACTTTATGGTGGCATTAAATAAACTTAAAAAAACTGAAAATTTTCTAAATAATGTTTATGTTTCAGGATACATTTCATAAGGGGTTAACATTCAGAATTTACAATGAACTCATACAACTCAACACCAAAAAAACAAACAATCCAATTAAAAAATGGGCAGAGGACCTGAATAGACATTTCTCCAAAAAGGACACACAGATGGCCAATGGACATATGAAAAGATGCTCAACGAAAAAGAAAAAGAAAATAGAAAGAAAAAAAAAAGATACTCAACATCATGAATCATCAGAGAAATGCAAATTAAAATCATAATGATATAGCACCTCACACCTGTCAGAATGGCCACCATCAGTACATCCACAAACAACAAGCTAGAAGAGAGAGGGGTTGGGGGGATGGGTGAGAAACGTCAAGGGATTAAGAAGTACAAATTGGTAGTCAAAAAACAGTCACAGGAATGTGAAATACAGTATGGAGAATATAGTCACTAATGTAAAAACTATGCACAGTGTCAGATGGGTACTCGGCTTATCAGGGGGATCACTTCATGATATATAATTGCCTAACCACTAGACAGTACACCTTCAACCAATTATAAAATAATACTGAATGTCAACTACAATAAAATATATAGATATAGATATAGATAAAGATATAGATATAGTCATGGGATATAAAGTACAGCATAGGGAATAAAGTCAATGGTATTGTAAGAGCTTTGTATGGTGTCAGGCGGGTAATAGACTTGTTGGGGTATCACCTTGTGAGGGGTATAAATGTCTCATCATTATGTCATTTTGTACACCTGAAACTAATAATAATAAAATAGGACAAAGTTTTCTTATACTATTAGTCTGCAACTGGTAAGATATTGTGGAGTTTTCTGCCTAAAAAGCAAATATTCTGTTTAATCAAAATAATTTTCTGTGTTTTATGTTGCCTTAATTAGGTCCTTAGTTACTTAAGAAAACTGTATTTTCAATAGTAAAAGCTAGTTTTGCTAACAATAAAGTAACTTTCTATATTTGTCTTTGAAATATTTTATTGTTACTTTGGTTAAATGGATAGTTAGGTATTGTTTCATAATGATATGTGATCTTTTTAGTCAAATGTCCAAACCTTTTGACATATCGTTGACAAATTTCCCAATGTTCAAATTTTAAATAGTCTTTTCCTTGACCTGGAAATAACTTTGAGGTATTCCAGAGGGTCCCTTATACGCCTCAAAAGATTTATTGTCTCTCCTTATAAAAGAGAATTATTAAACTAATTAGCCTTATTTGGTGTGTTGAATTTTATGGAAAGTGTTGTCAAATAAGTGATGAACTTCTAGAGCATCAGTTCTCGCCAGGTACTCGTATGTGGGCGTATCTACATGTGGGCCTGGAGACAGATACAGGAGCGGTGTCTCGGTTCCTAAGATCATTGAAAATATGTGTTTTCCGATGGTCTTAGGCGACCCCTGTGAAAGGTTGAGAACCGCTGTTCTAGAGTATATTATATGGGTAATATTATTAATATAGTCTAAAAATTATATGAAACTTCTAAAATTCTGATATGTCCTGGTATAATGTTGTCACTTGTAATTCTAATAATTTTCTTAAAATGTTGTGTATCATAAACAAAATTCCTTGTCAACTGCATTATTCTTAACACATGAGTACATTAAGTCTTTGTGGAGTCATTGCCTTACTCTGATGGTTTTGCAATTGTTTCATCTTCAGGGAGATTCACAAAGAAGACTGACACTATAAAATACAGGTTTCTGATAAACTTTCAGCTCATACAACTGAACTAGGTAAAAAGTTGCAGAACTCGTAGCAGAAAAACTTGATGACTTCATAAAATTTCTAAAAATGATAAGAATAAATTATGTGGCACTGAATGAACTCATAAGGTGATTATACATTTTATGACTTTTGTTTAAACTATTACTGACTTTTTAAATCTTTTGGTTTTCCAGACTTAAGGAAATGTTTTCTCTTAAGACACCTGTGACTTAGAGCAATTGGTAAATTATACCTTTGTAAGCAGAATTGAAATATTTATCTTTGTCATCCTACCTGATCCCTTAAGAANTTAAGTCTTATTTGTGGAAATATTTTAAAACACACCAAACCATCTACATAAAAGGCAGTACTTAATCCCTTTGCAAACTGAAGAATCTTTTCCTAAGGCAAAACTGCCCACATTAACTTATCAGTTTTACAATTGTTAACCACTGAAAAGTGTTTTTTTAAATCCAGACTTGGTAATCCCTGACTTCCTCCCTCTACCAAAATGTGAAGCTGACTCAATTTGTAGTACTATGTATTTCTTAACTCTAGGTTCCAGGTAAAAGTCCTTAAAATGATCCTTTAAGAAAGTGGTTAAAAATCTCCACTGAAGGAGAATGAATGTGTTTCGCCTTCATACACACAGGCACACAATTACAATGTGGGCTTCATGCAGACAACCTATGAGGTCTGATCTGCCTATCTGCAAGTGGACCTGAAAAAAATCCTAAATTCCTAATGTAAGCAAATGAACCACATCATGAATGAATGGATTCTGATAAGATTTGAGTCCTAATTGCCAGTGTTTTTAACTATGGGCCATATTCCTTCCTTGAAAGTTTTACTGACTATATATATATTTTTTTCCATGAGGAATTGTGGAGTTCCAAATATTAGTTTCACCTCATTTGTACTATTAGTTTTAAGAATTATATTCATAAAAGAACTAGCCTTAACTAAAGTTTCATTTTGAGGTAATTGTAGATTCACATGCAGTTGTAGAAAGATACTGGAGTCTTGGAAATTTGGGTGTATGATCAAGGATCTATTGACCAAAATGTTTTTTATAAAAAAATCAATGGTAATTAACTAAAAATTTTGTTTAGTTCATGATTGTTTAATAGCATATTCTAACCCAAATTGGAAAGGAATAGTATATTATCTCTGTTCATAGATGACATTTATTTACTTATATGACTTTTAAATTGATTACAAGAGGCAAATTCTCAAAATGTCCTCAGGAATGACATAATTATTGCTATACAGAAAACAAAGATATCACAAAAAAAATCTTAAGACAGTTAATAAACGTACTTGGTGGATCACAAAATTCAACATGTAAAAATCAGTTGCCTCACTAATCATTAGGGAAATGCAAATAAAAACCACAATGAGATACCACTTCACTCCAGTCAGAATGGCTATCATCAATAAATCAACAAACAACAAGTGCTGGCGAGGCTGTGGAGAAAAGGGAACCCTGCTGCACTGTTGGTGGNGCGACTCATGGCAGCCCAGCTCCAGGTTGAGCTGTTGTTCAGCATCTTAGCTGTGGAGGGCAGTGTCACTGGCCCTCATATGTGGGATCCAAACCAGGGCTCTCTGGCGTCCCAAGCCAGTTCTTAACCATCGTGCCACTCAGCCGGCCCGACTTCCTTGAAGTTTTTGTTATTTACCTGTAAACTAGACTGGATCCTAAATACTTACAGTTTCCTGAAATATTTGGCAACAACTCTCTTAATTAATGTTCCCAATTTTCTTCCACTTTTGACTTGGAATCATTGAAAACTAAAAATGCCCTTTTCTTGAAGCCCTGCAAACTGCAGCTAGACCTGATATGAATTTCAGAGAACTTGCCACAATATCTTATGCTTAGACAACCCATGCTTGATACTGTGTAAGCTACTAAATAATTTTGCCTGAACACCTGGTGACATCATCAGAGACATTTAAAACTGTAAAATTTTATTCAAACCTGACATCAAGAAATCTTTTCTACTGGCATCTCTCAGGACTCAAATACTGGTTTATAACGTGCTCCAATTTTTCTTGTTTCCATAAATAAGAAATGCCTTTTACTGGGGCTGCCAATTAGCTCACTTGTAAAGCACAGTGTTCATAACACCAAGGATGCTGGTTCGATCCCCACATGGGCCACCGAGGTGTGCCTTCCATAACTAGATTGAAACAACTACTTGACTTGGAGCTGATGGGTCCTGGAAACACACAAACACACGCACACTCTTTTCCCCAATTTAAAAAAATGCCTCTTATCAAATACCTAATTGCTTGCTTAAAATATAGGCCTAAATTTGGATGCCCACCTGCATCACCACCTCCTGAAATGAGACACAGCTGTTTAACTGAACTGACCTATGCTAACGATTAAGTAATAGGTTCAATGAAATATGGAGGCTTTATTAAGCTTTTGGACTGTGACACTTCCTACTGGAAGTTTCAAAGGTGGGACTGAGGGGGTGCAGAATTTGCAACCCCAAAATATGCCTTTTTTCAGATATTATTTAAGCTGCTTGTTTTCAAGAAACAAAAGACTCGTGAAAAGCCTTTGGCCTTCCCTCTAACTGCCTAAAAGAACTTAGAGGGCCTGCTCCAATCAGGAGATGTCATCATAGAACCCTACAGTTTAACATGAACTAGTGTATTATAGGGAGGAACCTAGCAAGTCCTGTTTGGTAAAAGTCCAAAGTTCCATTGTTAAAAATGGCTAAGAAAACATTTATTTACACTTTTGCTTTTCCATCTCCATATGAATTGCCTTTCTGCCCTTTGGAGTACCAAACAACTACCCCTCACCCCGTTTCTCCTTAGCTCAAGATGCCATATAAGCCTTAACTGCCTGATTTGTCCTTGGGTCCCATACTCTTAGGGAACACCTGAATGCACACATGCAATAAATTTGGTCATTTCCTCCTATTTAAAAAAACACAATTAGCTATCACCTCAAACCTGGCAGAATGGCTACCACCAATAAAACAAAGTGTCGAGGAGGAGGTGGAGAAAAAGAAACCCTCGTGCACCACTGGAGGGATTGTAAACTAGTGTAGCTAATACAGAAAAGTTTGGAGGTTCCTTAAAAAATACTTTATGACCCCGAATTTTCACTACTGGGTGTTTATCCAAAGAAATCCAAAACACAAATTTGAAAAGATATATGCATCTCTGCAAGGTGTGATAAAAAAATATGGTGAAAGTTCAAAAAATTTTAAATTTATTACAGTAAAATGCACATCGCCATTAATTCTCCTCAAAATACTCCCCATCATTTCAAACATTTATCCCATTGTTCTTGCCACTTTCTCAAGCAGTTCTGGAAGTCCTTTTTCATGAGTGTCTTTAGTTGTACAATCATGGCTGCCTTGATGTCCTGAATCACTTCAAAACGTTTTCCTTTCATGTTCATTTTGACTTTGGCGAAGAGCCAGAAGTTGCACGGTGCCAAATGAGATGGATGAGGGCACACCATGTTTTCATTCGACAGGAATTGCCATACCAAAAGTGATGTGTGACATGCAGCATTGTCATGATGAAGGGTGAAGTAAAGACACTCACGAAAGAAGACTTTCATAACTGCTTCAGAAAGTGGCAAGAACGATGGGATAACTATGTTCAAAGCGAGTAAGAGTATTTTGAGGGGGACTAGTGGCAATGTGTCTTTTACTGTAATGAATTTTTCTTTAAACATTCACCGTATTTTTTTATCACACCTCATATGTAAAAACTATATTTTAAAATCCATGAGGCCTCACCACTATCTGTAACATTTTATTTCTTTAAAAGATACTTGAAGTAAATATAACATTTCATAAAACTAGGTGGTAGGTGCAGGATTGTTTATATTATGTTCATTTTTAATAATTTTTTGTTTCAATTACAGTTGACATACAATATTATATTAGCTTCAATGTACAACATAGTGATGAGAAACTTAAATAACTTATGAAATGATCACGCTGATAAATCTAGTACCAATCAGGAAACATACATAGTTATTACACTAGTCTTAACTATATTTCTTATGCTATACTTACCATCCCCATGACTATTTTGGAACTACCAATTTGTACTCATTAATCCCTTCCTCTTTTTCACCCATCCCCCTGTACACACCCACATCTGGCAACCATCAAAATGTTCGCTCTGTCTATGAGTTTGTTTTATTTATTTTGTTCATTACATTCCACATGAGTGAAATCACATGACATCTGTCTTTCTCTGACTTACTCCACTCAGCACAATACCCTGTAGGACCACTCATGCAGATGGCAAGCTCCCATTCTTTTTTATGGTTCAGTAATATTTCTTGTGTATATGTAGCACCTCTTGTTTATCCATTCATCCAACACCCAGGTTGCCTCCATATCTTGGCCATTGTAAAAAATGCTGCAATAAATATATGGACGCACACATCCCTTCAAAGAAGTGTTTTGGATTTCTTCAAATAAATACCCTGACGAGGGATTCCTGGGTTCTCCTTTGTCTCTCGTTATAGCCTTTGTTTTATAGTCTATTTTGTCTGATACAAGTATTGCTACCAAGGCTTTCTTTGTTTCCATTTTCATGAAATATCTTTTTCCATCCCTTTACTTTCAGTCTGTGTGTCTCTCAGTCTGAAGTGAATCATTTGTAGGCAGCATATAAAAGGGTCTTTTTTCTTTACTTATCCATTCAGCCCTCCAGTGTCTTTTTTTAAAGATTTTATTGGGGAATCGTGGAAGGGGAAGAGACAAGTTGCTGTCCTTTTGATCTTCAGTCTAATTGTGGAGGACACCGCTTCACTGGCCCATGTTGGTATTATGATCATTGCTCTCTTTCCCGGCTGAGGCAGTTGGTCACTGGCCATTGGACGGCTGCTCACTGCAGCTCATGGCAGCTCTCGCCAGCTGCCAGCCACTCACGCTGGCTGCCAGCCACTTATGGTACCTCACAGCAGCCCACTGCAGCAGAAGCTGCAGCCTATGCCATCCATCGCCAGCCACTGTGAGAATCAAACCGGAGGCCCTGCTGCTCAGAGCCCGAGCTCCCAAGCCAACTCTTAATCAACTGAGCCACTCGGCTGACCCCCTCCAGTGTCTTTTCATTGGAGCATTTCATCCATTTACATTGAAATTGTTGATAGATAATGTAGCTATTGTCATTTTCTTATTCATATTTCTCATTTTGTAATGACTTAAAGAAGTTCCTCTAAGATTCTTTGTAATACTTGTTTGATGGTGATAAATTCCTTTGGCTATTCTTTTCTGGGAAGCTCTTTATCTGTCCTTCAATTCAAAATGACAGCCAGCAAGGTCACTGGTTGTAGGTCATTGCTTTTCATCAACATTTCATGCCAATTCCTCCAGGCCTGCATATTTTCTGTTGATAAAGCTGAGTTTTATAGGTGATCCCTTGTAGGGAATTAACTGCTTTTCTGTTGCTGCTGTTAACATTTTCTGTCTTTAACCTTTGGCATTTAAATCACCATATTTTTCAGTGTATAATGCACATCAATGTTTTTTGTCCAAAATTTCAGGGGGAAAAATCTTTCATTTTAATTTTTTAATTCAAATTTTTATGTTTACATTTAGGAACTTGTTTTTTTATTATAAAGGAATTTTAGCGTTTATTTTTTAACTTATTATAGTACAAGAAATTTTGTGTAACAAATAATTATAAAACACAAGAACAGATACAAGGTACAAGAAATTTTATGTACCGGAACAAATTTATGATATTTACACATTGTAGAACACCAAGATCTCTTCATCATAGCAAGTTCAACCTAAGTTCAACAAAAACGATTATCATATTCCAGGGTATTGTTCTGCATACGGATATCATTATTGATTTCTAGAGTTACAGTTTTTTTAAAAAAGATTTTATTGGGGAATTGGGGAAGGGAACAGCGTTGGGGAATCAGGGAAGGAGAACAGACAAGTTGCTATACTTTTGTTCTTCAGTCTACTTGTGGAGCACGTTGTTTCACTGGTCCATACTGTGTTCATTGCGATCCTCCTGGGTAAAGCAGATTGGTTGCCAGCCATTGGACAGCCACTCACAGTGGCTCATGGCAGCTCACGATGGATGCTGGCTGCTCATGGTAGCTTACAGCAGCCCACTGAAGCCCCACTGCAGCCTACGCCGTTGCCAGCCACTCACGGCAGCCCAGCTCCAGGTTGAGCTATTGTTCACCATCTTAGCTGTAGAGGGTGCAGCATCACTGGCCCATGTTGAATCGGAACCCGCGGCCCTGCTGCTCAGAGCTCGAGCTCCCAAACCAACCCTTAACCAATGAGCCACTCGGCCTGCCCTAGAGTTACACTTTTTACACATAAGCATAACTAAAAAAATTAAAAACATTTATATGGACACAGAATTAGTACTACCCATGTATAATGCGCATCCTTATTTTTCCCTCAAAAATTTGGGCAAAAAAGTGCACATTATACATGGCAAAATACAGTATAAAGTATCTTGGTGTAGGTCTCTTGGGGTTTATCTTCTTTGAGACTCTGTGATTGCCAGGTTTCTATGTCTATTTCCTTTGCCAGGTTAGGAAAGTTTTCCATCAGCACCTCTTCAAAGAGGTTTACAATTCCTTGCTCTCTCTCTTCTCTTTCTGGTACCCCTAAGATATGAATGTTGGTATACTTGATGCTGTCCGAGAAGCCTCTTATACTATCATTTTTTTGGATTCTTTCTTCTTTTTACTGTTCTCATTGTTTGCTTTCTGCTACCTTACTTTCCAAATTACTGATTCGATACTCTTCTTCATCTAATGTATTGCTGATTCCTTTTATTGCATTCTTTGTTTTCAGTTATTGCATTCTTCATTTATTCCTTTCTTTTTATGTTTTCTATCCCCATTTTTATGTGTCTTATCTCTTCACTGAAGTTCTCACTGAGATCAGTGATTACAACCAGTGTTTTCAACTCTGCATCTGGTAAATTGTTTGTCTCCCTTTTGCTTAATTCTTTCTCTGGAGCTTTGGTCTGTTCTTCCATTTTTGACATATTTCTTTTGTCTTCCCATTTTGGCTGCCTCCCTGTTTGTTTCTGTATATTAGGTAGGACTGCTATGTCTCCAGGTCTTAGTAGAATGGCCTTATGTAGTATGGGTCCTGTGGGGGCCCAGTGGTGCAGTATCCCTGAACACTAGAGCCAGATGTTGCAGGTGTGTCCCTTGTGTTGGTTGTGTTTGCCCTCCTGTTGTAGTTGAGCCTTGATTGCTGTTGGCATGTCAATGGGAGGGACTGACCCTCAAGCTAATTGGCTGTGAGAACTGGCCATGGCTATAGTAGAGGAGCTTTGGTGCAGAGGCTGACCCTACAGAGCAGGATTCGCTTTGGCAGGGCTCTGGTGCCTGCTGAATCTGCCCTTTGAGTGTGTCACTTGTGGAGGTGGTTGGGTTCTGTTCTGGTGTGTTCTGAAGCTGGCCACTGGGTTATTGGTTCTGGGGCCCCTTAGGGTGGGGGCGGCTCTGTTGCAGGCCAAGGTCAGCCGCTGCCTGTGCTCTGCATGGGGCCAGTTAGTATGAGCTACAAAATGATCTGCAGACAGTTGCCACTTGGACTGGTCTTGGAATTGCCTGCGAGAGACTAAGCTGCAAACAGAGGCTGGCTGCCACTAGTGCCAGGCTTGGGGTGCTTAACAAGAGGTACAAGGCACTCAGAGGCAGATCCTACTTGTTTGGGGTTTGTGAACCTTTGAGAGGTTTTAAGAAAATCCAGAGCATGAGCCAAGACAGGCCATTTGTATGGGAAAGCCACTGGAAGCAGCTTGGGTGGGCCCACAAGTTGGGTGGAGCAGGGCCTCAGGGAATGGCCAGGGCAGGGCAAAGGGTGTTAGCTAGTTTGATAGAAACTCAGTTTGGGCACCCTCCGGACTGTAGAGTCAGAGTGGTGGTAGGGCTCAACAAAGGAACAGTGCTGTCTGCCATCACTTCTGTCTGGGAGAAAGCTGACCTTCCAGCCCTTGCCCTGAAGCCAGACAATTCAGCTCTTCCTTATATGTCTCTCGTGCCTTCTGAGCTGCTGCCCCTGTGCTGGAGCTTAGAGTGAGTGAGTCCGTCAATGAGTAATGTTGTGTGAGGGCCCTTCAAGAGGCATGCCTGGAACTCTAACTATCCTCCATCTCACTCAGCCACAATCTCCACTGATTCTCACAGGCAGAAGTTGTTGGAACTTCTCATCACAGCACTGGAACCCTGGACTGTGGAGCCTGGTGTGGGACTGGGACCATTCATTCCTCTGGGGGTACCTCCACAGCAGAGATATCCATTCTGATTTTTAATTGTCACACTTGGGAGTGGGACCAGTCCATTCCGCGTCTCCACCCCTTACCAGTCTCCATGTGGCTTCTTCTCTATGTTCTTACTTATAGGACTTCTGTTAAGCTAGACTTCAGGTGATTCTCAGTAATGGTTTCTTGATAGTTTAGTTGTAATTTTGAGGTTGTCGTAAGAGGACACAAGCACAGCATTTACCTACTCCACCGTCTTATAACCAGACGCCACTCTATTATATTCTTGTCTGAAATACTTTCCAATTAAACAATAAACTCAGAGTATACATGTTCTAGAAATCTCAACTTATTTCTATTTACATTAATTCTGAAGTGTTTAGAATGCAGACTTCATATTTCACTTTGCTATACATTGAACAAAAGCATACTTCTACCCTTCATATGATAAGTGTGATAATAAAAAGGTAAAGGAAAACTTCAAGAAATAAGGGTAACAGTTGATTAATCTACAATATTCATTTACTCAATAAGCATTTTCTTTTTTTCTAAGATTTTACTGGGGAATTGGGAGAGGGGAAGAGCATTGGGGAATCGGGTAAGGGGAACAGACAAGTAGCTGTCCTGTTGTTCTTCAGTCTAGTTCTGGAGGACATTGCTTCACTGGCCCATGTTAGTATTGTGATCATTGCGCTCTTCCTGGGTGAGGCAGATCAGTCGCCAGCCACTGGACGGCCGCTCACAGCGGCTCTTGGCAGCTCACGCCTCCTGACAGCCGCTCATGCCTGCTGCCAGCCACTCACGGTAGCTTTACGGCAGCCCACTGCAACCTCACTGCAGCCTTCGTCATCACCGGCAACTCACCACAGCCCAGCTCCAGGTCGAGCTGTTTTTCACCATCTTAGCTGTAGAGGGCGCAGTGTCACTGGACCTAATTTTTTATCTGAACCGGGGCCCTGCTACTCAGAGCTGGCGTCCCAAGCCAGCACTTAACCAACGTGCCACTCGGCCGGCCCTCAATAAACGTTTTCTACATGGCTATTATGAGCATTGAAGCAGCTCATAATGTAGTGAACAGCTTTTCTGGTCACATTACGTAGTCATGTGGAGACGAAAATATATTTAGTCACTTTATAAAATACCAAGATCAAATAATAAAAGGTAAATACTAAAACAATAACTTTTGGCCCTCAGAGTAATTGTTAAATGAAAATTTTTTAAACAGATTCCAAAAATAGCATAATAACTTAGTGTACCACCCTGTCATACACAGTGTCTTTCTAAACTGTATATTTTTAAAGACCAGTGAAAACAATGCAAAACCCTCATTATTTGTTCTACCTAGTTTTGGCTAAATATGAATTTCTGGTACCTAAGCTAAATATTTTAATGAAGGTTTGTGGTGTATGAAAGCAAATTTAAAAATAATAAGAAGCAATGTAACCATAGAGACTATATGAGTTGTCACAACTCCAAACTTCATATAGTCATTCATAACAATAAAATTCACACAAAACAAAAAATCTGATGCAACCTAGCTGAAAAGGTAACTTTAAAAATTGAACTTCATTACACTGATCTCTGCCATTTACTTTGAAATGAGTAATAAAATAGGATGGATTGCTGTATCAATGGAGAACTGGATAGATGGATAAATATGTGCAAAAACAAGAATAGTACAATGTTCAAGGTAGGATCCAGGTGGTGAGGGGTGGCCGAATGGCTCATTGGTTAAGAGTTGGCTTGGGATGCCAGCTCTGAGCAGCAGGGCCGCCAGTTCGGATCCCACATTGGCCAGTGACGCTGTGCCCGCTACAGCTAAGATGGTGAACAACAGCTCGACCTGGAGCTGCGCTGCCGTGAGTCACCAACAAGTGGCCGGCAGCCAGTGTGAGCAGCCAGCAGCTGGCGTGAGCCACCGTGAGTCACCACGAGCAACCATCCAATGGCAGGCGACCAACTGCCTTACCCGGGAAGAGTGCAACGATCACAATACCAACATGGGCCAGTGAAGCAACGTCCTACACAACTAGACTGAAGAACAAAAGGACAGCAACTTGTCTGTTCCCCTTCCCTGATTCCCCAATGCTGTTCTCATCCCCCAATTCCCCAATAAAATCTTAAAAAAAAAAGAATCCAGGTGGTGAGTATATGTAAAATTCAACTTTGCTGTAAGTTTGAAATTTTTCATAATAAAATGCTTAAACTTTTATATTTCAATAATGTGAGAGTATAATAGCTTCTAAACTACAAAATATGATGAACACCACACACCCAAAACACTATCACTTAAAAGTAATCAAGAAGGCAACATGTTTTTTGTTTTGTTTTACTGTCACCAAAGGGGGGGGGGCAACTTGTCTTTTTACAAATGGTTCATTTGAGGCAATCACCCTATAGTTGGTTTAAAAAAATTCAATGAAATAATATGATGTCTGGAAATTGTTTCAAAATAATCCAGTGAGGGAAGACTTGGGTGGGTATGTATGAAATTCCACTAGATCACTGTTGAAGCTTGGTGATAGGTACTTGTAGGGTTCTATTATCTTCCTTGTGAATAATCTTGTAATTTTCCAGAATAAAAGCTTGTGCAGAGTATATTTTCACACCTAGTTCAGTGCCCTACATCCAAGAATAGTGGCCTGCAGATGGTAGGCACTCAAATTTGTTGTAGATAAGCAATTACATAAGGTAATCTAGAGTTTAAACTCATACACTTCTGTTTATATTCCATTGAACATGGATTAATGCTTATTTGTGAATTCATTTCATAAACACATACAAGTCACACATTTAAATATCCATTGACCTCAGCCATACAGAAGATTCAACTATCAGCAATATATACACACACTGACAAAAATAAAAATCAAACCTAATGTTTACTCAATATCTATTATATGCCAAACAGTGTTCTAAGTGCTTAATATGCATTATCTCCTTTAATCCTCAGAACTACCCTATAAGGTAGGTGCTACGATTAACTCCATTTTACAGATGAGAAAATTGAGGTACAGTACAGGTTATGTAACTTGCCCAAAATCACAATGCAAATAAATTGTGGAGTCAAAATCTATATCCAGCTGGTAACTCCCAAATTAGCCAGATCTTAATCACAAAACACTTCAAACAAAAGTAAAGGTTTGTTTTATAATATAGTTAGTAAAGAACAGGGAGAGATTTTTAAAGTACTGAGGAAACAAAAATCTTAGTAACATTTGAATTGGATGGGCCCTTTAAACAATTGAACCCTATGTGTTGAATTTACAGCAAACCAACCATAGCTATAATTAAACATATTCTCAATTACATATAAGTTCCACAAATGCACATGACACTAGAAAGAAACAGATCTCCAAGGCCACAGAATAGTATTTACTTCACCATTGTATCCCCTAGTAACAAAACATTCAAAAAAGAATTAATACCTATTCTCCTCAAACTATTCCAAAAAATACAGGAGGGAAGGCTCCCATGCACATTTTCTAAGGCCACTATTACTCTGATCCCAAAGTCAGACAAAGATATTACCAAAAAAGAAAACTACAGGCCGATATCCCTAATGAACATAGATGCAAAAATCCTCAACAAAATACTAGCAAACCGAATTCAGTGTCACATTAACAAGATCATACACCACGATCAAGTG
>NW_017731471.1:738880-742463 GCF_001890085.2 Hipposideros armiger
ACTTCGAGGGGTAAAAAGTATAACTATTGCACTGTGTTGTACAGCTGAAACTAATTCTAAAAAATGTGTAGTTCATAATAAAAAACAATTTAATATAAAAAATAAAATAAAAAATAAGTTTATACATCACAATCAAGTGAGGTTCATGCCAGGAGCAGAAGGATGGTTCAACATATGCAAATCGATCAATGTGATATACCACATTAACATAAAAAGGACAATAAACTTATGATCATATCAATAGATGCAGAAAAAGCATTTGACATGATACAAAATCCATTTATGAGTAAAACACTTAACAAAATTGGTACGAAAGAAAATAACTTAAAAAGACCATACATGAAAACCCTCAGCGAATATCATACTGAATGATGAAAAACTGAACGCTTTTGGTATACGTTCAGGAAGAAGACAGTGTTGCCCCCTATTACCACTGCTTTTCAACACAGTATTGGAAGTCCTAGCCAGAGCAATCAGGTAAGAAAAAGAAATAGAAAGCATCCAAACTGGGAATGAAGAAGTTAAAGTGTCATGTTTTGCAGATGACATGATTCTTTACATAGAAAATCCTAAAGACTCCACCAAAAAGCTATTAGAAATAGTAAACGAAATCAGTACTGTTGCTGGCTATGAAATCAACTTACAAAAATCCATTGAATTCCTCCTATATACTAACAATGAAATTTCAGAAAAAGGAATGAAAAAAAGCAATTCCTTTTGCAACTGCAGGAAACAGAATAAAATACCTAGGAATAAAATTAACCAAGAAGACCAACACACCAAAAACCATAAGACATTCTTAAAAAAAATTGAAGAAGATACAAAGAACTGCAAAGATATATGGTGTTCACGGATTGAAAGAATCAACATGGTTAAAACAGCCAAAATACCCAAAGCAATATACAGATTTAATGCAAATCCAGCAAAATCCCAATGGCATTTTTTAAAGAAATAGAACAAAAATGATCAGATTTGTATGGAACCACAAAGGACCCCAAACAGCCAAAGCAATCCTAAAAAAAAGGAATAATACTGGAGGTATCACACTCCCTGACTTCAGCTTGTACTACAGAGCAAAAATAATCAAAACAGCATGGTACTGACAGAAAAACACAGACCAATGGAATAGAATTGAGAACCCAGAAATAAACCCACATAAATATCGACAGATAATTTTTGACAAAGGAGCCAAAAACAGTCAATGGAGAAAAGAAAGACTCTTCAATAAATGGTGCTGGGGAAATTGGAAAGCCATGTGCAAAGGAATTAAATTAAACTGCTGTCGCCATACACCAAAATGAACTCAAAATGGATCAAAGACCTAAACATAAGAACTGAAACAGTAAACTGCATAGAAGAAAACATAGGGTACTAAATTGATGGACATTGGGTTCAAAAAGGATTTTCTGAATTTGACCTCAAAGGCAAGCAAAGTAAAAGCAAAAATAAATGAATGGGACTATATAAAACTAAAGAGCTTCTGCTCAGCAAAAGAAATCATCGACAAATCAAAGAGGCAACCAATCATGGAAGAAGATACTTGCAAACAACTCTGATAAGGGGCTAATATCCAAAACATATGAGGGACGGCAGAGTGGCTCAGTTGGTTAAGACATTGCTCAAGAGTGCGAGCTCTGAGCAACAAGGTTGCCGGTTCGATTCCCACATGGGCCAGTGAGCTGCACCAGAGCTGAGCTGCCAATGAGCTGCCAACAGGTGGCAGGATGGCTCAGCTGATGAGAGAGAGCACATGCTCCTAACAAGGTTTCCTGTTAAAGATGGTGCCTACAATTAAAGACTGAACTCAGCACCTTAAGCTGAGCTGCCGCCCAGGTGGCTCAGGGGATAGAGAGCGTGCTCTTGACAACAAGGCTGCTGGTTCGACTCCCGCATGGAATGGTGGCTATGCCCATCCACAACTAATACTGAACTCGGCACTGTGAGCTTACCTGCTGCCCAGATGGCTCAGTGGATAGAGTGTGTGCTCTTAACAACAAGACTGCTGGTTCGACTCCTACATGGAATGGTGGATACACCCACCTGCAACTATTGGGTCATCGGTAAAGTCATGATGCATATTTGCATTGAAAAACATAGAAAAATACGTCATCACTTTCCCTGCGACCCAATAATTGAACACAGCACCTTGAGCTGAGCGGAGTGACTGAACTTGGAGCTGAGCTAACTGTTCCCTCCACAACTAACATTGAAGGACAACAACTTGGCTGTTCCCAGCCCCCAACTCCCCAACACTGTTCCCCTCCAATTACCCAATAAAAATTCTTTAAAAAACCAACAATTTAGATCCTTAACATTAAAAATATATAGATATATACTGGGTTGTCGGAGAAGTCATGACGTACTTTTGCTGTTTTTCATTGCAAAAATGCGTCGTGACTTTTCCAACAACCCAATATATATGGAACTCATACAACTCAACAACAAAATGACAAACAATTCAATTTAAAAATGGGCAGAGGAGGCCGGCCGAGTGGAGCTGTGGTTAAGAGCTGGCTTGGGATGCCAGAGAACCCCGGTTCGGATCCCACATATGAGGGCCAGTGACACTGCCCTCTACAGCTAAGATGCTGAACAACAGCTTAACCTGGAGCTGGGCTGCCGTGAGTCGCCAGCGATGGCGTAGGCTGCAGCACTTGCTGCAGTGGGTTCCCATGAGCTACCATGTGTAGCCAGCAGCCAGCATGAGTGGCCAAGCAGCCATCATGAGCAGCCGTCCAGAAGCAGGCGACTGATCTGCCTCGCACAGGAAGAGCGCAATGATGGTGCCAACTTAGGCCAGTGAAGCAACGTCCTCCACAACTAGACTTAAGAGCAAGGGGATAGCAACTTGTCTGTTCCCCTTCCCCCAATGCCCCAGCGCTATTCCCATCCCCCAATTCCCCAATAAAAATCTTTAAGAAAAAAGACAGACATAAAAGACCATATATTGTATGATTCAATTTATATGAAATTTCCAGAACAAACAAACCCATTGAGCTAGAAAGTGCATTAATTTTCCAGGAGACAGGAGAAGGTGCATTGGGAGATACAGATTTTCTTGAAAAGGTACAAGGGTAAAGGGAATGTTCCAGAATTAGATAATGATGATGGGTGTTCAACACTGTGCATATATTTAATGTACTTAATGTCACTGAATTGTACACTTTAAAGTGTTAAAATGATAAATTTTGTGTATTTTATCACAATTTATAGAAACAAAAGTGGAATATACAAACTGGGTTAGCAGCCCTAATATTTGTCCATTAATGTTTCTCTTCCAGCATAAGAGTAATCTTTAAAATGTTTAGAAAATTCATAGGTGTGCATATATAAACTATCTCCATATTTTATATCTCCATATAAAATGTATTTACATGATTTATTAAATATTTTCTTGTCTTGTGTTATTTATTTGTAGTTTAAAAGCACTTAAGGTTAGAATGTAGGCATTTCTAGGTTTATTAGGCTCGGTACCAACAGTACCGTATTTGCTGGTGTATAAGACGATTTTTTGGCCCTGAAAAATATGCCTCCAAGTGGGGGGTCGTCTTATACGCCAGGTACACTTCAGATAGACTGCCCA
>NW_017731471.1:743523-777417 GCF_001890085.2 Hipposideros armiger
TGTCACTGGCCCTCATATGTGGGATCCGAACCGGGGCCCTCTGGCGTCCCAAGCCAGTTCTTAACCATCGCGCCACTCGGCCGGCCCACAAAATCATATTCCTGATGTGAGGGGTTAAAAGAAAGGGGTCTTTAGGGGAGAACTAAGGTTCCTTTTCTCTGCAGAAAAAAAACCTACAATTTTAAGGAGTCTAGATTTTAGCGGGAGAAAATAGAACCTGTTTCCACAATTCTTTAAGTCAAGGAGGGAACCGTAGCTCCCATCCAAAACAATCAGGTAAACGTTTAGAATTCAGATGTCAGAGACAAATCATGAAAAACAGCAGTAAGTGGTTGGCAGTATTTAGGAACATAAGTTATTTAAATATGTAAATGCTATATTAGGAATGTGGAAGGATGGAGGAAGGTGAACCCAAAAGTCTCCTTTACCTGCCTTGAAATACTCTTTTATCCAAGTTCATTCTAACCCTGATTCAAGTACAAATCTGATATATTATCATAACTTATAAGTCTGTTAACAATCAGTTGGTACTTAGTAGCATGTGCTGTTTATTTCCGGGGGAAGGTGCGAGTTGGAAGTATATGCCTAGTATATTATTCTAAATATATTCCTTGTCTAAAGGACATGTCTAAAGGGCTGTTCTATCATCTCACTATTTCTAATAACTGGCATAACTGAGTATAGACTCATATCTGTCACTGCCATGCTCAAAATATCCAAGGCTTCCCATGTTTATAAATAAGAATAAAGTACAAACTCCTAAGCATAACATTCAAAGCTCTCTGCAAGATGATTCACACATGACTTTCCAATGTTATCTTACTACATCTCATATTCAAAGTAGGTTGATTCTCTTTCCCCTCCTTCTTATCCCACTAAGTTTTGTTTCACTTCTCTTATAATAAGCAACACATTCTGCTTATGGTTCCTTGTTTAAAACTCAACAGTACTCTCTACTGGAGTGTAAGCTCTTCTAACAACGAAACTAGTCTGGTTTCATCTGTTTTTCCCATGTGGGAAATAACAAATTTTAAAATGTTTATTAAAATGAAGATAATGCCTGCTCAGGAATTCCTTCACAGTGGTGATTTGTTGAGCATTAAAAAAAAAAAACCTGAAGAGCCTTCTGAGTGGCACGTTGGTTAGGAGCTGGCTTGGGACGCCAGCTCTGAGAAGCAGGACCCCGGTTTGGATCCCACATGAGAGGCAGTGACACTGCCCTCTACAGCTAAGATGGTGAACAACAGTTCAACCTAGAGCTGGGCTGCTGTGAATCACCAGCGACGGTGTAGGCGTAGGCGTAGGCTGCAGTGGGCTGCCATGAGCTACCATGTGTGGCTGGCAGCCAGCGAGAGCAGTCGGCAGCCAGCGTTAGCGGTCGGCAGCTGGTGCAAGCTGCCAAGAGCTGCCGTGAGCGGCCGTCCAGAGGCCGGCAACAGATCTGCCTCACCCAGGACGAGCACAATGATAATACCAACATGGGCCAGTGAAGCGACGTCCTCCACAACTATACTGAAGAACAAAAAGACAGCACCTTGTCTGTTCCCCTTCCACGATTCCCCAGTGCTGTTCCCCTCCCCAATTCCCCAATAAAATCATTTTTAAAAAAAACAAGAAAAAAAAACCTGAAGTCATGGCCGACCGAGTGGCTCAGTTGGTTAAGAGCTCACTAATGAGTGTGAGCTCTGAGCAACAGGGTCGCCGATTGGATTCCCAGCCCGAGCTGAGCTGCCACTGAGCTGCCAACAGGTGGCAGGATGGCTCAGCTTAAAAAAAAAACAACTCTAAAGTACCCTCAAATATTTTTTCTTGTCTCTAAACTGAGATATTCAGTAAGCTGTGTTGAATTTACTAGTCAGCCTTTGAAAGAAATGTATTATTTTGTATACTTAACAAATAACAGGTCCAGTCACTTTAATATGAAACATTCACTCTTAGTTCTCTCTTTTTAGTACATGCTCAGAATATACAATGAAAATTCATAAATAGTGTGTTGTGGTTTTGAATTTTAGGGGTATCTGAGAAAGCTGGAAAGGTGAAAGGCAAGAAAAATGAGAGGTGGGCAAGTTCTCCCAAACTCTATAAAAAGTAACCAAGCCTAGCTTCAAATCTCTATGAGCTAATTAATAATTTTAGTATTAAAAGCAAAAGCATTTTTCAAATAGTGAAAGCAAAGATACCATGTGACTCTGTGCCTCCTGATAAAATGTGCTGAAAAAGGCACATCACTTCATTGTAGTTCTAGCAAAATACATAAATCACAAGGAAATGTCATACAAACCCAAAAGACATCATAACCTGTGTTCTTCAAAAAATGGAAGGCAGGGGACGGCTGAGTGGCTCAGTTGGTTAAGAGCTCGCTCAAGAGTTTGAGCTCTGAGCAACAGCGGTTCGAGTCCAGCCTCAAGCTGAGCAGCCGCTGAGCTGCCAACAGGTAGCAGGATGACTCAGCTTAAAAAAAAAATGGACGGGAAAAAAACATTAAGTTGAACTGCTCCAGATTAAACACGATTAAAGACACATGACAATGAAATGCAACACATGTTCCAGAATTGAATGCTAAACCAAAAAAAAAGGAATTTTTGTCTTTCATTACAAAGGACATTATAAAGAAACGAGCAAAATGTGAAGGTCTGTAGATTAGAAATAGTACTGTATCAATATTAATTGCTAATTTTACTAACCATACTGATGTGGTATAAGAGAATATTTCTATTTTGGGGAAGTACATACTGAAGTATTTGGGGATAAAGGAGCATCATGTCTGCAGTTTACTCTCAAATGATTCAGAAAAATAATAGAGAGTGATAGAGTAAACATGGTGAACTATTACCATTTGCTGAAAATGGGTGTAGGACTTATGAGAATCTTTGTACTATTTTTGCAAATTTTTTGTAAGTCTGATTTTATATTTTTTAACTTTTTTAAATACAGTAAAAAGGAGATGATTATTCTTGAATCCCCTTGAAGGTAGTCAGATTCATCTCCTCAGGTTACAGCTATAAAAAGCCTTTCAAAAAGTCATTCAAGGGCCGACCAAATGGCGCGATGGTTAAGAACTGGCTTGGGATGCCAGAAGGCCCCGGTTCGGATCCGACATGAGGGCCAGTGACACTGCCCTCTACAGCTAAGATGCTGAACAGCAGCTCAACCTGGAGCTGGGCTGCCGGGAGTCGCAGCGACGGAGTAGGCTGCAGCCCCTGTGGCAGTGGGTTGCCTTGGGCTACTGTATGTAGCCAGCAGCCAGCAGCCACAGTGAGTGGCCAGCAGCCACAGTGAGTGGCCATCCAGAAACCGGCGACTGATCTGCCTCTCCCAGGAAGAGCGCAATGATGGTGCCAACTTGGGCCAGGGAAGCAACGTCCTCCACAACTAGACTGAAGAACAAAAAGATAGCAACTTGTCTGTTCCCCTTCCCCCAATTCCCCAATTAAAAAAAAGTCATTCAATAAAATATTATGTGAGATCAATGAGACAATGACTAGAAAGTTGTTTTAAGCAAATATCTTTGATCTGTCGATAGATTATCTTTTTAATATTATTTATAAAAACACCAAAACATCTTTTTTGGGGGGTAGGACTGAGTTACTAGCCAAAATGTATATTAATACAGATTTTTTAAAAGTAGAATGTGAAGTTCATGGGGACAGTGCCTTAATTTGTCTTGTTCACTTAAGTAGTACTTAGAACAGTTCTTGGCATACGATAATAGTTATCAGTAATAACTAATATTTGAGGGATTATTACGGTATGTCCCAGACACTAATCTAAGTGCTTTGTGTCCATTAACTCATTTAATCCTCACAAAGCCCAAGAAATATTTTCGATGAATGAATCAGTACTTTTTGCTGGCTGACAATTATAGTCAGTTCTGCAATCACGTAACATGAGCTCCTAAAAAATCACCAGGTTTGGCAAAATTGTGCAATGAACACCATAGGACTCAGGAAAAATGGGATTAGAAGCACAACACAAAAAAACTTCATTAGTAACACTTTTTTTCCCCCCATATGGAGAACAGTGTGTCCTTTCAGGACCCATCAGCTCCAAGTCAAGTAGTTGTCCCAGTCCAGTTGTAGAGGGCATGAGGATCGAACCGGCAACCTTGGTGTTATGAGCACTGCACTCTAACCAACTGAGCTAACTGGCTGCCTCAACTCCAAGTTCATTCTAGTTGTCAAGGGCGCACCTCAGTGGCCCATGTGGGGATCGAACTGGCAACCTTGGAGTTATGAGCATTGAGCTCTAACCAACTGAGCTAACTGGCCGCCCCACATTTTTTTTAATACAGAAACCTAATAAAAATGGTGGCACAATTTTACAGTTTATACATATTAAATGATTAAGAAATACACAACTACAACAATAAATATGGCACTTTATCTTGAAAAAGACCTGAAGTTTGCTTGTGGAAGTGGGCATCAGAAGGGCTGCAGCTCAGGAATTATTGTGGAGTGATGGAAGCAGGGTTATTGGAAATCTGATGGAAAACTGTAACAACAGATGTGGATAGGTGTGGCTCTTAACACACGGGGCAATCTGAGTAGCTGGTAGATATATCTGAGGTATGTGCATATATATGCGAGTATTGTAATGCAGCTCAGTTCAGCTTGGGGCATTTTCCTGCATTCACCTTATGCAAAAGTTCTATAAAGGGCCAGAGAGTAAATATTTTAGGATTCATAGGCCATTAGATCTGTTGCAACTATTCAACTCTAGATTGTGTAGTACAAAAGCAGCCAAAGGCAATGTAAACAAATGCGCCTGGGTGTGTTCCAATCAAACTTTATTTACAAAAATAGGCCACTGCTTGGTGGCCACAGTTTGCTGACCCCTGACCTTTCGGACAAAATCCTGCATAAGCAAATTCAAATTGTCTTATGTTCAAATTGTTCCCTGCTATGTCAATTTTGTTGGAACAAATTCACATTTTCAAAGCAAGCATTATATTAAAACTAAGTTTGCAATGTAATCAAATAAGCCAAAAAAAGATATAATACACATAAGCAAAATTTAAAAATCCAGTATTACTTGAAAATAAATCATTTTTTATTTTGGATTTTATAAATCAAATGTCATCCAAAAGTCAACTGACCATTTCAAATGACCAAAATAAAGACAATTAAGAAAATATTTGAACAATCATAGTCATTCAAGATCTGTGCATTAAATTCTACACAATCTTTTAAAAAAAGTGTGTAATACTTCTGACAGTTCTGAACTGAAATCATCAAGCTCATTCACATGGCACACATGGCTTTTACAAGATCATCAAGCCACAAAAATTAACATACAGACTACACTATAAGATGAGTAAGTTCTGGAGATCTAATGTACAGCATGGTGACAACAGTTAATAATACTGTATTATATACTTGAAACTTGCTAGAGAGTAGATCTTAAATGTTCTCACCACAACAGCAAAAAAAAAGGTAATTATGTGAGGTGAAGGATGTGTTAACTAACCTTATTGTGGCAATCATTTTTAAATATATACATATATCAAATCATCATACTGCACATGTCAAACTTACACAAAGTTATATGTCAATTATATCTCAATAAAGCTGGGAAAGAAACATAGGAATTGCACAATGGTTATATAATATTTGTCAAGGAGTTGAGTTGAAAATTCTAAGTTGAACTTGTTCCAAATAGAAAACCCTAATATATACAACAGTCCTTTGCTCAAGATGCTATACCTCACATCTGGAATCCTCCCCCAGTCTTCTTTGTCAAAATTGTACTCATCCTCCAAAGGCCAGATTCAAATGCTGTCTCTTCATAAAGCCTTCCCTGAACCCCATTAGAAATGTCTTCCTATTCTGAACTCCCTCCCATAGCAACTTAGTTTTTACCTAACGCAGCATGTATCACTTTATATCCTGCTTCAAAACTATTTGTGTATATGTCTTATTTCCTCTGCTACATGGAAAATAAGACTAATCTTGAGCCATACTAATCCCTCTGCCTGGACTGCCCTTTTTCATAGCCAACCCTTAATGCTACCTCATCTTCAAGACCCAATTCAGATACTATCTCCTCTGTAAAACTTTCCTAGATATCCCCTAAATTTGGCTTTCCTTCACTTCTGATCACTAGCACAATCAATATACCTTCTTTTTTGCACTGCTTTTGTAACTGCTTATTTACATACTGACTCCCTCACTAGATTAAGAATGCCCTTAAGGAGGCAGGAATTTTGTCTTATCTTTTGCATACCCTAGCACAGTGCCTGGCCCCTAGTTGATACTCATGCATTTGATCAACTAATAAAGCATTCCCCCAAAATATGGAGCATAGGAAATATGTATACACACACACACATAAACATACATGAACATCACTGCTATACCAATGATTTTTTAAACAATTATTTCATGGAACAGCTAACAAGAAACCTGGACCATAGATACCAAGAGTGGCTACTTCAAGCCAAAACTAAGCCGAAGTCTCAGAGACAGGGTCTGAAAACAGTGGCGACAGGACACAATTCACAGAACCTTTCCCAGGGCAAAAAGCACAATTGCTAGATCTAATATAGGTCTTTTCAGGGGTGGCAGGTGAGCTCAGGTGATCAGAGCACAGGCTCATAACACCAAGGTTGCCAGTTTGATTCCCACATAGGCCACAGAGCTGCGCCCTCCACTAGACTGAAACAACCACTCGACTTGGAGTCGGGGCGGCCAGTTAGCTCAAGTGGTTAGAGTGCAGGCTCTTAACAAGGTTGCCGGTTCAATTACCACATGGGCCAAGGAGCTGTGCCCTCCACAACTAGACTGAAGACAACTACTTGACTTGGAGCTGATGGGTCCTGGAAAAACACACTGTTCCCCAATAAAATTTCTAAAAATATATAAAAAGGTCTTTTCAGAAGTATCAACTTCAATCATACAAGGACAGAAATACAATATAACTGGATATAGTCATCTTCCAAAATAAAACATACCCTGAGCAACAATAACTATTAACTTCCCAGCAAAAGTTTTTCTTTTCTAATAAGTGTTTGCACAAGCCATGTATACATACTATAACAGATTATATCAGCAAGAGAACACCTGTAGCCTAACAATGTAAGTTTTAAGGCAAAAAAAGATATGCATACAATGGATAAAGAAACTTCCCCTTATCAATACCCTTCTCCCTAACCACAAGACAAAAAAAAATAACTAAAAAAAAATGACTGACTCTCCTAAATAGGATTATTTTTTAAATAATTTTATGTTAACATCTAGTTAAAGTTCATTTTGCAAATGACAAAGCAAAGGCCTAGAAAGGATAAGTGATTTGTCCAAGGTAATACAATCAGTTAAGCAACAGGGCTACAACTAGAAAACCCTGATTTGGCTCAGAGTCCTGTGTTCATTCCTCTACACCAGTAGTTATCAAACTGTTAGTCTGAGGACTTCTTTAAGCTCTTAAAACACTTAAAAATTAAGAGAGACCCCAAAGAGTTTACTGTCTTTTAAGAACCACTGCTATAACCATATTACCTCCTCCAGAACAACTGCAGGTTTTATCAGTATCTATTAAACTTATTCCCTACAGATGGAGGTTAAACACCTTGCATATCATCTATCAAGCCAATCATAAGACAAGCATTAGAATATAGGTACAGAGAGATCCTACTTAGATACTCCTTTTACTACTCTGCTATATTCAACACTCCTAAAGGAAGATCTATGCATTGTTTTCCAATGGCTTAATTGTCCAAGAGGACATTCAAGGTCTTGGGGAAAGGACTTCACATAAACCCAAGAATTACCTGTATCCTAACACCCAATCAATGAATTTATGTGAAACAGGCACATAAATACACACAATTTTTTATCGCAAAAATTATTTCAGACATCTATATCTACATAGAAATTCTTTAATACTGTATTTTTCTTATCTCTAGAAATACAATATATAACTGAAAGCTCACAGCGAACTACACCAAGGGTTGCCAATAATGAGAACTGGCCTGATCAAAATTAAAGCCAGAAATGTCTTTCTTTTCAACCCAACCAATAACATAACCAAACACCTGGTATTTAAATGCTTTCGAAGCCCTTTATAAAATTTGCATCTACTCCCCCTCCACAGGCCTGGCTTAATGCTTTCCACAGTGGAAATACAAATACTTCACAGATTACATTTTTTAAAAATTAGGTTATTATGCAACTGATTGTGAACAACTGCCCTAACAGTGACTTTCTAAGACATTTTCTCAACATCTCTCAATTTAGACTATTTCTGCCTTTTTTTAATTTAAGACCAATAACAAGTAATACTGCTGTCGGCTTTTCAAGTAATCAGTTGTTGTAGGGATTAAAAAGACAAGTCCTATGAAATTTCCAAGATCTTTATATGAAAATAAATTAAAGTTCATCTGTCAATCAGAAGTTGGTCTTTCATATTGCCAAAAATTTGAAGAAAAAAGCAATCATATTTAAAATAAAACAATTAACATAAAAACCTTTCAAAATAATAAGAAAACGTTTAGAGTGAGCCACTGATTTTTCAATGTATGATTTAGTCAGGTCATCAGTTTATTTTCCTCCTTTTTTGCCTTTTGGCTATTTTTTTCACCACAGAATCACAGAAATTTTCTTTTTTAAAAAACACAAGTAAAATTCAGAACTAATGAAGTGCTCTACAGAAGATCTAAAAGAAGATTTAAAAATTGGAACTACTGTGTAATATACAATTAATGATAATGCATAGAGCTGTTCATATTATTTGTCTCACATCTGAAGAGAATCAAGAGTGATTTGGTATTGTGGGTTCAATTCACTCAAGCATTTACCTGTTAGATTATCCTTTAACTATGATTATGCCTTGAGATGAATGCCACTTCAGCCTGAATACCCACTTGGTGCTCTTTCAGAGTAAATAATCAGAGAGCATCACACTTCTTAAAATTCTCTACATTTATATATGTAGTTCTTCACAAGGAGTTTTTCACGTAAAGACTCTTCTGTATTTAAATGTTTCAGTTATCTCACTATCTCACCTGACCACAAGAGGCAAAATATCAGAACAGCTTCAAACTCAAATACCTACAAACAATAGTTAACATTAACTTCCATTGTAATAGTAGGGCTAAATTCAAGTGGTCATAATCACGTTAATCTGGCAGCCAAAGGAAGCATTAATGCCCTGTGGTTAAGAACATAAGCTCTGGAGTCAAGACCTGGTTCAACTGCAACTCCACCAATTACAAGATGTATAACTTTTGGTCAAGTTCTTTGATCTATCTGTGCCTCACTTTCTTCCTCATCTGTAAAATAGGGAATACCAAGTACCTACCCCATAGGGTTGTTTTGAGAATTAATCAAGATTATACAGGTAAAGGTCAACAATGAGCACTCAATTGTAGTTATGATTATCACTCTTACCACCAAGATCTACAAAAATTCAAGACCCATAAGGAAAACTGACCCTGGCAAAAATTAATTCTATTCAAAAGTCTATAAATAGTTAATTTGTTCACCATAAAGAAAGGGAGAAAATCTATTCAGAAATCCTATAGTTTTAAATGCAGACTTTGTGAGGTGCAGTAAATTCTAGAGGGCATATTTAACTGTAAGGTACCCCCTTCATGTAGAGGAACATGAGCACTTGATAATAGCCAGCCAACAAGTTGTACTGGGTACCTACTATATGTGTCCAATACCCCATAAATAAAGGTCTCTTATACGTGAGCCAATTAACGCAAATTCAGAAACCAAGGCCACAACTAAGCATCTATAATCTAAGAACTAAAGTGTATTTTTTTCCTCAAGGGAAAGAAAACATCTATCTACTTCTTGTTAAAGCAGAAAAATAGGCATAATAAGTATCACAGGCTCATTCCCAAATTCTATATGCTAGCTAGAGTGCCCTGAAAATGTATACCGTCCTAATATTTAATCAATGGCAAATTTTGCCAACTACGAATGCAGTTCTGATCCATGCTCCCTGCAATTTTCTTTATTTTGCCTCTACACGACAAGGATACACCTCAGAAAAATTACTTAATTCACAAGGGATAAAAAGTCAAATGCCAAACTGCCTGAAAAGGAAGGCATCTACCTGTGTAAAAGTGGTATACATTTTATATTTAACAACCCATATTTTTAGACACTATCAAGAGGCAAATGGAAGCACAAGAGAAAAACAGCCTCAACCTAATAAACGTGCCTGATTGCTAAGAGGTGGCCTGTGAGACACAGCTTCCCTTGCAATAAAGCTGACGTCCTATCAACCCACGTTAACCTGGCTCCTCATTCACAATGGAATAAGTAAATAAACAAAAATAGGGTCTAATTACTTTTGCTCGAAATCTGCCCAGAAAGTAGAGAAACACTTGAGATCTGCCTTACCACCCATTAAAGCTGGACTTCACAAAAAGTAGTACACTAGGGTTCTCTGGAAGCAAAACCCTGCGTCAGCATTCCCTGGCCTAGAGGTAAATCCAGGGATACCCGTCAGGATCTGGATGAGAAAAGGGATGTAAATACCTGGCAAGATCCACCGTTCAACCAAAATACGGGCTTGTCACAAGGGGCTGCAGAAAAAAAAATATCCTCAAGGACGGGGTACTTCCCGTCTCCCGCAGCGTAAACGCCACTAAGTCGTCCCAGGATCTCACATCCTTCCCCACACAGTTTCTAGGCCCCAAAATTGGGAAGAATGACCGGGATACCAAAAACCGCCTCTGACTCTGGGGGTCTCAATGCCACCGGCAAAGAATAAATAGTGAAAGCCAACTAAGCTTCGCCAGGTAGGGGTGGTTGGAGTAAACGTCCAACACGCCAGGCCGCGCCTCCCCCCCACTACCCCCGCCACCCCCACTCCCTGCTGGAACATACCGCGGAAATCCCGAAACCCTTCTCAACGAGAAAATGATGTCTCTTTCCGCTAAACAACAGATAGGCTTGACTCACCAAGCCAACGCTTTCTCAAACACCCGACTCAGAAGGCGAGTAGGCCTAGACCGCTAGGACCCGTGAGACGGGGTTGCGTTTTACCTCATGGGCTCAGCAGTCATGTTTTCGCTTCAACGCCTTGTGGGCTTCAGCGACGGCAGGGCGCCACTCTGCGCTCCCCGGCGCCAGATTACGATAGAAATACAATGCGCTCTTAGTCGTCACTATAGCTGGTGCTAGATCCTCCCCACAGCTCAAAGGCCGCTACCACTGCCACAGCTGCAGGAGCCGCGAAAACAAAGCGACACCGCCACCGCCGCCATTTTGTTGGGCCGAGGCTCAGGCAGGAGAATTGGCGCGTCCTCCCTCTTTCTCTTTCCATCACCCATTGGCTACCTCCTCCGCAGCGCAGATTCTTACTGGCTACGGAAATTCACCTTTTTTGGGGGCCTGTTGCTAAGGCGGTCTACGTCATTTGATTCTCTCCACCTTTTCGTAGAGGGTACAATTTAGTCCCATTGACATGAAAGTGCTAGTGACTATTTTGACTTAATTCTGAAAATGTGTTTTGTTCCATCCTCTTTTCTTGACATACTGACAAAATAATAGCAACTTACATTTATTGAGAATTTACTATATGCCTAGCACTATACTAATCTTTATCCGGATTATCTCATGTAATCCTTATATCCTTTGAGGCTGATAGATGCTTGTTACCTACATTTTCTAGATGTGGAAATTAAGACACAAAGTCCCACAGTAGTAGAGCCAAGATTCAGACCAGATACCACACTCTTAACCACAAATCTATACGGAGATCCTACATATTTTCTTTCCCATATTCCCGGTTATCATCAAGTGCTTTGCTTTCCTAGGTGTTTTACATATAATATTTGGCATGCCATATATACTTATATACATGACGTAAGACAAACTTGAGATCTGCATACAATTCTTTCGGTATTGAATAAATTCAAAGCTGCCACTTGGAACACACATGCACACAGTTTCCCCATTGTGATGTAATGCTTAGCTCACAAACCAACCCATCCAGTTCTATTTACTCATTACAGAGGTTTAGGTGGATGATCTCTCTTTTCATGTTCTATAATTTGTCCATTAGTAATCTCTGCAAGTCACAAATCAGTTCTCTAAAATCGAATCGTTTCAAATTTTATTTCCAAGTATATTCTGCCATACATGTTTTAGTTCATTCTATTTGCTTTTCTAGACATTGGCAAGAACTCCTGTTGTGTTTAGGTAACAGGGTTGCTGCTTTCTACTGGAATAGCAAATGATGGGCCTTTTCTGAACCGAATACTTTTTAATGAGCTGATAGACTCAGGCAATGTTTTAATCAAAAGAAGCTTCTACACATTTCAAGTTATCTTTCAAATATTCAGGGACCCTTGCCAACTGTAGAAACCAGACTACTGTATCTGGTATATTGATTCTCTTCTGTCTTCCACTCATTAAATATCACTTAAACATACAATTTAGAGAAGTTACATTTTCCTCCCTGGTAAATGCTATTAATTTGAAAAGATACCAACTTCATTACAAGACATTACACAACTTTGAAACTAGCTGTTGGTTTAAGACTTCTTAACACTAAGCAGCTTTAAATAACAAATTCCACAAATAGAGAAACAAAAAAATTATAATCAAAGAATTTCAAAAATATATAATAATTCATTATATATTTGTCAATTGTAAGAAAGAAAATTTCTATGGTGTTAAAGGATGACTAACAAAGTTTTACTGGTATAGGTGTATTACTTTCAATAGATGATTGTCAAGGAGTTTCCTTCAGCTGTATTTTAGAAAAAAATCACTGGTAAACATCTCTTTCACATTTTTCATCAAATTGTGACAGAAATCAACATAGAACCATTTCTTGGACTCTTGAACATAAGTATGTAATTTTTGAATTTGCTTCTTTGCTTTGAAAGAAAGACTAGGTAATTTACCTTGAAGAGAGCAAGTTGAATGAGACAATACATGCCTTCATAATTGTTAATAAATACTTTCGCAAAATATGACTGTTTTATGTCAAAATCATAATGCTATGGAAATATCAATGAGATGTTTAAATGTATATATCCTTAATCCAGAAATTTAACTTCTAGGAATTTACCCAACAGATACACTCAACATAAGAAAAATGAGATGTCCCCAAGACTATTCTCTGCAGAATTGTCACACCAAAGCTTTGGAAATAGCATAGACATTCCTCAGTAGGGTACTGGTTAAATAAATTATACTATCCATACAACAGAATATCATATAGCTCCTTAACATATTTTTTTTCGAAAACCACTTGTGTTTCTATGCAGTAACAATGACCAATCCGAGAAGGAAACTAAGAAAACAAACCCACTTACTGTAGCATCAAAAAGGATAAAATACTTAGGAATAAACATAACCAAAAAGGTAAAGGACTTGTACACTGAAATCTTAAAACATTGCTAAAAGAAATCAAAGAAAATGCAAATGAATGGAAAGGTATCCCATCTTCATGGATTAGAAGATTTAATGTTGTTAAAAAGTTCACATTAGCCAAAGAGACCTACAGATTTAATGAAACCCTATCAATATCACAATGGAATTCTTTTCAGAAATAGAAAAAAAAACCTAAAATTCATATGGAAGCTCAAGGGATGCTGAATAACCAACACATTTTGGGTTGCTTTTATTAAAATTAAGTTATTGGATACCATTGGTTAATAAAATTGTATAATTTTCAGGTATACAAGATTATAATTCAACATCTTTGTCACCCCCAAAATCTAGTTTCCTTCCATTACCATATATTTGACACCATTTACCCACTTTGCCTTCCTCCTACCCCCTTTCTGATGGCCACCATTCTATTGTCTGTAACTCTGAGTTTGTTTTTGTTTTGTTAGTTTATTTGTTACTTTTTGTTTTATACTCCACATATGAGTGAAATCATAAGATTTTTGTCCTTTTCCAAGTCAACAAAATCTTGAAAAAGAAGAGTAAAGTTGGAGACCACACATGCCCTGATTTCAAAACATACCACAAAGCAACAGTAATCAAGACAGTGTGGTACAGTATTGGCATAAAGACAGATATATGAGGTGTGTTCAAAAACTACAGTGAGTGTTTAAGTAAAAAAAAAATATATATATATATATTTATATATATATATAAACAGAAAAAGACACATTGCCATTAATCCCCCTCTCTTCAAACACACTTATCCCATCATTCTGGCCACTTTGTGAAGCAGTTCTGGAAGTCCTCTTTCGTGAGTGTCTTTACGTCATTGCTATCGGTATACAGCAATTTCTGTAAAATAAAAATATTATGATGTGTACTCATCCACCTTATTCACCTGACCTGGCAGTGTGACTTCTGGCTCTTTCCCAAAGTCAAAATGACCATGAAAGGTAAACATTTTGAATCGATTCAGGACATTGAGGCAGCCACAACAGCACAACTAAAGACACTCATGAAACAGGGCTTCTAGAACTGCTTCACAAAGTGGTAAGAATGATGGGATAGGTGTATATTTTAAAAGATTTTTTGAGGGAATTGGGGGAGGAGTACAGCATTGGAGAATCAGGGAAAGGAGACAGAAAAGTTACTGTCCTTTTTTGTTCTTCAGTCTAGTTGTGGAGGACATCGCTTCACTGGCCCATGTTGGTATTATCATTGTGCACTTCCCGGGTAAAGCAGATCAGTCACCAGGCACTGGATGGCTGCACACAGCAGCTCTTGGCAGCTCATGATGGCGGCCTGCCGAATACAACAGCTGCCAGCCATTCACGGTAGCTTATGGCAGCACACTGCAGCTTCGTTGCAGCCTACACCGTCACCGACGATTCATGGCACCCCAGCTCCAGGTCGAGCTGTTGTTCACCATCTTAGCTGTAGAGGGTGTAGCATCACTGGCCCACATGTGTGATCCGAACCAGGGCCCTGCTGCTCAGAGCTGGCATCCCAAGCCAACTCATAACCAAGGTGCTACTCGGACGGCCACGGGATAAGTGTATTCAAAGTGAGGAGGAGTATTTGAAGGGGATTAATGGCAATGTGTCTTTTACTGTAATAATTTTTCTTATTTATACATTCACCGTATGTTTTGATCACACTTTGTACAGACCAATGGAATGGAAAAGAGAGCCCAGAAATAAGCACTTGCATATATGGCTGTTGACTCTGAGAATGATGTGCCTAAGAAGGATTTGGCCTTTTGAGCTTCTTTTGCTCAGCCGCTCCAAACTCTTGGGAGTGTACTTTCTCTTCTAATAATGGCCCTTGAGCCATTCTCTACTGTTTGAGCCCACTTCTGCTTCTTTGAAATGTATTTTTTCTTTTAATAAACTGTCCTTTTCTGCAACTTTAAAAAAAATAAGGACTCTAGGTGGCTAATTGGGCTCAAATTTTTAAACAGAGTCTAGCAGTCATTTCTAAACGGGCCTCTTATGCTTGCTGTGCTTCAGGGAAAAGCTCTACTGAGCTGCCTACCTCCTGCACTGTGTTCCTGACATCTGAACCAATTCTTATAAAGGAGCTCCTAGACTCATAAATCAACCATTGAGCTGAAGACTTGCCCCAGCCAACCAGAGCTGCACAGCTATATTATCATGTGCCTCTTTACCAACCACTCAGAGTGGCTCCAATCTGAGCAATCAGGACAGTGCTTTTTGGACCAATCAAACTGTGAGGATTTGGAGTCCTTATTTGCATAAGAATAAACCAGTCAAAGATCAGGGGAGGGAACTCTTCTCCATATAAGCCAGCTTCATCTCTATCTCTGCGCATACTTTCAGTTTCCATAGAGGACTATGTTTCCCTAGCTGAGCTACAACATTGGCTAAAGCTGTGACACTGGAACTGCAACACCGGTGCTGAAACACTAAAGTGGTTTCATCCAAGCCACTTCGCACAAGCTGCCTCACCTGAGCCACCTTGCCCAAACCACTTAGGCTGTACTGTGTCACACCTGAGCTGTCTCATATCCACGCTGTTCTACAATCAAACTGTTTCACAATTGAGCTATTTTCACTGAGTAAACTTTTCTCTTTCACCACATTGAATTAGTGATGACAACCTTTGGTTAACATGGCCAAATGATTTTCAAAAAGGGTACCAAGACTACACAATGGAAAAAGGGCAGTCTCTTCATCAAATGGTGTTGAGAAAATTGGATATCCACTTACAAAAGAGTGAAGTTGGACCCTTAACTTACACCATGTATAATAATAACCTCAAATAATAACCTTAACTTACACCATACATAATAATAAAGACCTAAACCTATAGAATTCCTAGAAGAAAACAGGGGGAAAACTTCAGGACATTGAATTTGGCAATGGCTTCTTGGATGTGACACCAAAAGCACAGGCAACAAAAGAAAAATATACAAAATGGGACTATATCAAACTTAAAAAATTCTGCACATCAAAGGAAACTATTAACAGAGTGAAAGGGCAACCTATGGAATGGGAGAAAATATTTGCAAATCATATATCTGGTAAGGGGTTAATATCCAAAATATATAAGGAACTTCTACAAGTAAACAACAACAAAAACAAAATTGATTTGGGGGCCGGCCGAGTGGCGCGGTGGTTGAGAGCTCGCTTGGGATGCCAGGGGGCCCCGGTTCGGGTCCCACATGTGAGGGCCGGTGACGCTGCCCTCCACAGCTGAGATGCTGAACGGCAGCTCAGCCTGGAGCTGGAAAAAATTAAAAAAATAAATAAATAAAAATAAAAATAAAAAAATTGATTTAAAAAATGGGCAAAGGAGTTGAATAGACAATTCTCCAAAGAAGATATACAAATGGCCAACAAATATATGAAAAGATGTTCAACACCACTAATCATAAGAGAAATTCAAATCAAAACCACAATGAAATAGTACCTCACGCCTGTTAGAATTGTTATTATAAAAAAGACAAGAGGGGGCCAGCCAAGTGGCTCGTGGGTTAGGAGTTGGCTTGGGACGCCAGCTCTGAGCAGCAGGACCCCAGTTCGGATCCCACATATGAGGGCCAGTGACAATGCACCCTCTACAGCTAAGATGGTGAACAACAGCTCAACCTGGAGCTGGGCTGCCATGAGTCACCAGCGATGGTGTAGGCTGCAGTGGGGCTGGCTGGCAGTGGGCGTGAGTTTTCATGAGCTGCCGGAAGCCGCTGTGAGTGGCCATCCAATGGCTGGTGAGCGACTGCCTCACCTGGGAAGAGCGCAATGATAATACCAACATGGGCCAGTGAAGCGATGTCCTCCACAACTAGACTGAACAAAAGGACAGACAGCAACTTTTCTGTTCCCCTTCCCTGATTCCCAATTCCCCAACAAAATCTTTAAAAAAAAAAGGCTGTGTGAAAAAGTTAGATGACAACGACCTGAACTTTTCGCCAACAATTCATGGCTTTGGCATCATGGCAATACATAGCTCAGGTGGCACTCTCTGTGAGAGAGTTTTTAGCCAGTAAACAAAAAACTGTATTGGAACACCCTCCCAACTCACCTGATTCTGGCCCTCAATGACTTCTTTCTTTACTCAACGGTAAAGGAAATATTGAAAGGAAGACATTTTGATGACATCCAGGACATCAAGGGTAATACGACGACAGCTCTGATGGCCATTCCAGAAAGAGTACAAAATTGCTTTGAAGGGTGGACTAGGTGCTGGCATTGGTGCATAGCTTCCCAAGGGGAGTACTTCAAAAATGACCACAGTGATATTCAGCAATGAGGTATGTAGCACTATCTCTAGCACGAGTTCACAAACTTAATTGTCAGACTGAGTATAAAGCCTTTTGCCCCCAAAGTTAAGTCTCTCCTCATCTTTTTCTAGTAGAGTTTGGACATATCTATTGTTTGTCACAACTGCAATGTTTTGCCCCAGGGAGCAATGGCTTGTTCAATTGCCTTTCAGTATTTTCGAGAAAATCCCATGCATAGCTGCTTTTGTGCCTGAGAGATTTCTAATTTATTTATTTTATTTTTATTTTTTTTTAGCTGAGCCATCCTGCTACCTGTTGGCAGCTCAGCGGCTGCTCAGCTCGGGCTGGACTCGAACTGCTGTTGCTCAGAGCTCAAACTCTTGAGTGAGCTCTTAACCAACTGAGCCACTCGGCCGGCCCTGAGAGATTTCTAATTTAGAAACTAAGGCAAGCCCCTTGTGTCATTCCTTCAGGGAACCCACAGAGAGGTCAAGCAAATACAATTTTGGAGAAACAAGTACTGGTCTGCTCTCTGTGGGACCAGCTACCCACACGGGGAACAAAGACTACTGTCTTCAAGTGTCTGGGCGTATGGGGCAAGGCTAACATACCACAAAGCTCGCCTACCATGTTTAAGTTTCCTTTTTCTTGATTCAGCATTCACATGGTTGCTTTAAACTTTTGACTATTTTCCAGAGTTCCAACAAAGTTGATTCTGCCATGTTTTGCTCATTTTTTCAGTGTTTCTATCAATGAATAGATCCTCTAAGCTGTTTGCTTTGCCATTTTCTGTCTTGGCGGCTCTTTTTGGTCCTTCACATTTCCATATAAATTTTAAAATCAGCATTTCAAGCTCCCCTCCACACACACCTGCTGGAATTTTTATTGGAATTAACCTAATTGAGTTTTACAATACTGAATTTTAAAATCTATGAACAGGATTTATCCTTAATTTCTGTATTCTTTAATATCTCTTAACAATGTTTCATAGTTTTCAGTATATTTCTTGCACATCTTTTATTACATTTATTCCTATTACTATCTTAATCTGAATTAACATTTGACAGAAGTAGTGAGCTAGTCACTACCAGGGAATTCCATCTTCCTTTCTTCTGATAAGCTGCTGGGACTTGAACCGAATACATACTTGTATAATTCTATAGAAAAATGGTAATACTAGTATTTTAGTATTTATTTTGTATATTTATAAAACATTGGTATTTTATAAAAATCTGAGATAAAATTGTCATAGTTATTTACATATTGTTATCAGATGTTTTTACACCTGAAAAATGGCCAGGAGCCAGGATTAAGAATTCTTTGTAATTCTGGCTTGAGTCTTTTCGAATATCTTCATTAAAAAGGTGAGGAGGGGTCAGACTTGTGAGAATGAATTTTACCTTCAAAGGGACAAAAAAGGAAAGAGGAGAAAATCTAACTATGGAGGAAGAGAAGTAGTTAAGTTTTCAGGGGTCCTGGAATTGGATCTGGGAACCTGCCTCCTTCTTTTTTCCTTTTCTCCTCAAAATTTTCTATCTTTTCTTTCTGTTTCTCTAAGGTTTCTCCACCTCAATTCTTATTTTTTTTTAAATTGGGGAGCAGTGTGTTTTCCCAGGACCCATCAACTCTAAGTCAAGTAGTTGTCTTCAATCTAGTTGTGGAGGGCGCAGCTCAGCAGCCCATGCAGGGTTCGAATGGCAACCTTGGTGTTGTGAGCACTGCGCTCTAACCAACTGAGCTAACCAGCCACCCCTCCACATCAATTCTAAGATGATTCCTTGAGAGACCTTTGGAATTAGATGGAGACCTGAATTACTTCTAAGGAAAATACAAATGACTAATCAATATAAGAAAAGATGTTCAGGGCTGGCCGAGTGTCACATTGGTTAAGAGTTGCCTTGGGACACCAGCTCTGAGCAGCAGGGCCCTGGTTCGGATCCCACATGAGGGCCAGTGACGCTGCACCTTCTACAGCTAAGAGGGTGAACAACAGCTCGACCTGGAGCTTAGCTGCTGAGAGTAGCCAGTGAGGGCATAGCCTGCAACCTCTGCTGCAGTGGGCTGCCAAGAACTGCCATGAGCGGCCATCCAATGGCTGGCGAGCGACTGCCTCAACCGGGAAGAGTGCAATGATCACAATACCAACATAGGCCAGTGAAGCGACATCCTCCACAACTAGACTGAAGAACAAAAGGACAGCAACTTGTCTGTTCCCCTCCCCAATTCACCAATAAAATCTTTAAAAAATAAGATAAGATGTTCAGAGTTACTAATATAATAACTAGGGAATTGGTAGTCTAAACAAGGTACCTTGGAAGAATTTTAAAACTAACAAAAAAAGGAGATACAAGTGGTAAAAATGTTTTTAAAGTAGTACATTTGTGTTCATTTAGAAATTTTTAAGTACCATGTACCTCTTTGGATATGACTCAGGATGTATATGACTATGACTTCAGATTAAAAAAAAACTGAAATGCTATACTGATAAGAGTATTTTGGCATTTCAATACTTTAAAAATCTAGCCTTTAAAATTTCAATTCCCATCACAGAAGTCTCTCTTTTCCTCCCATCCCAATCCCAACAAAGTGATCAAACCCTACTCTGTATCCACGATATAACATATATTTTCCTACTAGCAGAAATAATTGTATTTGTTTACATGTTTGGTTCCACTACAAGACAGCAAGTGACTTGACAGTAAAGACCTTTTTTTCTTTATTCAATCAGTGAAGATTTACTGAGCCTGTATACTATGCAGGCATTTAGAAAATGAGCATACAAAATTAAGTAAGATAATAATCCTCCTCCCAAGGAACTTAGAATTTAGGGGAGGACCTGGGCAATTACAAGATAGAATAACAGAGATCAGCATGCACCTAAGGAGAAAAACTATAGAACCCACGCTGGAAGGTCAGGAAAGCTTCCCAGATATTTTAATGTTTGAGCTGTGTTTGAAGGGGGAGAAAACATATCATTTATTTTATTTGAAGATCATTATAAAAAACGCAAAACTTTGTACTCTGTGTTCTCTAGCTGCAACTGCTGGCCACAATCACAACCAGGCATTATAAACTGGAAGGCTCGGACCAAATGGATAATTTCTAAGTCTGGATATTGGGTGGAGCCAACACATCTTAATGAACTTTTTCCCCAGCTGAAAGTCATTATTTATATAGCACTCATTGGAATATACTAATCATCACTGACTAATCATCACTGATTCTGAAGGCAGGGTTTATCTGAATGTCCTTAAATTGTCACCCAAAAGAGCCCAAAGATCTTGATTCAACATTTCCACCAAGAGTCATCCTCTATTCAACTGTACTCAGATTTTCAGGACAATGATCAAATACAAACTGGTGTTAGTGAGGATATGCCAATGTGGGATTGGGGCTGAGGTATTGGCATTTAATTTTGAATTGTGGTTAAAATATATGTCACGTCCAGCGTGGCAAGGGCAAATGGGTTTCTCTTGAGGGGCGGCGCAGAGTGAATAAAGAGACAGAGACAGAAGTAAGATTAAGAGCTAGACCAAGGGACTCAATCAGAGAAAACTGAGCCCCAAACGGCTCAGCGCATGGCTTTTAATTGAGAATTTTCAAAGAAGTAGAACTGCTGTCAATCAAATTAGCATCTGTTTGAGGTCTGTGCCTCAAAGCCTTTTTCATTAACATATCCCATTATGTTCCAGCTTATGCTACGCCTTCGCATATCCGCCACAAGTTACTGTGTCCTCCCAGGGGAGATTAACTGTTAGCATTTCAATAGGTCCCAGTCCACCTTGAGACACTCCCCAGAGGGAGCCTGGAGCCTTATCGCCTGGTCATTCCGGGGCACTCCCTCAGAGAGATTGCTGCCTCCGGTCACACCCAGGCTTTTTTCTCATAACTAATGGGATTAGAGGCTAAATGCAGGGGGGCATGTTATAGAAATGGCTGTCAGGCAACAAATATACATAAAATTTAGCATCTTTACAATTTTAAATGTACAGTTCAGTAGTGCTAAGTTCACACTGTTGTTCAACCAACTTTCAGAATTCTTTATATCTTGCAAGCCTGAAACTCTATATCCATTAAACAATTACTCTCTATTACTCCTTCCACCAGCCCCTAACCACCACCATTCTGTTTTCTGTCTGCATGAATTTGACTACTGTAGATACCTCATATAAGTAGAATCATGCAGTGTATGTCTTTTTGTGACCAGCTTATTTCACTTAGCATAAATGTCCTAACAAGGTTCATCCATGTTATAGTATGTCATTATTTCCTTTCTTTTTAAGGCTGAATAATATCCTATTGTATGCATATACCACCTTTTTTCTATTTCACCCTTCAATGAACACTTGGTTGCTTTCACTTTTTGGCTATTGTGAATCATGTTGCTATGAATGTAGGTGTACTAATATCTCTTTAACATTCTGCTTCTAATTCTTTTAGCTATGTACCCAGAAGTGGAATTGCTGGATCATACAGTAATTCTATTTTTAATTTTTTGAGAAATTGCCATACTACTTTCCATAGCAGCTATACCATTTTACATTCCCACCATGCAACAGTACACAAGGGTTCCAATTTCTCTATATCCTTTCCTACACTTATTTCCTGTTTTGTTTTTGTTTTTGATAGCCATCCTAATGGGTATGAGGTGGTATCTCTTTGTGGTTTTTATTTGCATTTCTCTTATGACTGACTGGCATTTGTATTTTTTCCCCTAATTACACCCAGGAAAAGTTGAGAACAGAGTGAAAGGAATGTACAGACACAAAATTCTTAAGAGTAATCTCAAGGCTATTGTTCCTGCCTCCCTTATGAATAAAAACCTTTCTGTCTCCCCACCTAAATTCCATTTCTGCAGATTAAAGGGAGTCTTCCAGAAACTCTTCATTTCTTCTGAAGCCTGTGACAACCCCTCTGGGTTCATGCCTCTCTCATTAGGACCCTTCTCCCAGCAATCTAGATGCCAGGAAGCAATAACGGTAGATTAACTGTGGTTTCTACATCTCCAGGGAGTAATTTGTATCTCCAAGTGAAACTTAATCCATAGGGAATTTGGAGTAAAATGGGAAACCAGTAGGGCATGTTCTTGGAATAACTTTCAGTAAATTGCTTCACCTCTCTAGAGCAGGTTTTCTTTAGCAGTCAGAATGAAGGAGCTGATTAAATGATATTAAGGTCCCCTTGGCTTAACTTTCTGTTAGCTTACTATTACAGTTGTTGATTTGGGCAGAGCCCATTTAAATCAAGATCTGATACTAACATATTGTTTCTGAGGGTATCCTTTCTAAAAGATTTCAATGCATATTTTAAAATAATCTGCAGCTATAAGGGCCTCCACAGGCAGCTCACAGCTTCCTCAGAAATCTGACTACAAAACTTATCCTACATTTCACTTAACACCAAACCTGAATATCACAAGTGACATCTATTCAAAATTTAAATACATCTTTAATATTTTGCATCATAGGACAGTAGTGGCTGGAAGGAACACTGAGATTATTTAGTCCATAGCACTCACATTAGAATAAAGAAATAGGTCCAGAGAGTTCAAGTGACTTACCTATGGTCACATACCTAGACAGAAACAGAATAAGGATTAAAAGCTATTTAAAAGCCAGACTCTTTACTTCCTGTCCAGTGTTTGCAAATGTACTGTTGTTCAATCTCATATAACTTGATTATCTGTCTGGGTAACTGTTTCAAATCAAGTATCTAGTACGAAAAGGGAATTACCTAGTCACAGTGTTTACTGACTGGGACAAATGCTAGATCAATCATTGAAAACAGCCATTCATCTACTTATCTTGACTGTTTTGGTTTTTTTTTTTTAGCTGAGCCATCCTGCCACCTGTTGGCAGCTCAGCAGCAGCTCAGCTCAGGCCAGGATTCAAACCACTGTTGCTCAGAGCTCGCACTCTTGAGCGAACTCTTAACCAATTGAGCCACTTGGCTAGCCCCAGTCTTGGCTGTTTTGTCTAACCTAATGGGTGACAGCATCAATGAAAGATGATGTATAATGCTGGAAGAATATATCTCGATCTAGAAATACTTAAGGAAACTGCCCTATCAAATTCACTGTCATTAGGACAATAGGAAATTTAACTATAATTTCAAAATGGAATATCCAAATATTACAATTCTAGTCTAGTGTTTTAAATTCACCCCTTTTTAGTTGTTAATCAAAAACTCAGAATTTAGATTGTAAAAGTTTATTGATATGGTCAAAAAGCAAAGAGCCAGACATTTGGTTATCTTTACCACTACAATGTATCATTTTGAATAGTATTTTAAAAATGCATAACAAAAAATATTTAAACCATTACTAGAAAAGTAAATTAAGAATCTACTTAAGGCACTTCCGATGAAAGCTAATTTCAGATTTTCCACAAAGGTAACATTATTTATTCTAAGTGTAGTAAATATGATTTTTACAGAGTTTAGCCAGAATGCAACTTTTCTTCTTACAGAATAATGTGCTCTTAAGGGAGACAAAACAAATGCAAAAAAACTGTAATTCTTTCAATGCTCATGGCAAATTATCTGGAGCTATACAGATTACATGGCAGTAGTATTCCTTTTGTCAGTATACAAATCAGGGCATCTTCATACAAGTCTAATAAGAATCACAGCATGAATTTATTTGGCCTGAGACAAGTACAAGAACAGCAGATTAGGAATCCATAATCACACAATTTACAGGGGAGTAATTAACAAAAAGTGGCTTCACTAAATGAGTAAAACGTCACCCATCCCCTTACCTGCCCATCTACTAACAAAAAACAAACCAAAAAAATCCACTTTTATAAAACATTTCTTCTTAGACAATTATATCCATCTCTTTCTGCAAGCCTCTATTATATAAGACTTCTAGATCACATGGAAGAGTTATTAGATAGCAAATAGTAGCTGGCCAGTCCCAGTATTATTTGAATTCAATAATTCTAAGATTTAATTTATTTTCACAATCACAATTCTCACATTTCTATAATAGTGGCATTTCAGGATACTCTTCATAACTATAGGGGCGGTTACAGGTAGATCTAATGTTAACCATCAACTTTCATTCTTCACAGAAATTTGGTTAGCATATATGGTTATTTCCACTGACAGAAAGAAAGACAAGACTCAAAGCCTATTCAAATGTTTACTTTGATTCTCCACTTGAAGTGAGAGAATGAAGGCATTTAAAAATAACAGCAAAAACAGAACAGCTTTCAAGAAACATTTACTTTCTATTCACAGGCAACAGCTCAGGATTTCATGATTTTCTTTTCCCAATCTTAGGAAGTCATTTTCCTAAACACAAGGGTTATTTGTAACTGTAATACAGAAATCAACTTAACCAGATGAGCCTATTTTTTTTCTCTGAGGTACAAATGAAATAAGTTACAATCTCTAATTTTCAGAAACATTTTAGACCATTTTTAAGTTACAATGATTTTAGCACTAAGATACATTTTCATTATAGAGTGGCCTGACTTAAATAAAAGTAGGGAGACAGAATGAACCTAAAATATTTCCAAATACAAGGCAGTTACCACCATGCTCGTGCAGAAATCACGTATTTAGAGATACTTTTTAGTGTCTTCAGCCACCAAGAAGTATAGCTAACACTTTATTTCAGTAGGAAAGATGGAGGAGGTGGATTGGCTAGTCTTCTTTTCTAAAAGGTAGACATATACTCTGAAAAATGGTGTTCCATTTTCATAAGATCACATATTATGATTTCTCTGCCCAAAAGAAAAGATGTGCAAAGAATACACATCCATGCCAAAAAGGAAAAGTTAAGAATGGATTCCTGATGCAGTTATGTGTTAACAGGTACATACAGGAACTCCTGGTCAGGACTTTCTGACCCCCACCTTTGGAAAAGATAATGAACTAAAGCAGTTTTGAATCTTGTCCTAATTAAAATAAAGTAGTAGTTTTTAAATTTTTATAATATATTTAATACTACTAAATTAAATGTTCCATATAGTTCACTACGAAGGGAAGGTAAAGAGGAGAATTGTATCCAAATACTTCATGATTTTGACAGGAAATTGCTGTTAAGGCACTACACATCTTCTTTGGTTAAATGATTAACTATTTAAATCACTTGAAAAAAAGAGGTAATACAAAATACACAAATTGCGTTCTTCTTTTCACACACACGCGCGCGTGTGTGCGCGCACGCGCACACACACACACACACACACACACACACACACACACACACACCATTTTCATTTTTCAATTTCTATTACTCCAGTGTCTACGTATCTCTGGGATCCTTTTTAGCTCATCAGAAAGCTGAAACAAAAAGATATACCAATCAGTCTCTGAAAGAAAAGGAGGCTTTACTTCCAATAAATATCTTGATTTTAATGGACCAAAGAATGTTTGGGTGCATTTACAATAAACTTTGAGTATCAATAACAAAAAATGAGAAACTCCAAGTGACTGAGGTAGGCTTAGGAGAAAAGGAAATAGACATAACTTCAAGTTAAAATATCTCCTGAAGACAGACACCAATTAAAAATTGAATTAACCATGGTGATCAAGAAACAGAAGTCCCAGCAAAATTACCCTTGTATCCCAGTTAGTATTCTACAGAGACAATATTTTAAAATATACCTACACAGAAGAATAAAAGTATAAAGTTGGAAGATTATAAGTCAATAATTAAAGTTCTAGAAGGTTTTGGTCTTAAATTAAATAAATTTGCAAGAAAAAAATGCAAAAGAAGCTTAATTTATGCTGTTCATTGATCAAAAGGCATCTAGGAATGTCACAATATAATGAGTTAATCAGGGAGCTCAAAATTATCTACTAAAATTTGTGTTAAAAATAATATGTAGAATGAATTTGTGTTTCAAAAATATCACTTAATATAGTTTACCTGTAGTGTTCATTATTCTTTATACAACAGGACAATGTTGTATTAAAAGAATAGGAATTATAGTAGCTGGTGCTCAGATTATAAAACCAACTCACAACATCCCCTATTATGTAGATACATTTCTCTTGGCTATTAACAGAGTAAAATCAAGAGCTTATAAGCAGGAAAGTAATTTCCTCTCTGAGCCTTAGAGATCTCTATGAACATTTTAAGCCAATTAGACACCTTAAACACTCTTTCTTATGGTCTCCACAAACTGGATTTTAATCAAATGTTCTGTTTATGCCATCTAAAGAGCCTTGAAAAGCAGAGGTGAGAAGCTTTAAAAAACATTTAAAAAATAATTTCCTCCTCAAGAGGAGGTAGAGTATGCAGACAAGGAACTGTGTGAGTAGATATAGTACAAAATGTTCTAACTATTATGTGTTTTAGAGATTTCTAGATTAAATTAGGTGACGTCAGAATAACGTTGAAAGATGTTCTTGAGAAATGAAATACTATTGTCCATTATATCATAATTATCTTAAACTAATTTTAATATGCAACATGCCTAAATTAAATTAAAGCCTATCTCTTTGCTTTAGAAACTGGAATACTCCAGAGGTAAAGCAAAAAACGGAAACATTATAAAGCAACATCAACTCTAATCATTGTAAATACAGGTAATCACTATATAAATGAAAAACAATCATACCTATATGGATATCCATGATATTTAGATCTGAAAATAGACAGCATCCAACTGAAGAATAATACAACGAGTCCAATACCAGCCACACACATTACTGCAGAAAAACAAAAGGAAAGTAAAATGAGCATGTTATGCATAATAAATGACTAGGGCACAAATTTTAGTCTACACTTCTGAGAAAAACTAGGGCTATAACTTACTGGTAAATTTCAACTTTCCAATAATTTTCATCCCCATTCTTACATCTTCAGGAGTCTGGCTTCCCCCTTTAATTTGTTCCATTACGATAGAATATAGTAGCTTCATTTACATAGTTGTGCAATTTAATTGTATGAAATAATGAATTCCTTTAAAGCCATGACAGTCAAGAATTTAGTGTTAGAAAGCTTTACTACCGACAAGAAAATCACTCATTAAACTTCTTTTATACCCTTAAAAGTGGCCTTATTGTATTACTGATAAATATTGACTTAAGATATCTGATAACATCATTGTGACAGCCTCACTTGAAAGTACTTCATTCATACACAGGTAACTTCACTCCTTATATGAGGAACTAATTCAACATGGGATTCCTCATTTGAATGTGAAGGAAAAAAAACCTGATTCCTAGCCCTAAATTCATAGCTCTCTCCATTAATCTCATACACTGTGGTTTAGCAGTTAATGACCTTAACTGTAGATACTGACCCTACAATGCTCAAGTATGATTCCCATAACCTGAGACTCTTTGAGTCCCTGGACTAAGACTGGCTAAGAAGCATAAAGGCAAGGATGTGGGAAAGCGTGTGTACTAGAGCAATGGAAGCTCTAGGGAAATATACTTATTGGTAAATACTAAAAACAAATTTCAATTTTTTTATATTTAGGGAACAATTCTTTTCCACTTTTTAATTTTCACACATTACGGGCTAAAATATAAACATTAAACATACCGTATTTCCCCATGTATAAGACGCACCCATTTTAGACAAATTTGGGGTCTAAAATATGGGTGCGTCTTACACAGAGGTTGTAGATTTTTTTACTTGCACTTCCTGCTTTTTTCGAATTTCGCTTTTTTATGATGAATAAAACTTGAGTTCAATAACTTTATGTAATACATTTTTTTTTCAAATTTCAGGCCCCCAAATTAAGGTGAATCTTATACATGGGGAAATACGGTATTTTCTTCTGAGTATTAATCCGTCCTTATTGTAGAAAAGTATTTTTTTCTAATTAAATGCACATATACATGTACATATACAGTATCACTTTGTATATGTTTGTATTCTACTTTTCTTCACATATCTAAAGTACTTAGGGCAGTTCCTGGTACAGAGTGTTAAATAAATGTTTATGTTTATGTTTATGATTATTTCATTTGGTTAGAATCTTAGATCAAATTGTGATTATTTTAATATGTTGCCAAAATGTTTTACAATTTAAATTCATGCCAGCAGTGTAGTACCCAGATGACCTTTTCCTAATAATGAACACTGAAATAGACAATTTTTTAAAAGTCAGGTAATTAAAGTAAGTATATTGACAAAATAAAAATTTATACATTAGTTGTTTTTCTAATATGTAAAAATTCATTTTAATTCAGCAAAAGAAGTCTCTCTCAGTTTGAAACCCAATGTCATCATCTTTTTTCTAGAAGAAAAAGTAAACAGACTATATTTAGCTAGGTTAATTTTTATGACATTTAACATTTTAATCATAAAAGGAAAGCTGACAGATTTCACATTAGTATGAAATTACATTGTTAGCATCTCTTTGCAACAAATACCGATGTTTGAATATTCTAATACATAAAAAGTCCATGTAAACCAATAGGAAAAGGACTAAGACTAACAGATAAATGGCAAAAGACAAAAAGAAACTTACAGAAGGAAAAGGCACAAACAGCTAATAAACATTTAGGAACCAAAGAAGTAGAAAATAACATAACATTTCCCCCTTATCTGATTAGACGACCACACACACACACACACACACACACACACACACACACACTTTTAATGAGGTTATCTAATGCTGATAAAGTTACAGTGAAACAAGCATTCATAAATATCACTAGTAAAAATCTAAATTATTATGACATTTGGGGAAAGAATTTGGCATCATCAGTTTAAAACATCAAGAAAGTTGAAAGTACTCATATGCAGGATCACACAGTCATTCTACTTCTAAGAATGTACCTTAAGAAATTAATATGAAATGAGGGTAAAGCTTAATATATCATGATAGTCACTGAATGTATTTATTATTATGAAAAAAAGACTAAGTGCTTATAATCACAGTGGTAAGTAAATTACAATATAGAATATAAATTTAAAATTATGTAGAGGAAAACACTTATTAGGGAATTATTTAACTCCAGTTAAAAAGGGAGAGTACAAGATTCAAAATTTTATACCAAGATTTTTTTTTCTTTTTTAGCTGAGCCATCCTGCCACCTGTTGGCAGCTCAGTTTGGGCGGGACTCGAACTGCTGTTGCTCAGAGCTCGCATTGAGTGAGCTCTTAACCAGCTGAGCCACTCGGCCAGCCCAAACAGCAGGCTAAGATATGTTTTATCAATGGAAAGAACTATATTACAATGTTAAAATTATGTTTTTTTAATGGTGGAATAATGGGTAACTCTCCTTCCAAACGTGTCATACTCCTATTTTCCTCCATATTTTCTACAATAAACATATATTCCTTTTATAATAGTAAACAGCTAAAATAACATACTTATAACCCAGGGGAAAGTGATAAAGAGGACATTCTTTTTCTGTATTAAGGGCAGAATTGTTACATTTTGGCATATGATATGACTTACTCTTTCGCTTTCCAATATCCATGTCAGATGTAGCAGCTTCACACAAAAGCACCATCCCCAAGGTAACCCCACCATCTTAGAAGAATTGTTTAAGGAAAATTCACACGAACACAAAAGACATACCACTTTAATATTCTTAGTCTTTCATAAAGAAAATTAGTATGAATATATAAACTTGCAACTTTTAATTACAAAATACTGTAAATAAGTAACCTTGTCTATATAGCATGACAATTATTTACTATAAAGACATAATAAAAATAAGGTTGGAAAATTATTTCATTTGTACAAATGAAAATTGGTATTTTAAATAAATGTGCCACTATAACTTATAGATGAAATTAGTTTTCCTGAAATTGTACTTTGAAATAACCTTCCTGAAGTCTTCCAACTTTTGTTCCAACCTCATACACATTCAAAAATATTAAAAAGATATTCTGAATATTTCAAATATCCTCCCCACAAAAAACACTTGATATATACACCATCTACAGACAACAGCAACTTTTTAATAGCAACTAATTTTTATGTGAAACAACTTCTCAAAAATTCTCCAGAATTTCAACTTTTAAGGTACAAATTATTAAACTACCTATTTTTGTCCTATTCTAATAAAAAAAGAAATCCCACATGCCATGACCTCACTTTTATTTAGCTTAATATAAAAGCTACGTAAATACAAAATAGACTTACTCAAGCAAATAGGTAACACAGGGGATTACTGAATGCGAAAATAAGCAAAATCGAATTTTAAAGTAAACAGAATGTGTTCTATTAGAAGAGATTCACCCTGCAATTTGGTGAATACAAACAGCAGGTAAAAATTCCCAAATTAATTATTCATACACACATGCACATTATATGTTACCACATGTGGGTGTAATTAAAGAAAAAGGGAAACACAGCTGTTCACATAAAGCCCGAAATTATAATTGGCTGTATAATTTGTCTATTCATCGCTTCATTACAATCTTGCACCCTCTCTTCAATAGTCTCTTGTTAAGGAAGATACCCATTCATCATGTTCTTAGTTGCTTAACCATGTCTCTTCTCCAGAGATTATATTTTTCTTACTGAGGTTCTTTATATCTAAGAACATGTAAAGATCGATCATTTCTATAATCTTTAGTTACAGGGTACTCCGATTAATTGTTGAGACTTTTGTTTTTGCAAGTTTATTTTTTATTTTTTTAAAAAAAGATTTTATTGGGGAATTGGGGGAGGGGAACAGCGGTTGCAGAATCGGGGAAGGGGAACAGACAAATTGCTGTTTTTTTGTTCTTGTCTAGTTGTGGAGGATACAAACAATGAAATAAATAATAATTACATACTTGTAATCATGACTAAATGTCACTCTGGAAGAAATGAATAGAAAATAGAGGAGATGGTATTTTATAACATACAAGAACCAGGCTATTAAGAGCTAGTAGAATTAAAGTACATTAATAAGGCTGGCCGAGTGGTGTGTTGGTTAAAGGTTGGCTTGGAAAGCCAGCTCTGAGCAGCAGGGCCCTGGTTTGGATCCCACATTAACGCCAGTGACTCTGTGCCCTCTACAGCTAAGATGGTGAACAACAGCTTGTCCTGGATCTGGGCTGCCATGAGTGGCTGGCGATGGCGTAGGCTGCAGTGGAGCTGAAGTGGGCTCCTGTAAACTACTGTGAGCTGCCAAGAGCTGCCGTGAGCAGCTGTCCAGTGACTAGCGACCGATCTGCCTCACCCAGGAAGAGCATAATGATAATACCAACTTGGTCCAGTGAAGCGATGTCCTCCACAACTAGACTGAAGAACAAAAGGACAGCAACTTGTCTGTTCCCCTTCCCTGATTCCCCAATGCTGTTTCCCTTCCCCAATTCCCCAATAAAATCTTTTTTAAAAAAGTCATTAATATATGATAAAGGCAAACTCATTTGCATAAAATGAAGCATAATTACAAAATTGTGGGAAAATGTTTCAAGTACCTTGATTATTATGGTCCAAGGTAGATTTAAACAATGACCTATAGGGGGGTTGTCACTTTGAGGGGTAAAAAATATAACTATTGCACTGTGTTGTACAGCTGAAACTAATTTTAAAAAATGTTTATTTCACAATAAAAATAAATAAATGAAAATTAAAGAAAAAGGGAAAAAACCAATGAGCAATAATTTCGTTGCCTATTGAATAAGAATTTTACAAAAGTAAGACTACATAATGATGGTTAGGACTTGTCAGGGATATCTGAGCATATAAGTGTTTCAGGCAACAAATCTTTCTCCCCTCTTTTTTTAGCAAAACCATTCTGGAAAACAATTTGGAAAAAACATCAAGAGCAAAAGACAGTTTCATACATTTTTTTCAAATGTTACTTCTGGGAATTTGGAGATATGCCAAACTATTTTTATATCTAAGAAAACATTCTTTGCAATGTTCAACAATAGAATAATTGAATTATGAGTGACATATCCATTATATAAACATTAAGAACAATGACTATTTTTCCTTTTCTTGCTTATATTTTCTTATTTATCTGTAATTCTCATGCACGTCTGTAACTATAAAGGCCATACAATGATACAGAACGTGCTTATAACATATTAAGAAACCAAACTACACGCAAAGTTATGTGTATAACATCAATCCGTAGTTACATAGACAGGCTTTGTCGATGTCTTGGGATAGGTGCTACTTTATTTTTTCAAATTTAAATATATTTAATGTATGATTCAATTTATGCAAAGTTAAAAAATAGGTAAAAGTGATCCATGGTGTTAGCAGTCAAGAGAGTAGTTACCTTTGGGCAGGAAGGTAATGATCAGGAAAGGTGACGAGGTGGGGGATGATCTGGGATGTGAGTAGTTTTATTTTTTCATCTGGGTGCTGGTTACAGTTGTGTTCATTTTGTGAAAATTCATCAAACTGTATACTTATGAATTGTGAACTTTTATGCATAAAGAATACTTCAAATAAAAAAGTTTAAAATATAATTTTAACAGTTGCTTAGATCAGACAACTCATCATATAGTTTGCTTTATTAATCATGCAGTAAACTGAATATTAAAAAATGATAAATATGTGGATACTTTCTAAAATCATAGCTATGACTTAGTAGTAGTTTTATTATATTAATTCTTATCAACATTTTAATCAAAATTCTTATTAAACTTTGAGTTTTTAGTCTTTGGGATTTGCATCCACTAAAAAAAAGGGAGTTTGAAGTCTTCTGAAAAGTTCCCTACCTCTAGCAAAAGTTAAATAGCTTTATTAATTATCTCGCCATCCTACCTAGTACTCAATAGTTAAGGTGCCATCTTGAAATCTGTACACGTCTGTTTGTCCCAGTACTATAAGCTCCTTAGACAAATCATGCATTCAGAGCATTTAGCAAAATAAATGCTCAGAAAATATTACCTTCCCAACCACTACCAAAAATACAAAAATAAAATAGGGGGGAAAACAACACTCTGAAAAAAAAATTCCCATTTTGCATCCTACTAACTAAATTTACAAGAAATTCTATATTCCAACAGGCTTACAATCTGTTCCGAATGTATGTGAAACCTTAAGCTAATGTTTAACCTTTAGGCAGAAGGAAAAAGTAAGAAAATTTCAATTTTTGAAATTTATATAATTATATTTAAAATTTTAAAACAAAGCTAAAAAACCAACAAACTGCAAATCAATTAACATGTTACAATTTTAACTGCCCTATTGTAGCACTGTTCAATTTCAACGTGCAATTAATTGAGACCTCTTCCAGAAACTAAAAATTTTTCAAGTATAATAATTTGTTAATCCACCAATCCATAAATGAACACTTTCAACTTAAATTTTGAAATAAGTCAGACAGAGAAAGACAAATACCATATGATCTCTCTTATATGTGGAATCTAAAAAAAAAATCACACACACACACACACACACACACACACAC
>NW_017731471.1:778417-786071 GCF_001890085.2 Hipposideros armiger
AAGCACTCATCATATTGTTTGATCATAATCATCTCACACACACACACACACACACACACACACACACACACACACACACACACACACAACAAACCAGGAAGAGTGCAATGATGGTGCCAACTTGGGCCAGTGAAGCAACGTCCTCCACAACTAGACTGAAGAACAAAAAGGACAGCAAGTTGTCTATTCTCCTTCCCCCAATTCCCCAGCGCTGTTCCCATCCCCCAATTCCCCAATAAAAATCTTTAAATAAATAAATAATAAAAAGAAGAACCAAGCTCACAGATAACAGAAAACACGTTGGTGGTTGCCCTAGGCAAGGGTGGAAAGTGGGAGAAATGGATGAACTGTTTTATGTTTGTTTTTTAGTTTAAATAAATAAAAATAAATTTTAGAATTTGAAAAAACATAAGGTTTAGATAATATTTTCTTGCCATCTTCTTTGTCATCATAGGGACTAGGTATTTATTATTAATCTTTTCGGCTCACCATTCTATGGCTGAACAGATTAAGTCTCCTAACTCCAGGCTGAATTTTAAGCAGCAAATGTATTTTACACACTATTTAAGAACATTGTTTTGAGAAAGTATAATTTTCCCAAATGTTCTTCAATTAAAACCAAAAGTTTATTTTTTTCTCAGAATGTTTCCCTTAAAGTATCTCTATTAAATCACTGATACAAGTAAAATAAAATGGGGAAAGGTATACACAAACATTTACTAAAGGTGCTATTTCCAGGGATTTTGATTTTTTTCTTTATACTTAAAACTATCAAGCTGCAGGGGGCTGCCGTAAAGCTACCGTGAGTGCCTGGCAGCTGCCGTCAGCTGCTAAGAGTTGCTGTCAGCGGCCAGGACGGCCAGCGACTGATCTGCCTCACCAGGGAAGAGCACAATGATAATACCAAAATGGGCCAGTGAAGCGACACCCTCCCCAACTAGACTGAAGAACAAAAGGACAGCAACTGGTCTGTCTGTTCCCCTCCCCCAATTCCCCAATAAAATCTTTAAAAAAACCACCTACCATTTTCTTACTCAATGAAGAACACTCTAAAATCATAGTTTGATTCAAATTAAACAATCCATTCTAGCCTGGAGGATCTAAGGCAGTCAATTTACATGTACAATTTCTAAGTAGTCTCAACTTACAACCTAAGTACACAGCCTCAAACAAGGAGTTTCTGAAGTCAAAATCCCACATTTATCTAAAGTTTGTAGTTTCCAGGAAAAAGAACCCCGTCTACTTCACAGTCCAGAACTGATGCTCACCCCTTTATACTTAGCCTTGTTTTGCTCTGAGCTTATCAAAGCATTGCTTCACTTACATTTCACCTAACCTGCAAATCTCTCCCAAATCCTAGAACAACTCTCTTCCTTAGATAAGATGTTTCTTGGTTCCTCTGATATGCTATCTCCCTTGTAGCAAGATCCAAAAAACCTGGGTATATAAGACTGCATGTTTGTCCCTGGTGGTCTTTAGCTGATTAGGCTAAGACAGATGACACAGTAATATGATTCCAAAGATATTACGTCTTGCATTAATAAGAGAGCAGCTTCAATTCCAGAGAGAATACTAGAATGTGAGAAAAAAAAGACGAATTAAAACACAGCACCAAGGACTTATTATAAGAGGATACTAAACAGAAGAACAATGTGTGTTTCAGCTACAAACTGGGCTTGGCTGCTTCCATGGATATAATTCTGGAGGGAAAAAAAGACAAAATTAAATCTTGAAATATACATTAAATTTTGGCATCCTAATCCTAAAATAGGCTATTTTCAAACCCTATGAAATTATTCATTCACCTTATGTATGCATGCACTGGGTCTGTGGTATTCATCATTACATAAATTTGGCTAAAATAAAAGCTATCTCTGTGTTATTATTTGTCTTTTCATTTTACTTAAACTATGTTTTCAACAACAGAATATGTGAGAAAACTAGTATTTCAATGTATAAGACCATAAAGTACAATAATGTAAGTTCCATCAAGACAGGGACTTTGTTTTTATGATTATATCTAATAATGCCTAGCACAGTGCCTAGAAACAATAGATGCTCAAGTACTTGATCAATATTATGTTTAGCTGAAGGCTGACTTTCATTCTTAGCCAGGATAGTCAAAAGGACTCACCAAATGGGATAAGGAACTTCCCCCTTTGAAGAACTCTGCACCTTCCTTTCATCAATTGAAGCTCATTTACAGAAAGATTCAAAATTCAAAACTAAATCTAATTCCTTCATATGCTGGCACTGGTCTCACAGGATAATAATCATTAAGGTTAACTTTGGCATACAATGGAAAGAAATCCTGGACTTTCCTTACCACATGTCCTGTGTGAGGATTCTTATGAGCATACGGTGGTCCTCTGATATGATTCCACATTTGACCAGATGTCATAGCAAGCACAAAACACTAGGAAAGAAAAAATAATGAAATATTCATATAACATGGTGAAGCTGTCCCCACCCTGATTAAATTGATAGGTATATAAAAATTGTATCTGCTCAAGTAATACACGAAGAACAATTTTTTCAGATAAATCACTTGTTGATTAAGGCTTATATTTCTCCACAAGGATCACAAGAATAATATTTACTATGAAAGGAAAACACCATTTTAAAATTATAAATAAGCTGACAGAAGTTTCAAAATTGAATACAGAAAAGCCTTTTAGAATATTTTTAAAAGAATAGCAGGATTTCACAGAAGTGACAGTCTATCGTTTAGTTTGAACAAAAACTGAGTACAATCAGTTCCTCCAAGCTCTGGCCTAATAAGATAGTGTAGGAAAGGAAACACACTGATTTTAATGCATTATATATATATATAGATAGATAGATAGATATAGATATAGATACACACACACACACAGTTTTCCACAGATAAGAAATAAACAAAATGCTACCTAACAATAATATTATTAGGAGTTTCATTCAAACAATTTTCTTCTAAAATTCACTCACCAAAGCTGCAAAAGCCCATCCAGTTTTATTAAAGAGAAACTCCATATTGCTTCTTCGAAGATATACAAGTCCACCAATAACAGCCAAAAGCAATCCCAACATAAGTGGACCAGCATAATTTGGAGGTCTGATTACTCTAATCTAATGGAAAGAATAGAAAAACATTTTAAAGCATGAAATTTATTCATTAATTACTTAGGTCAAAATAATTTGAAATGAAAGCAATCAAAATCAACATAATTATTTTCAGGAAAAAATACATTTTTCTTTTTTCATCCTAACCAAAAAAGTCTATAATGTATCCTAACATGAGGTGGAATAAGTACAATATTCTGTTTAACCAAAACATTACATCTTTTAGATCAAGAAATATTTGCCAAGTACAACTAGATAGACCATTGACTTAGTAAGGTCAAAAGAGTGGATTCCATGTTGAATTCAGTAAAATAACAGAGGATGTTTTGTAATTTCACAGTTTCAGCACAATGATTCTGTTACATGTTACTTATGAAGAGACTGCCCAACTACTGTCATCTCAGTGATATGGGGAAAAGACCACTTATGACCACCCAATAAGATTCAAAGTGAATAATGGCAAAGTAACTTTCTACAAAGTAGGGAAACTTACATTGACATCAGTTCTGTCAGCAATCCACCGGGCAATTTGCTCAGCTGAAAAACCACGCACCTGCAACTCATATGTATCACCCCGTTTGGGTTTCCCTTTTGCAGGAAAGTTGATGAAAGTTGGAGCTGAATTCATGTTTAGCTAAATAAAAAGTAGTCCATGAAAATATAAGTTATCAAGAAAATAATCTTAACAGCCAATATTATCTTGAAAATTAGGTATTTTATAAAGATGAGGAAGCCCAGGTTTAGGTAGGTTAAGTGACTTGTCTAAGGAAAGTGGAATATGGTGGAGCCAGAATGCAAACCCACTGCTGCCTGTGACCTTAATTAGTACACTTTACTGACCAAATATAATTTCCTAGCTAAGAAACCTACATTTTACTCCTTTAGAATGGAAAAGCTCACATACTACCAACATTTTAATCTGTTCAGAGATTATGCCAAAAAGAATACATTTATGAGAATTAAAATTGTCTTATGTAACGAGACAGGCTCCAAATAGAGTACATTCTCAATTTGGAGGCATTAAGATCACACAGGATAAGATAGGACTCTAAAATTGCAATCAAAGCCAATAGAATCCCAGACAAGAAAAAGCTAAAGGAGTTCATCACCACAAAACCAGTATTACAAATAATGTTAAAAGGACTTCTTTAAGAAGAAGGGGGAAAAAGGAACATAAATATGAATAGTATTGGGTTGTCGGGAAAGTCATATTTGTCTATGTTTTTCAATGCAAAAACATATCATGCTTTCCTGACAACCCAATAAAATGGCAATAACCATGTACCGATCAATAATCATTTTAAATGTAAATGGCTTAAAAGCTCCAATCAAAAGACATAGGGTAGGGGGCTGGCCGAGTGGCGCGATGGTTAAGAACTGGCTTGGGACGCCAGAGGGCCCCGGTTCGGATCCCACACATGAGGGCCACCTCCACAACTAGATTGAAGAACAAAACGACAGCAACTTGTCTGTTCCCATTCCCCCAATTCCCCAATAAAAATCTTAAAAAAAAAAAAAGACATAGGGTAGGGCTGGCCAAGTTGCTCAAGTGGTTAAGAGCTCGCTCAAGAGTTTGAACTCTGAGCAACAGCGGTTTGAGTTCTGGCCCGAGCTGAGCTGCCGCTGAGGTGCCAACAGGTGGCAGGATTGCTCAGCTAAAAGAAAAAAAAAGACATAGGGTAGCTAAATTGATAAGAAAATAAGACCCCTACATATGCTGGTTACAAGAGACTCATTTCAGATTGACAGACACGTACAGAGGGAAAGTAAAGGGATGGAGAAAGATATTTCATGCAAATAGAAATGAAAAAAAGCTGGAATAGCAATACTTGTAACAGAAAAAATAGACTTTAAAACAAAGGCTATAGAAAGAGATGAAGGACATTTCATGATAAAACAGCAATCTAACAAAAGGATATAGCCCTTGTAAACATCTGTGCACCCAATACAGGAGCACCTAAATATATAAAACAAATATTGATTGACATAAAAGGAGAGATAGACAGTAATACAGTCACAGTAGGGGACTTGAACACTCCATTGTCATCAACAGATAGATCTGCCAGACAGAAAATCAATAAAGAAACAGCAGCCTTAAATGACACATTAGAACACATGATATGTAAGCAACCTAAGTGCCCATCAATGGAAGATTGGATAAAGATAGTGTAGTACATATATACACAATGGAATATTACTCAGCCATAAAAAAATGGAATCTTACCATTTGCAACAACACAGATGTACTTAGACGGTATTATGCTAAGTGAAATAAGTCTGTCTTTAAATTATAATAATTTTGTACAAACCAATCTCCATTATTATAATCAAACTCCCTTGCTTTGATTCTCTACTCACAAAACCCTTCTAACAGTAATTTTTTTTAGACTTTCCCATAATGGGAGAGGGTACACTGATTAGTGGATGTGATTATTTTGGTCTCCTTGACAGTACAACATGGTGAATAAATGAATTAATAGATTAGCCCCTTGGTTACCAATGTCCATGGATTTTCATGGTTTGGTGAGTGTGCACAAAGTTTCCAGAGCTAAATAAATTCTGGGTACACTGCTAAAATTCCATTTCTGAGTCTCCAAAGCTAAGAACACAGTGTTCACTCCACCAAACGGTTGCCCAAATTTTAGGCCAAACTCTTCAATATTTGTTTAGCTATACCACCTTTTTATTTCTTTTAAAATATGTTTAAAAACACCAGGTAATATATGAATGCATTTTCCTTGTGAAAATTTAAAAAACATAACAGTATTAAGAACCAACCCCAGTCTGTTCTTGCAGGCACTGTTATCATTTCTAGAGCTTTCTGAATTTATTCATATATATGTATACCAACAGAAAACATAATATTGCTTTGTGTCTGCTTTAACACAGTAACATGTTAACTGTATCATTCTGCAATTTTTTTAATTGGGGAATTGGGGGAGGGGAACAGTGCTAGGAAATTGGGGAGGGGGACCAGCCAAGTTGTTGTTCTTCAATCTTAGTTGTGGAGGGCACCAGTCACCATCTGGCTGCCCGTCGGAAGCTCGTGGCCTCTAAGTTCAAGGTGCTGTGTTAAATCTTATGCGGGTGGGCATAGCCACCATCCCATGTGGAAGTCAAACCTGGCAGCCTTGTTGTTAGGGGCGCATGCTCCATTCACTGAGCCATCTGGGTGGCAGCACAGCTCAAGATGCAGAGTTCAGTCTTAGTTGCGGGTGGGCGTAGCCCACCATTGAACAGGCAGTCTTGTTAGAAGCATGTGCTCTCACCAGCTGAGCCATTTTGCCACCTGTTGGCAGCTCAGCTCAGGTGCAGCTTCAGTGTCCCATGTGGAAATTGAACCTGCTTCCCTGTTGCTCAGAGCTCTCACTCTTTTTTCTTTTTTTTTAAACGGAACCGAACCGGGCCCTCTGGCATCCCAAGCCAGTTCTTAACCAATGCACCACTTGGCCGGCCCTCAGAGCTCTCACTCTTAAGCTAACTCTTAACCAACTGAGCCACTTGGTGGGCCTTGCAATTTGCTTTTATTTATTCAACCATATCAAGAGATTTATCCATGATAGTACATGTATATCAACCTCACTTATATTTTATTATTTAATTATGCTATCATTAGACTTCAAGGGGTTTTTCCAATTATAAATCATGTTGCAATGAACAGCCATATATTGGATTGCCGGAAAAGTCATGATGTATTTTTTCTATGTTTTTCATTGCAAAAATGCATCATGACTTTTCTGACAGCCCAATACATATCTCCTTGTATAGACCTATGAGACGGTTTCTAGAGAAATGGAATTGTTAGATCACAGGGCAGAAACATTTAAAATTAAAATTGATAGATAGAGCCAACTTGCCTTACAAAGTGGCTTTACCAATTTATACTTCTACTTATCAATGTGGGAAATTATCTGTTTCCCCACATTCTTGCCAAAAGTTGATCTAAGGGGTAAATATTGTATTGTAATTTGTATTTTCATGATTACTAATGTAACATCTTTGTACTAAATAAGTTCTTTAAAAATATCTTGTAGGCTAAAGACACAATCAACAGAGTGAAAAGGCATCTATAAAATAGAATATATCTGCAAATCATACATCTCATAAGGGGTTAATATCCAGTACATATAAGGAAACCATATAATGTAACAATAAAAAAACCCCAGATTTAAAACTGGGTAAAGGATATGAATAGACATTTCTCCAAAAAAGATATATAAATAGCCAATAAGCACATGAAAAGATGCTCTATATTATTAATCATTAGGGAAATACAAATCAAAAACAAAATGAGGGCCGGCCGAGTGGCGCGATGGTTAAGAGCTGGCTTGGGACGCCAGAGGGCCCGGGTTCAGATCCCACATATGAGGGCCAGTGGCACTGCCCCCTGCAGCTAAGATGGTGAATGGCAGCTTGACCTGGGGCTGGGCTGCCGTGTGTCACCGGCAAAGGCATAGGCTGTAGCCCCTGTGGCAGTGGGTTGCCATGGGCTACCGTGTGTAGCCAGCAGCCAGCGTGAGCGGCCAGCAGCCGCAGTGAGCGGCCGTCCAGA
>NW_017731471.1:788657-793838 GCF_001890085.2 Hipposideros armiger
GAGGGCAGTGTCACTGGCCCTCATATGTGGGATCCGAACCGGGGCCCTCTGGCATCCCAAGCGAGTTCTTAACCATCGTGCCACTCGGCCGGCCCCCGACCATATATTCTTAAAGCGAGTGTCAAACAACTATAAGGCTGATTCTACTATAAGACAGAATTTGAATACATACATATATAACAGAAATATAAGGAAAGTCGTGTGACAACACAAGAAAAGGGATGACTCACTGTTCATCTGGAGGATTTGAAAAGACTTCAAGGGAGTATCTGAAATGAGCCTTACAGGGTAAGCAGAATTTTGAGAGGGGAGAGAAAGGGAGGAAGGGAGAAGGGATATTTCATGTTATAGGAAACAATCAACAATGCTGTAATAAGATAGTGTATGACATAATGCAATTATGAAAAAGGTTATATGCTTGGAGTAAAGAGTGCATGAAAAGTAAATAGTACAAAACTGCATCCCACAAAATCTAGCCAAAATGTTCCATTAAATGGTCCAATAATTTGGGAAATTCTCTATATGACAGTCCACTATTGGAATGGATGGTATATAAGGTGTGATTAAACAATACGGTGATAATTAAATTTTAACAAAATTATTACAGTAAAATACATATTGCCATTAATCCCGCTCAAAATACTCCCCCTAGCTTCAAACACACTTATCCCATGGTTATTGCCACTTTCTGAAGCAGTTCTGGAAGTCCTCTTTTGTGTCTTTAGTTGTGTAGTCGTGACTGCCTTGATGTCCTGAATCGATTCAAAACGTTTAGCATTTCCTGAATTAGTTTGACTTTGGGGGAAGAGCCAGATGTCATATGGTGCCAGATCCAGTAAATAAGGTGGATGAAGACACACTGTAATGTTTTTATTTGACCGAAATTACCGTATATCACAAGCTATGTGCGACACGGAGCATTGTCATGATGGAGAGTGAGTTATAGCACACTTTAAAACATACCTTCTCTTAACTGTAGCTCGCACCTGACTGACTACACCAAACCAGTTAAACCTTGTCACATACTGTTACTAAGGTTCGATGTACCACTTCCTGTATTGAAGATCCCTGCCTTTCCATTGGATGGCACTCAGCAGCAGCATTCACCATATTTTGTGGTCACAACGGAAAGGCTCCTGTCAAACATCACTTCTGATATACAGGAATTTCTGTCAAATAAAAACATTAAGTTGTGTTTTCATTCACCTTATTCACTGGATCTGGCACCATGTGACTTCTGGATCTTCCCCAAAGTCAAAATGACCATGAATGGTAAATGTTTTGAATCAATTCAGGACATCAAGGTGGCCACAACAGCACAACTATAGACACTCATGAAAGAGGACTTTCAGAACTGCTCCAGAAAGTGGCAAGAACGATGGGATAAGTGTGTTCAAAGTGAGGGGGATTAATGGCAATGTGTCTTTTACTGTAATATTTTTTATTTAAACATTCACTGTATTTTTTAATCATACGTTGTACATCAGCATATTAAAGTCTATGAGAGGTCTTATGTTGCGAGATAATTTTCCATGGGTTTCTGGTGTTTCTGCAGGACTTGAGAGCAGAGGCACTGAATGCCTTTGTTCTGGGTGATTTTCTCAAGGATGTTTGTAAAGCCTTAGAAGATATCAAGTCTCCCTCCAAAGAAAAGAACATGTGTGGTTACTACCCTTTATACAAGATTAGGGTTTCCAAACCTTGGAGTTCCTCTCCCATATTGCAACCCATTGATTCTCTTTGAATTGTACTATGGGAAATGTGGGTTGAGTAACTGGTGCAAGAAAGTGCTGATACTTTGGATACTGTTGCTGCTGTGAGTAATAAAGTCCTTTAACTCTAACCTAAGAGTGTCATGTCTTTTGCCAGCATTTCTGAATCTGCCGCAGGCTAAATTGTTAGCTTCCAAGTAGAGTAAAACCTCAGACCCATTATAGTTCTTGATACCCTGATTTAAACAAATAAAATTTAATTTTGTTTAAACTAAGGTTTCACAAAGTTCCTTTTCCCCCCAATTATTCTTATTAATACCCTCTAGAAAATACTCTGGGCACCAAATAATAACAGGCAATATGGAGACAGTACTATATGGATGGTAATAAAACAGTTAACTACTGTATTAGTTCAAATGAGACAAGAAAAGGGCCTTGGAATGTAAAGGGGGTGTGACTATGATGGATGTTGTAGAAAATGAAGATGACAAAGAAATATCACTAATGATATAGAACACAAGTTGACAGGTTTGGGTAGAAGTGGGAGAGACAGAAGTATCATTTGGGACATAATGAATTTTTAGATTGGTAAGTTATTCATGTAAAGATGTACAGCAACAAGTTATATCAAAATCTTTCCTTTCATATTTTATACAATTTTTATTGAGTAAAACATGCTCAAATATTATGAGCTAGGCACATTTGTAAACAGACAAAATTGAATCTATGTCTTTGAATCTACTGACTGAATCTAGGTCTCCTTATATGCAAAGGGGAAAGAACTACTACAGAGGCTGAAATTAAAAATACAGTAGAAGGGCTGGCCGAGTGGCTCAGTTGGTTAAGAGGTCGCTCAAGAGTTTGAGCTCTGAGCAACAGCAGTTTAATTCCCGGCCCGAGCTGAGCAGCCGCTGAGCTACCAACAGGTAGCAGGATGGCTCAGCTTAAAAAAAAAATACAGTTGAGGGCCGGCGGAGTGCCGTGTTGGTTAAGAGCTGGCTTGGGACGCCAGAGGGCCTCGGTTCGGATCCCACATATGAGGGCCAGTGACACTGCCCTCTACAGCTAAGATGCTGAACAACAGCTCAACCTGGAGCTGGACTGCTGTGAGTGGCCTGCAATGGTGAAGGCTGCAGTGAGGCTGCAGTGGTATGCCGTGAGCTGCCGTAAGCCTCCGTCCAAAGACCGGCGAGCAACTGCCTCAGCCGGGAAGAGCACAATGATCACAATATCATCATGGGCCTGTAAAATGGCATCCTCCACAACTAGACTGAAGAACAAAAGGACAGCAACTTGTCTGTTCCCCTTCCCCGATTCCCCAATGCTGTTCCCTTCCTACTTTTCCCCAATAAAATCTTAAAAATAAAAAAGAAGTGACAGCTTATCCGAGCAGAGACCCATGAAGTGGAAACTACCTTAGGAACCATTGCCAGAGTAGCAAAACCTGACTTCTGTCTAATTTCTGGAGGCTCAGTGTGGACAATTCTGAGAGTTAAAAACCCCTGTGGCACACAGGCATTGGGGGGCGGAGGACTACAATATCGTGAGATTTATCTCAGGATCTTAACTAGGGTCCCATAATAAATATTGGAGAAAAATCTCTGCATGCTTCCAGGTGGAGGAGGGTAAAACAAACCATTTTGAAGTACCCCAGAGCACTGTTCTTCTTATCAAGGCTGCCTCAGTGGAAACTAGTTAACCAAATCCTAACCTGTTGGAAAATTATCAGAGCCTAACTGACCTGGAAGAAGGCAAATACCCAACTCTAGCATACTACAGCCATCCTGTCTCCTAAGGGGGGAGGAAAAAAATAACAACTGAGAAACTCTTGAGAAGTTCACAGTCCAGAGGCATAGGTATAATAAATGCCTGAGACCTAATTATAGGACCTACAGAACGTTCCATTCCCACCTCACCACCACATTACCAAAGGCTAATTTACAGCAGTTCCTTTTACCCAGTACATCAGGCATATCAAAAGTCAATAAAACATAATTTAAAAACACAGAGCAATTATCAAAACTACACAAGGCAGGGATGGGATGTTGGAATTATCAGATTGGGAATTTAAAAAACTATGATTAATATGTTAATGATTCTAATGGATAAAACAGACAGCATGCAAAAACAGATGAGCAATGTAACTAGAGAGATAATAATCCTAAGAAAGAACTAAAAAGAAATGCCAGAGATTAAAAACAAACAGGAAAAATGCCAGAGATTGAAAACACTGTAAAAGAAATGAATAATGCCTTTGATGGGCTTATTAGTACACTGGACACAGCTGAAGAAAGAATCTCTGAGCTAGAGGATATACCAACACAATCTTTGAAAACCGAAAAGCAAAGAGAACAAAGATTAAAAAAAGGAACAGAATACCCAAGGACTGTGAGTCAACTACAAAAGGTGTAACATACATGTAATAAGAATAACAGAAGAAGAGATAAAAGAACAGAAGAAATATTTAAAACAGTAATGACTGAGAAACTCCCCAAATTAACATAAGACTCCAAATCACAGACCTATGAAGCTCTGAGAACATCAAGCGGGATAAATGCTAATAACACTATATCAAGGCATATAATTTTTAATTTACAGAAAGTCAAAGATAAAGAAAAAACTCTGAAAGAAGCCAGAGAAATAAAACACCTTACCTATACAACAATTGAGATAGGAATTACATCCAACTTCTCTTCAGAAAGCATGCAAGCAAGAAGAGAATAGAGTGAAATATTTAAGATGTTGAGAGAAAAAAAACTCCACAAACTTAGAATACTGGAACCTGTAAAATTATTCTTCAAAAATGAAGGAGAGGACCAGCCGAGTGACTCAGTTGGTTAAGAGTGCAAGCTCTGAACAACAGGGTCACTGGTTCGATTCTCACATGGGCCAGTGAGTTGCCCCCGAGCTGAGCTGCCGCTGAGCTGTCAACAGGTGGCAGGATAGCTCAGCTGTTGAGAGCACGTCCTCCTAACTACAAGGTTGCCAGTTCGATTCCAGCATGTAATGGTGGGCTATGCCCACTCGCAACTAAGAATAAACAGCACCTTGAGCTGAGCTTCCCTGAGCTGCTGATAGCCGCCGGATGACTCAGTGGTTAGAGCATGCACTCTTGGCAACAAGGTTTAAGTTTGACTCCCACATGGGATGGTGGGCTGTGCCCACCTGCAACTAAGATTGAACGCAGCACCTTGAGCTGAGCGGCTGCAAGCTGCTGACAGGCGGCCGAATGGCAACTGGACGTGGAGCTGAGCTAGCTGCGCCCTCCACGACTAAAATTGAAGGACAACAACTTGGCTGTTCCCCTTACCCAATTCCCCAATAAAAATTGTTAATTTAAAAAAAAATGGAGAGGGCTGGCCGAGTGGAACGATGGTTAAGAACTGACTTGGGACACCAGAGGGCCCCGGTTCGGATCCCACATATAAGGGCCAGTGACACTGCCCTCCACAGCTAAGATGCTGAACAA
>NW_017731471.1:794474-796733 GCF_001890085.2 Hipposideros armiger
CTGAGCTGCAAAAAGATGGCAGGATGGCTCAGCTAAAAAAAATAAATAAATAACATCAACAATGGATTCAATTGTGTGTGTGTGTGTGTGTGTGTGTGTGTGTGTGTACGCATATATATGAAATGAATGAATGACAGGAATGATACAGAGAATGGGAGAGGGGAATTAAAACTATTTTGTTATTACAAGTTACACTTCCCATGAAGTGGTATAGTGTTATTTGAAGTGGACTTGGATTAGTGATAAATGTATATTGCAAGCTCTAGAGCAACTACTAAAAAAAGCAAAAAAAAAAAAACAAAACAAAGAAAAGAAAATTATAACCAATATGCTAAGAAAGGAGAGAAAATGAAATCATATAAAATGCTCAATTAAAACCAAAAAGGCAAAAAAAGATTGGAAGACAAAACAGGAACAAAGAATAAGGGAAACAAATAGAAAACAGTAATGAATGTGATAGATATTAATCCAACTATATCAATAATCACAATATCAATGGTCTAAATGTACCAATTAAAAGAAAAAATTGTCAGAGTGGTTCCAAAACAAGACCCAGGTATAATATATGTTATCTACAAGAAATCCACTTTAAATATAAGGACATATATAAGGCAAAAGTAAATGGGTGGAGGAAAATATACCATGCTAACACTCATCAAAGTAAAGCAGGAGTAGCTTATATTCAGATAGAGCACATTTCAAAACAAGGAAAGTTATCAGAGATAAAAAGGGCACTACATGATGATATAGGGGACAATTCTCCAAGAAGACATAACAATCCTTAATGTGTATGTCCCTAATAAGAGTGTGAAACTATGTGAGGCAAAATCTAATAGAATTGCAAGGTAAAACAGATATGTAGTAAGGTTGCAGGATACAAGGTTAAAATACAAAATTCTACTGCTTTCCTACATACCAGCAATAAACAAGAGGAATTTGAAATTCAAGACACAATACCATTTACATTAGCATCCCTCAAAATGAAATACTTAGGTATAAATATAACAAAACATGTACAAGATCTAAATGAGGAAAACTCCAGGACTCTAATTAAAGAAACCAAAGAACTAAAGAAATGGAGAGATGTTCCATGTTCAGATAGGGAGATTTAATATTGTCAAGAAGTCAGTTCTTCCCAACTTCATCTATAGATTCAATGCAATCACAATAAAAATCCCAGACAGTAATTGTGTGGATAGCAGCACACTGATTCTAAATTTTACATGGAAAAGCAAAAGACCCAGAAAAGCCAACACAATATTGAAGGAGAACAACGTTAGAGGACTGACACTACCCAATTTCAAGCTATGGTAATCAAGACAGTGTGGTTCTGCTGAAAAGAGTAGAAAAACAGATCAATGGAACATAATAGAGAACCCAGAAATAGATCCACATATAGACAACTGATCTTTGACAAAAGAGAAACAGCAATTAAATGGAGAAAGGACAATCTTTCCAATAAATGGTGTTAAAATAACTGAATATCAATGGGCAACAAAACAAAAACATGCCACACAACTAATCTACAGACCTTACATCTTTCAAGAAAATTAACTCAACTGAAAATGAACCCCAGACTTAAATGTAAAGGCAAAAATATAAAACTCCTAGATGATAACATTGGAGAAAACCTAGATGAGGTAACTTGGATATAGTAAGTACTTGCTTTTTAAAGGTTTCATTGGGGAATTGGGAAGAGAATAGTGCTGGGGAATTGGGGAAGGGGAACATTGTGTTTTTCCAGGACCCATCAGCTCCAAGTCAATTTGTTGTCCTTCAGTCTTATTGGGTTGTCAGAAAGGTCATGATGTATTTTGTCTATGTTTCTCAAAGGTCATTTATTTATATAAAGAACAAAGATCAATCAATGATATATTACCCATTTTGTTCTATAATCTTTTGCCACCTTTCAGTGAGCTTCATAATTCCTCGTTCATACAAGGACGTGTATTTATTTGTGAAAAGGAGAACAAGGTGCTGATTTACAGCCTCATCTGAATTGAACATTATACCACGCAAGGAGTTTTGAAGAGAACGAAACAAGTGGAAGTCTGACTGCGCAAGGTCAGGTGAGTATGATGGGTGTGGCAACACATCCCATTCAAGCTCCAATAATTTTTGACGGGTGATCAAACTTGTGTGTGGTCTCGCGTTGTCGCTATGGAACACAACTCCTTTACAATTAACAAGCTCTGGACGTTTCTGGATGATGGATTCATTCAAACTGTCCAGTTACCGACAGTACACATTCAAATTGAT
>NW_017731471.1:797965-805934 GCF_001890085.2 Hipposideros armiger
GTAAAACAGTAAAATATGGCAAAAATGCACAGTTTGGTCTTCCATCTTCAACTTGTTGTAAAATCTCCAAAACTCAACCAAATCGCTCAGGTTTTTTTAGAATGAATCTAGAACTGTCAGTTGTCAAATGACATGGCGATAACATACATGCGAATGACTGTAGTACTTCCAAAAATGAACTAGTGTCATCTGTCGCAAACATGCACATGACTGTAGTACTTCCAAAAATGAACTAGTGTCATCTGTCGCAAACATGCGTCATGACTGTTCCAACAACCCAAAAGTTGTAGTGGACGCAAGCTCAGCTCCAAGTACAGTCACCATTTTCAATTTAGTTGCGATGGGGTGTGGGTGGTGTAGTCCACCATCCCATGAGGGAGTTGAACCTGCAACCTTGTGGCATACTGCGCCATGTGGTCGCCAGTCAGCAGCTTGCGGCTCCTCAGCTCAAGGTGCCATGTTCAATCTTAGTTGCAGGGGGAGGAAGGGGCAGCCCACCATCCCATGTGGGAGTCAAACTGGCAAGCTTGTTGTTATGAACATGTGCTCTCACCAGCTCAGCAGCAGCTCAGCTTGAGCGCAGCTCACTGGCCCATGTGGGAATCGAACCGGCGACCCTGTTGCTCAGAGCTAGTGCTCGAACCAACTGAGCCACTCGGTCAGCCCTATGGATGACTTTTAAGATATAACACCAAAGACACAATCCATTATATAAATAATTGATAAGTTGCAATTCATTAAACTTAAAAACTTCTGCTATGTGAAAGACAAAGAGAGTGAGAAAATAGACTGGGAGTAAAACTGTGCAAAAGACACATCTGATAAACAATTGTTATCTAAAATATACAAAGAAATCTTAAAACACAACAGTAAGAGATTAAACAAAACAATTAAAAATGGGCACATATGCAAATAAAAACCACAATGTGATATCACCTCACATATGTTAGAATATCATCAACAAGACTAACAGTAGCAAGTGTAGGAGAAACTGTAGAGAAAAAGGAACCCTCATATACTGCTGGCAAAAATGCAGACTGGTTCAGCCACTATGGAAGGTAGTGTGGAGGTTCCTCAAAAAAAGAATAGGGGCGGCTGTGTGGCTCAATTGGTTTGAGCGCATGCTCTGAGCAACAGGGTTTCCAGTTCGATTCCCACATTGGCCAGTGAGCTGTAACCTCCGCAACTAGATTGAAGACAAGGACTTGAGCTGAGCTGCAGGTGAGTTGCCAGTGGGTGGCCAGATGGCTCAGTTGGTTAGAGCGTGTGCTCTTAACAAGGTTGCAGGTTCGACTCCTGCATGGGATGGTGGGCTGCGCCCCCTGCAGCTACATTGAACACGGCAACTGGACTTGGAGCTAAGCTGCACCCTCCACAACTAAGATTGAAGGACAACAACTTGACTTGGATCTGATGGGAAAAACACACTGTTGCCCAATAAAGTTAAAAAATAATTAAGAATTGAATTACCATATGACCTAGCAATCCCTCTCCTGGGTATGTACCCAAAAAATCTGAAAACATTTATCTGTAAAAGATGTATGTGCTCTGAAGTTCACTGCAGCTTTATTTACAGTGGCCAAGACATGGAAACAACCAAAGTGTCCTCAATAAATGACTGGATAAAGATGTGGTATACACTCATATATATACAATGGACTACTATTCTGCCAAAGTAAAGAGGAAATAGTGCCATTTGCAACAACATGGATGGATCTTGAGTATATTACGCTAAGCAAAATAAGTCAGACAGAAAAAGTCGAGAACCATTTGTTTTCACTGATGTGTGGTATATAAAACTGAAAACAAAAGAACAAGACAAACAAATGAAGAAACAAAAGCTCACAGACACAGACAATAGTTTAGTGGTTTCCAGATGGTTAGGGGGGAGAGGGATGGTAGAAGAGGGTAAATGGGGTCAAATATATGGTGACGGGCTAAGAACTGACACTGGGTGGTGAACACACAATGATATAGAGATGATATATTATAGAATAGTACACTTGAAACCTATGTATGGGGTTGTCCGAAAAGTCATGGCGCATGTTTGCGACAGATGACACTAGTTCATTTTTGGAAGTACTACAGTCATGTGCATGTTTGCGACAGATGACACTAGTTCATTTTTGGAAGTACTACAGTCATTCGCATGTATGTTATTGCCATGTCATTTGACAACTGACAGTTCTAGATTCATTCTAAAAAAACCTGAGTGATTTGGTTGAGTTTTGGAGATTTTACAACAAGTTGAAGATGGAAGACCAAACTGTGCATTTTTGCCATATTTTACTGTTTTACTTCCATAAAGGGGAGAATGTGCGTCAAGCTTGTGAAAAGTTGCATAAAGTTTACGGTTACAATGCTCTACAAGAACGTCCATGCCAACGATGGTTCATGAAATTTCGTGCTGGTGATTTTGATCTCAATGATGCTCCTCAGTCAGGGAGGCCCACCGAGGTTGATGACGACAAAATAAAGGCATTGATCGAGTCAAACCCACGTTACATGACATGAGAGATTGCAGAAATATTGAACATCCATCATTCAAGTGTTCACGCCCACCTGAAGAAGCTGGGATACGTAAGCAAGCTTGATATTTGGGTTCCACATGAACTCAAATAAGTTCATTTGACGGCGCGTATAAACATCTGCAATATGCTCATTAAACGTGAGGAAAACAATCTGTTTTTGAAGTGAATGATAACTGGTGATGAGAAGTGGATTGTTGACAACAATGTGGTGTGAAAATGGTCTTGGTCCTGATGTGATGATTTGCCTCAAATGACATCGAAAGCAGACATTCATCAGAGTAAGGTTATGCTCTCAGTGTGGTGGGATTTTAAAGATGTCGTGTTTTTCGAGCTCCTACTGAGGAACCAAACCATCAATTTGAACATGTACTTTCGGCAACTGGACAGTTTGAACGAATCCATCATCCAGAAATGTCCAGAGCTTGTTAAATGTAAAGGAGTTGTGTTCCATCATGACAACGTGAGACCACACACAAGTTTGATCACCCGTCAAAAATTATTGGAGCTTGGATGGATGTGTTGCCACACAGCCATCATACTCGCCTGACCTTGTGCCATCAGACTTCCACTTGTTTCCCTCTCTTCAAAACTCCTTGCATGGTATAACATTCAATTCAGCTGAGGCTGCAAAGCAGCACTTTGTTTAGTTCTTCACAAATAAAGACAGGTGCTTCTATGAACGAGGAATTATGAAGCCTACTGAAAGATGGCAAAAGGTTATCGAACAAAATGGGCAATATATCATTGATTGATCTTTGTTCTTTATATAAATATATGACCTTTGAAGAACATAGACAAAATACGTCATGACTTTTCCGACAACCCAATAATTTTACTAACCATTGTCATTCAAATAAATTTAATTTAAAATATGAGCACAAGACCTTAAGAGACAACTCACCAAAGAAGTTACACAGATGGCAAATAAGCATGTGTAAAGATGTTCTACATATGTCATCAGGGAAATGCAAATGAAAACAGTGAGCCCACACTCACCACACACCTACTAGCATGGCCAAAATGCAAAACATGGCAGCACCAATGCAGGTGAGGATGCGGAGCAACGGAAGCTTTCATTCACTGCTTCTAGGAATGCAAAATGGTACCGCTACACTGAAAGACAGTTCTGCAGTTTCTTACAAAACTAAACATACTCTTACCATAGGATCCAGTAATTGCACTCCTTGGTATTTACCCAAAGGAGTTGAAAACTTACATCTGCACAAAAACCCGCACACAGATGGGTATAGTTTTTTCATAATTGCCAAAGCTTGGAAGCCGCCAATATGTGCTTTAGTATGTGAATTGATAAACTAGTACATTCAGACCATTGAATGTTATTCAACATTAAAAAGAAATGAGCTATTAAACCATGAAAACACATGGAGGGCCTTTAAATGAATATTACTAAGTGAAAGACGGCAATCTGAAAAGTCCACATACTGTACGATTCTAACTTAATGACATTCGGAAAAGGCGAAACTATTGAGACAATAAAAAGATTAGTGGTTACCAAAAGTTAGGGAGGGCGGATTAATTGACAGAGTATGGAGGACATTTAGGGCAGTGAAAACACTCTTTATGATACTATACCGATATATACATGTTATTACAGATTTGTCCAAACTAGTAGAATGTGCAAGATCAAGAGTAAACCATAATGAAACTGTACATTTTGGGTGATTATGATGTGTTAATGTAGGTTCATCAACTGTAAAAAATGTCCACTCTGGTTGGGGGTGCTGATAATGGAAGAAGCTATCCATGTGTGGGGGCGGGAGTATATGGGAAATCTCTGTATGTACCCCTCAATTCTGCCGTGAACCTTAAGATGCTCTAAAAAAACAGTCGTAATTAAAAACAATACAGGACTGGGGCCGGCCAAGTGGCTCAGCTGGTTAAGAGTTTGCTCAAGGGTGTGAGCTCTGAGCAAGCAGTGCTTCGATTCCGGACCCGAGCTGAGCTGCCACTGAGCTGCAAAAAGATGGCAGGATGGCTCAGCTGTTTAGAACATGTGTTCCTAACAACAGCATTGCCAGTTCGATTTCAGCATGGAATGGTGGGCTACGCCCACCTGCAACTAAGATTGAACACGGCACCTTGAGCTTAGCGGCAGAAAGCTGCCTACGGGCGGCCAGATGGCGACTGGAATTGGAGCTGAGCTAGCTGTGTCCTCCACAACTAAGATTAAAGGACAACAACTTGGCTGTTCCCCTTCCCCAATTCTCCAAAAAAATCTTTAAAAAAAATGTAGATGAGAGAGGTCATGATTGATAGAGTGGGTGGGTATAGGCTCCAGGGCACAGAAAAAGAGTTAAGTTTTGAACAAGAAGATTTTCCACTAAGACAAGAAGCAAGGAGTAAAGACAGGTACCTAGCTCTACTAAGAAATTTGATATTACAATGGTGGCATAATAATGGATTCATGCTGTGATTTGAAAAGTTACTTGATAAATTGTACACTAAAACGGTTAAAATGATAGCGTTTTATATTTTAATGTGTGTGTTACTTGATTACTATCCAATTTCCATATTATAATAGGTTACTTGATTACTATCCAATTTCCATATTATATTATAATGACCATTACATTTCCTGGTTAGCTACAGTTTAGCTTTTATTTCACTAACGACTCTCGATCTTACATAAGACAAGTGTTATTTAAGTTTTTGTGGTCACTGAAGACATATTCCACTTTATCCACAGTTGCCTACTCCTACTTAACAGAATAAACGAAAGGTCTTACCATCTGAAATACATCAGAGCCTTCATCAAAATCCACCATAGCAAAAAATATCCTGTTGGTAAATGCACTGGAGTATCGCCAGGAGTTTGCCAGGATCTGGAATTCTTCATCAGCTTGCCTGAAAGCAATCAGATTGGTGAAGATAGCATATAAAACAATTTTAGAAGCAATCCAGTTTTATCAGCAGTAAAACAGATCCAAAGACGCAACAGCAGTTTTTCCAATAGGGGGTCGGGGGTTGAGAGACAGGTAAGTCAGGCTCTACTGACAGGGTTAGGACAAACCTTGGCAAACTCTACCATTGTTTTGGCATAAAAGAAGCTTTATCCCAAGTTTTGGGGATTTCAACAGAAAGTAGTAATTACCTGACTACACTTCCTACTTTGTGCCTATTTCTTATCTCAAAGCTCTTTCAGTGTCACTGGAAAAATCCAGCTAATTGTCTCTATAACAATTTTTAATACCCTAAATTACTTCTAAGAGTTCAAAGACAAGGTTGAAGTATTTTCCCATAGAAAGTAGACTGTGATATTAATCCATTTTAAAAATAGAAAGTACAAAATGCTACTTGTTAAATAAAAATACAGTCAGATGATTAGGGTAAAAAATGAGAAGCAACTAGGGATCTGAAATTAATTGAAACCTCAAGTCATATTTGACTTTTCCCTTATTGCCCATATGCTTTCAGTTTCTAAAAACTGATAATTTTTCATTTGGGACTATCTTTTAACTTCATCTCTTCCCACTTATTGCTTTTTTCTTTTTTTAAAAGAATACTTTATTGGGGAATTGGGGGAGGGAACAGCGTTGGGGAATCGGGGAAGGGGAACGGGCAAGTTCCCGTCCTTTTGTTCTTCAGTCCAGTTGTGGAGGATGTCGCTTCACTGGCCCATGTTGGTACTGTGATCACTGTGCTCTTCCTGGGTTAGGCAGTCGCTACCCGGCCATTGAACGGCCACTCAAGGCAGCTCATGGCAGCACACTAAAGCGCACGCCAGCTGCCGGTCAGCCCCACTACAGCCTATGCCCATCGCTGGCAACTCATGGCAGCCCAGCTCCAGGTCGAGCTGTTGTTCACCATCTTAGCTGTAGAAGACACATCATCACTGGCCCTCATGTGGAATCTGAACCAACCAGGGCCCTGCTACTCAGAGCTGGCGTTCCAAGCCAACTCTTAACCAATGCGCCACTTGGCTGGCCCCCACTTATTTTCATTGCTATTATCTAAACTCAGATCCTTAATATCTGACATTAGAATATTAAAATACTGTCTCTAGTTTCTCCTCCTTCAAGAAACTCCTCTCAGGAACTGTTGCATTTCTGTTACCTTCACAACACAGTCTCCAAGCTCTTTCACTGGTTATTCAAGGTTCTTTATCATCTAGTTCCAAATAATGATTCTAGCTTTTATGTAGCCTTACTACTAAGCAATCTCAAACAGGATCACTTAATTCCAGCTTTTTATTTATTCCTATCTCTGTACCCTTGCACACATCATTGTTCTAACCAGAATATCCTACCTCTATATAGAAGTAAATCCCATCCACCCTTCTAGCCCTTGAACAAGTCCTATCTTCTCCATTAGGCCAACCGTAATCACTCCTATTACATGTCCTTCCTGAAATTTTACAGTATTTATTATATACACAATATGTTTGGTACTTAATCATAAATTGCCTTCCTTACATTGCCAGTGAAATTTTCAGGTGTGGAACTCATTTCCCTAGTCAGATGATAGGGTAGGGCATCTTGCTTATACTCGTGATCCTGATAGCACCAACTATATATTATTATACATATTGTTATTGCTTACTTTTTATTTTTTGAATGAGTTTAGGATAACGTGAGCTAATTTTAAATTTGGTATTGTAGAAAGATTACAAATAAAATCTTAGGTTAATAAAAATTGCACTAATTTGCATTTAATACAGAATTATGAAGGTGTTTGTATTTGTTCCCTGACATCTTTGCATACTCTTATTTGCTAGTTAGTGAACTGACTGAATTTTGAGTAATTATAGATTTTAAGTTTAGTCAGTTAGTGCCCGCTATTATTTTTCCTTCTTCTATTTACTTTTAATTTATATTCAGCATACACTGCATAAAATAAACATTCTAGAACCAAATATCTTGACTATCTCCTACCTCGGAGGAGAAAATCCTTTAAGAAGAGCTAGCAAGGCTTGGGGTAGCATAACACACTATTGTGAAACAAGGGGTCTATTCCTTCACAAGAGCCCATGGTGTCAGAATTTGGAAAGCCTCCAAGATTTTACTAAATTAGCTCTTCACAGGGTAGCTTTTTCATTTCATTTAAAGTAAATGCCCAGATCACACATAATCATCTAAAAATATAAGTAAAACCCCAGCAAAATGCAAAAAGCTATTTTATTTTTTAGTATCCACTATTTCTAATTATCCATAGTGCTTTTGTTTAAAGAAATATCAAGGGACGGCCGAGTGGCGCAATGGTTAAGAACTGTCTTGGGACGCCAGAGGGCCCTGGTTCGGATCCCACATATGAGGGCCAGTGACACTGCCCTCTACAGCTAAGATGCTGAACAATAGCTCAATCCGGAGCTGGGCTGCTGTGAGTCGCCGGGCGACAGCGTAGGCTGCAGCCCCTGTGGCAGTGGGTTGCCATGGGCTACCATGTGTAGCCAGCAGCCAGCGTGAACGGCCAGCAGCCAC
>NW_017731471.1:806814-819431 GCF_001890085.2 Hipposideros armiger
AGTTGTCTTAAGTGCGTGAGCTCTGAGCAACAGGGCCTCCAGTTCGATTCCCACATGGGCCAGTGATGCTGCTCCCAAGCTGAGCTGTCGCTGAGCTGCCAAGAGGTGGCAGGCTGGCTCAGCTGGTGTAACAAGATTGCCTGTTCGATGGTGAGCTACATCCACCCGCAACTAAGACTGAACTCAGCACCTTGAGCTGACCTGCCGCTCAGATGGCTCAATGGATAGAGCATGCACTCTTAGCAACAAGGCTGCTGGTTCGACTCCCGCATGGCATGGTGGCTATGCCCACCCGCAACTAAGATTGAACACAGCACCTTGAGCTTAGAGGCCACGAGCTGCTGACAGGAAGCCAGATGGCAAATGGTGCCCTCCACAACGAAGGTTGAAGAACAACAACTTGTCTGGTCCCCTTCCCCAATTCCCCAACACTGTTCCCCTCCTCCAATTCCTGAATAAAAAAATCTAAAAAAAAAAATCCTCTTGTAATTCCGAACTTGGATGTAGCCCCCTATTACTGCATTAATAAATATCTCTAGCTTTGGGTAGGTAGACCAGTTAAAATTTTAGAACTTCCTTCTTCCAGAAATAAGAGAATATTTGCTTTACTATCTTCTGGGGTTGTTCTGATAAAACAAGAGTATGAAGTTGGGGCCAGCCGAGTGACTCAGTTGGTTAAGAGCGTGAGACCTGAGCAACAGGGCTGCTGGTTTGATGCTGACATGGGCCAGTGATGCTGTGCCCGAGCTGAGCTGTCACTGAGCTGACAACAGGTGGCAGGATGGCTCAGGCTGGTGTAACAACAGATTGCCTGTTCAATGGTGGGCTATGTCGACTCGCAACTAAGACTGAACTCGGCACCTTGAGCTGAGCTGCTGCCCGGATGGCTCAGTGGATAGAGCGTGCGTTCTTAACAACAAGGCTGCTGGTTTGACTCCTGCATGGGATGGTGGCTATGCCCACCCGCACCTAAGATTGAACACAGCACCTTGAGCTTGGAGGCCACGAGCTGCTGACGGGCAGCCAGATTGCAACTGGCGCCCTCCACAATGAAGACTGAAGAACAACTTGTCTGGTCCCCTTCCCCAATTCCCCAACACTGTTCCCCTCCCCCAGTTCACCAATAAAATCTTTATTAAAAAAAGTATGAAGTTGAAACTGCTATATTAACGCTATTTGCATACATTTATATAAGTTGACATCAATATATGAGATGATTGTTAGATTTTTAAATCATTCCTCTGATGGCTACCACAATTCCTCTGATGGCTATCCTTGCTCTTTTTTCCCCCCATTAATATGAACAACCAATAAATGATTATAAAAGAACAATAATATTATGTGTTACTATAAATATCCTAAGTAAGGTATACACATTGTTTATGTACCCAATAAACTCATTTGATTCTTTTGGGATTGAAAAATGGTTAAAATCTTAAGAATTATTTAATTTTAAAGTGTAGTTGAAAGTTCATACTTGCACACGACACATTGTCTATGAAGCTGAAGAGCAGTGAACATGACAATAACGGAGTAGTTTCTCGGTGGGGCTTTAACAAGGCGACGGAACTTGTCTCCATTCATTCTTATTACAGGTCTCTTATTGGTCCATTCCATCAGCTGACTAACCTTTTCAGATAACACCATCTAAAAAAGACAAAGGGAGCATGCTATTAACACTCTCAAGGCATTTAAAGTGCCTTTTAACTAGGCAACTTAACATCAAGACTAACAAGCAAGCACATAGAAAATGTGAGCGATCTCAAAATAAAATTTGGCAGTTTGGCCTAAGGATGATAATTATTCTTTTTTTTTAAAAAAGATTTTATTGGGGAATTAGAGGAGGGGAACAGCGTTGGGGAATCGGGGAAGGGGAACAGACAAGTGGCTGTTCTTTCATTCTTCAGTATAGTTGTGGAGGACGTTGTTTCACTGGCCCATGTAGGTATTGTGATCATTGCACTCTTCCTGTGTAAGGCATATTGGTCGCTGGCCTCTGGATAGCCACTCACGGCGGCTCTTGGCAGCTCACGCCGGCTGCCGGCCGCTCACTCACGGTAGCTTATGGCAGCCCACTGCAGCAGGAGCTATAGCCTATGCTGTTGCCGGTGACTCACGGCAGCCCAACTCCAGGTCGACCTGTCATTCACCATCTTAGCTGTAGAGGGCAGTGTCACTGGCCCTCATGTGAGATCTGAACCTGGGCCCTATTGCTCAGAGCTGGCGTCCCAAGCCAGTTCTTAACCAATGCGCCACTTGGCCAGCCCCTGATAATTATTCTTAAAATTAATTATTTCATGATGGGATTTAATCAAACATTATACTTTTGATGTGAATTGCTTACTATTTAGTAGTAAATAAAATAATATAAAATCAGAAACCCTTTCACTTGCCAAAGAGTCCAAGGAATGTTGAGTTAAACCAACTGGGTAGTTTTACACAAGATTTTGCTTCTCCAAGAAAAATACCCCACACACAACTACAGAGAAACTAGGATAGTTGAAACAACCTTGAAAACAAAGAATAAAGTGTTAGAAACCACTGTACCTGATTTTTTAAATGAAGATTTTAATGAGGAATTGGGAAAGGGGAACAGTGTTGGGGAATTGGGGAAGGGGAACAGCCAAGTTGTTGTTCATCAATCTTAGTTGTGGAGGGCGCAGCTAGCTCAGCTCCCAGTCCAGTCGCCATCCGGCCGCCCGACGGCAGCTCACAGCCGCTCAGTTCAAGGTGCAGTGTTCAATTCTACTTGCGGGTGGGCGTAGCCCACCATCCCACGTGGGAGTTGAATCGGCAACCTTGTTAGGAGCATGTGCTCTCCCAAGCTAAGCCATCCTGCCACCTGTTGGCAGCTCAGCAGCAGCTCAGCTTGGGCGTAGCTCACTGGCCCATGTGGGAATCAAACCGGTGATTCTGTTGCTCAGAGCTCACATTCTTAACCAACTGAGCCAGTTGGCCGGCCCTCACTGTACCTGATTTTAAGGTTTACTATATATAGCTATAGTAAGCAAGGCAGGGTAGTAGTGATGAAGGGATAGACATATAGATCAATGGAACAGAACCAAGAACCCAGAAATGGACCTACACAAGTATAGCCATCTGATTTTTCACAAAGGTACAAAAGTAACTCAGTAGAGTACGGAGAGCCTTTTTGACAGGCGGTGCCAGAGCAACTGGACATCCACAGACAAAAATATGAAACTCAAACTAAACTCTGCATACTTATACAAAAATTAACTCAACATGGATCACATACTTAAATGTAGAAATGAAAACTATAAAAATTTTAGGTAAAAAACATAGGGAGAAAATTTTCAGGATCGAGGGCTGTGCAGAGTTCTTAGACCTGACACCAAAAGCATGATTCATAAAAAGAAAAAAACTGATAAACTGGACCTCATCAAAAGTAAGAACTTTTGCTTGTGAAAGACCCTGTGAAGAGGATGAAAAGACAAGCTACAGAGTGGAAAAACATATTTTCAAATAACCTATTTGACAAAGAATTAGTAGCCAGAATATATCTATCTATCTATCTATCTATCTATCTATCTATCTATCTATCTATATATATATATATTTTTTTTTTATTGGGGAATTGGGGGAGGGTATCAGCATTGGGTAATCAGGGAAGCGGAACAAACAAGCTGCTGTCCTTTTGTTCTTCAGTCTAGTTGTGGAGGACGCCACTTCACTGACCCACGTTGGTATTATCATTTCGCTCTTCCTGGCTGAGACAGTCGTTTGCCGGCCGTTGGATGGCCGCTCACGGTGGCTCACGGCAACTCTGGCTGGCTTCCGGCCACTCACGGTAGCTCATGGCAGCCCACTGCATCAGGGGCTGCAACCTACACTGTCGGTGGCCACTGATGGCAGCCCAGCTCCAGGTCAAGCTGTTGTTCACAATCTTAGCTGTAGAGGGCGCAGAGTCACTGGTCCATGTGGGACCCAAACCAGTGGCCCTGCTGCTCAGAGCTCACACTCCCAAGCCAACTCTTAACCAACTGAGCCACTTGGCCGGCCTCCACAATATATTTTTTAAAACTATCAAAACTTGGGGCAGCTTGTTAGCTCAGGTGGTTAGAGCGCATGCTCATAACATCAAGGTTGCCAGTTCTATTCCCACATGGGCCAAGGAGCTGCGCCCTCCACAACTAGATTGAAGATAACTACTTGACTTGGAGCTGATGGGTCCCGGAAAAACACACTGCTCCCCAATATAATTTCTTAAAAAAAATACATACACACACACACATCATCATCATCAAAACATAACAGTGAAAAAAACAATTCAATTAGAAAATGGGCAGAAGACATGATGAGACATTTCCTTAGAAGAGGATCTACAGATAGCAAATAAACACATGAAAAGATGTCCTACATCATTAACCATTACAGAAATGCAAATCAAGAGCACAATGAGGTATCATTATACACCTGTTACCAAAATAAAAAATAGTGAAAATACCAAATGCTGGCGACGATGTAGAGAAACCGGATCTCTCATACATTGCTGGTAGGAATGTACAGCCACTCTGGAAAACAGTTTGGCAATTTCTTAAAAAATTAAACAACTAACCATACAATCCAGCAACTTCATTCCTGAATATTTATCCCAGGTAAATGAAAATTGATATCTACACAAAGAAAGAGCTAAATTTTGTTTGTTTCTTTTTAACAGCCAGTCATCAAGAAGCAATGGAAGAGAAGCATGGTTATTCAACAAGAATTTCAGTTGACATTCATGCAATCATATTTATTTATACTGCCCCTCATCTCTACCCTTACATTCAAACTTTGCAAGAGAAGTAACACAGGAAAAGATTTTTAAAATACAGAAGAATCTCAGTGCAGAGTTAATGCTAATTTGTGGTTTTATTCTTCAAAGGGATATGTTTATAAAAAGCTGGAGTGGTTCGTTATTCAGAAGCATTTGACCAGTTACATTTCCCATCGCTGACATTGAAATTTGGCCGGGGCAGTGGTGTTCAAACTTGAAAAATACTTATCTCCCACGAAATTCAAACATTAGATAACAGATGTTAGGATGTGCCTTTTTACTTTGGAAATGGAACATGAACCTACTAGAAAAATAGCACTCTGAAAGATAGGTGTCAGTAATGCAAAGGAATTGCCTCAGACTTAAACTAAACTAAGAAAAATAATCCCTAGAACCAGTAAGAATAGCTTCTGAAGCTTTAGTCACCTCAACACAATTCTCAAAAAATGCATGTTTAGTGGGTTGTAACTGTGTGACCCTAAATGGTTTTCCTAAGTGGTCAAGGACTTAGGACACAAGCATATTAATCCCCCCACACCCACTAGATGTTTCATAACACTTTTTAACTGCATTCTAGCACTTATCATTCTAAGAAACTTCTGATATGTTTCGTTCTCTAGACTGTTAGCTACTAGAGAACAGACACACACACACACACACACACACACACACACACACACACACAGTACTTTACCACATAGTTGACCCTCGTAAGTGTGTACTGATTTCTATTTAATGGAACCCAGGTGGGAATGGATTCACTGGCATAGTATGTTAACATATAAGGAAAAAAATATTATTGCACACATAAACACTTACATAGAAATGGAACATTTTTAATGTTGGAAAGGGAATAATAACATGGATTCTAAAAATGCATGATTTAACTTTAAAGCATGTCTGAATTCAGTCACTACTGAACAAAATGTATTTCCTGAGTACACCTCAATGAATAAGAGAAAGATGGCATAAAAATTAGTTTTGTAGCAGATACAAAACAATTCTGGTAATGGGGCCGGCCGAGTGGCGCGTTGGTTAAGAGATGGCTTGGGACAACAGCTCTGAGCAGCAGGGCCCAGGTTCAGATCCCACATGAGGGCGAGTGACACTGCCCTCTACAGCTAAGATGGTGAACAACAGCTCAACCTGGAGCTGGGCTGCCGTGAGTCGCCGGCAATGGCATAGGCTGCAGCCCCTGCTGCAGTCGGCTGCCATAAGCCACTGCGTGTGGCCAGCAGCCAGCATGAGTGGCCCACAGCCAGTGTGAGCTGCCAAGAGCCACCATGAACGGCCGTCCAGAGGCCAGCGACTGATCTGCCTCACCAGGGAAGAGCGCAATGATAATACCAACATGGGCCAGTGAAGCAACGTCCTCCACAACTAGACTGAAGAACAGGAGAGCAACTTGTCTGTTATCCTTCCCCATTCCCCAACACTGTTCCCCTCCCCCAATTCCCCAATAAAATCTTTTAAAAAAACACCAAAAAAATTTAAAAAAAAAAGAAAAAAAAACAAAATAATTCTGGTAAGAGCCACAAATTGAATATACTACACATGAAAAACTTAATGTAGACTCTAAATCCATAGAGAAATATATACTCTCAAAAGACTGGTATAACAAATAATCAACAAGACTTGTGGAACAATTAATGATACTAAGGAAACAGGTCATTGCTAAAGGCAGAGAAGAGAGTCAACTAGAATAGAAGATAGATAGGATAAGGGACGAGCAGTGGAGGCTAGTTCATCTTTTAATAGTAGAATCAATTACCAATAATGCTCAAGAGTAGGAAATATTTTATTTAAATTAAGGCTGAATAAATTAAATGTATTCAGGTTTTCCAACAAAATGGGTCCTTATTATTTGACACAACCTTAATGAGTCTCACAGCTCACAGAATGACACTGGTTCATAGTTTTAAAGTATGCATTCTCTATTTTAAAGCAGCCATTAATTTTGTTATATTTTCAAATTAAATTTGACAGTTACCAGCAAATTCAAACAGGTTTGGTTATTTTATTCACCATAGCTGCAGATTCTACTCGGGGCTATTTTATAAAAAAGTGTAAAGCAGGAACAGGTACTGAAATAGTTTTATATACTCTATCTCTATCCAATCACATAGGTATATGATCATTCCAACAAAGCAAGCATATGTGCTTTGAATTAGCCATAAATATATGGAGTCTTCTTGAACAAAAAGTCTTGAATAAACTTTCAACCAGCTCTATGTAAAACATTTACAATATTCCGCTTCCTGTTTATTAACTAGAAAGACCAGATTTCTGGCTATTCAATCCCCAAATAATTTATCTAGTAGAATAAATTATTTCAAAGGAATTACAAATTCTCTTTAAAGCTCTTATAAAATGGGATTATCACCTCAACAGACTGCTTAATACAGAGGCAATTAGGTTACCTTCTGAGTTCATTTTCTTTAAAATAAAGATAGATCATGATGAAAGGTGAACATGATAAGTAAGGTTATTATCCTTATTCACAACAACCTACTCTCTTAATATTTTAATGTATCTTAAAGTAAGCCTATTTTGAATTTTTTTTGAGAAAATAGCAGCTACAACAGTAAGTCCTCACTTAACATGTTCAATAGGTTCTGTGACTTTAAGTGAAATGAGGTATAATGAAGCCAATTTTACCATAGGCTAATTGATATAAATAAGGATAAAGTTCCTATGGCATTTCATCAATGTTATAACAAAATGACACTGAACAAAAGGCCATTATTTGGGGACATGCTGTATTTGGAATGCCTCATATTTATGTATAGGGCAGCAACATCTCTCCTTATAGATTACATTATTTTTTTTTTAAATAGGGGAATTGGGGAAGAGGAACAGTGTTGGGGGATTGGGGAGAGGGACCAGCCAACTTGTTGTTCTTCAATCTTCGTTGTGGAGGGTGCCTGTCGCCATCTGGCTGCCCGTTAGCAGCTCGTGGCCTCTAAGCTCAAGGTGCTGTGTTACAATCTTAGGTGCGGGTAGGCGTAGCCACCATCTCGTTTGGGAGTCAAACCAGCAGCCTTGTTAAGAGCGCATGCTCTATCCACTGAGCTATCTGGGTGGCTGCTCAGCTCAAGGTGCCGAGTTCAGTCTTAGCTGCAGCCGGGCATAGCCCACAATCAAACAGGCAGTCTTGTTGTTAGGAGCACATGCTCTCACCAGCTGAGCCATCCTGCCACCTGTTGGCAGCTCAGTGGCAGTTAAGCTCGGGTGCAGCGTCATTGGCCCATGTGTTAATTGAACTGGCGGCCCTGTTGCTCAGAGCTCGCGTTCTTAAGCTAACTCTTAACCAACTGAGCCACTCGGCCGGCCCTAGATTACAGTATTTATTCAGACCTCAAAACAATACTATAAGGTACTCTATTTTGGTGCTCAATTAACTGTTGAGTAAACAGAATCAGAGAGGAAAACTTGCCCTAAGTGCCACAGTAATACACAAAGCTGGATTCAAATAGCCCATGATCATTCCAAACCAGAGCACTACTGACACCTTGGTCCAGTAAGTCTTTGCTGTGGGGAGCTGTGCTGCACATTGTAGGATGTTGAGCTGCATTCCTGACCTCTACCCACTAAATGCCAGTAGCACCTACTCCCAGCTACAACCACCAAAAATGTCTCTGGACATTGCCAGATAACCCCTGGGGATAAAAACTCCTCCCTCAGGGCCGGCCGAGTGGCTCAGTTGGTTAAGAGCCTGAGCTCTGAGCAACAAGGTCACCGGTTCAATTCCCACATGCGCCAGTGGGCTGCGCCTAAGCTGAGCTGTCGCTGAGCCGCCAACAGGTGGCAGGATGGCTTAGCTGGTGAGGGCATGTGCTCCTAAAACAAGGCTGCTGGTTCGACTCCCACATGGGATGGTGGGCTACGCCCACCCACAACTAAGATTGAACACGGCACCTTGAGCTCAGCAGCTGCCAGCTGCTGACAAGCAGCCAGATGGCGAGTGGACTTGGAGCAGAGCTAGCTGCACCCTCCACAACTAATATTGAAGGACTACAACTTGGCTGTTCCCCTTCCCCAATTCTCCAACACTGTTTCTCTTCCCCAATTCCCCAATAAAAAAAAATCTTAAAAAAACAGTACAGACTGCTAAGTTTCATCCTCCAATAAATTTGATTCAGTAGGTCTAGTGTAGGTTCGAAGAATATAGAATTTTAAATATGTACCCCAAGTGAATCTTTATATACACTGAAGTTTGAAAACTACTGCTCTGCATTCTAATTCTTATGGGCAGGGAGCACATGTTACATAAATTTCTATGTATAACACTAGGGAATTAAATAATCATTAAACAATTCCAATGATGAACAACAGGGGAAAAAAAACCATTCCTAATAATAAATGACCACCTGATCTTCCTGGAATGTTTGAAGAATGTGATATAATCTAGATAACTCAAATATATAACACCTTAATAATTCCTACACACTTCATTCACTAGTTCTCTTCTGTCTTCTCTGGTATATGATTTTATAAAGGAATGTCTCTTCACATTTGAGTGGAAAGCTTTCTTGATAGTAGTTAATCTCTAGTACTGAAGAACCTTCTTCCTTATGATGCGTCATCCATTGTTAAGAGGTCATTATTTGGTTACTGAAAGCTATGGCTCAAAAATTAAAAGTTTGGGAGTGACCAGGTGGCTCGGTTGGTTAGAGCACGTGCTCTGAGCAACAGGGTTGCTGTTTAGATTCCCACATGGGCCAGTGTGCTGCGCCCTCTGCAACTAGATTGAAGACAATGACTTGAGCTGAGCTGCAGATGAGCGGCCGGTGGGTGGCCAGATGGCTCAGTTGATTAGAGTGTGTGCTCTTAACAACAAGGTTGCCGGTTCGACTCCCACATGAGATGGCGGTCTGCACCCCACGCAACTAGATTGAAAATGATGACTGGATTTAGAGCTAAGATGCACCCTCCACAACTAAGACTGAAGGACAACAACTTGACTTGGAGCTGATGGGTCCTGGAAAAAACACACTGTTCCCCCAAAAAACACACTGTTTTCCAACAAAGTTTTTAAAAAATGCTAAAAAGATTTAAAAAATTAAATAAAAAAATAAAAAGTTTGTTTTTCAGGAAACTACCCAGAAGAGGAATTGCTGGATCATATTATCTTATACACCTAAAATTATATATAATGTTATTAACCAATGTTAACACAGTACATTTAATTAGGAAAAAGAAATCTATAGGCTTCATACTAATACTAAGTCCCACTATTCACTCTCCAGACATTCCTTTATTGTCCGAAATCATAACCTTCAAAAGTAAAGGATTAAAATGTCACCTATGCACTCCATATCCTTCTATTTACTATTTAATACCTAAGAGTTATTAGTAAGAAACACATTTTCCAAAGACTACAGTACAGAAGACAGAGGTTTATCAAGAGAAGTACTCAGCAACTCAAAAAAAGCAATTGATTTGGAAACAACTTATATTGCAAATACTTTTTCCACTAACAGTTTAAAAAAACATTTAAGAAAATATACCCATCCACAGTTTTTAATTTGCATTGGATATGTTTATTCAAAACAAAATACAGGCTTACTGGAGAAAATCACTAAATTTATAAGCAAAGACTTTCAAAATCAACTAATTTCCCACCTTCTTGGAGTATATTACTTGAAGTATATTTTCACCTATTCAAATAAAAAAAACAATATTCACAATTAAAATATAATACCAGATTTTCAGACAACATGGTGCAGTAGGTAAAAGCTGTGCTTACCTCCTCTCACAACCACATGAAAATTACCACTAAACTACAGAACAACCATCACTGAGAATTGCCTGAAGTCTAGCTCAACCAAAGCCCTACAACTAAGAACACAGAAAAGAAACCACCTCGAGACTGGTAGGAGAAGCAGAGATGCAGAATGGGCTGTTCCCACACCCACATGAGACCAATAAAAATTGGGAGGTATATCTCAGCTGTGGAGGTCCCCCCCAGGGAAGCAAGGGGTCCAAGACCCACACCAGGCTCCCCAGGGTTCCAGTGTTGGTGAGAGAACCCCCCATAACTTCTGGATGTGAAAACCAGTGGAGATTGTGGCTGAGTGAGATGGAAGGTGGCTCGAGTCCTAGGCACACCTCTTAAAGGGCCCATGCAAGGAATTACTCACTGACTTGTTGACGGACTCTAGCTCTGAGCTCTAGTGCTGAGGTAGCAGCTCAAAAGGCACCAGGAACACATGGGAGGGAAATAATTTGTCTGGCTTCACGGCCAGGGCTGCAGGGGGCAGCTTTCTCCTGGATGGAGAAGCTGATGGAAGCTAATGTTTCTTTATTGAGCCCTAACTACTCCTGGCATGCAGACTCAGTGTGCAGCTGCCATATATGAGTCTCCCTCAACCTGGCTAACATGGATTGCATCACCTGGTGATTCCCTGAGACCATGTCCCACCCAACTTTTGGACCCACCCAAGCCACTTCCAGTGTCTTTTCCATACAAACGGCCTGTCCTGGCTCATACTGCAGACATTCCTAAAATCTCTCAAAGGTTCAGAAAACCCAAGTAAGCAGCACCTGGCCTTGGCGTGTCCTGTACCTCTGGCTGAGCAGCCCTAAGCCCAGCACTAGCTGCAGCCAGCCTTCCTTGCAACTTGAACTTTCAAGGTACCTACAGGCACAGCGCGGGTGGTGGCAATCTGCGGATTGCTTCATGGCTCATGCTAGGTGGTACCAAGCAGGGCAACAGCTGGAGCTGAACTTCAGCTGCAGTGGGTTTCCTCCCAGGAAGCCTTGGAGCTGGCACTCCTGGTGGCCAGCTTCGGACCCAGCCGGAGCTTCACCCACCTGCCTCCAAAAACAACACACACACAAAGGGCAGACTAGGCAGGTACCAGAGCCCTACTAAAGTGAATCCTGCTCTGTAGGGTCAGCCCCTGCACAATAGCTCCTCCAATGTAGTGGCAGCCAGTACCCACAACCAATCAGCCTGAGGGTAAATCCTTCCCATTCACATGCAAATAGCAACCAAGGCTCAACTACAAAAGGACACACACAAAGTACACAAGGGACACACCTGGAGCAACTGGCTCTGGTGACCAGGGAGAACGCACCACTGGGTCCCACAGGTCGCGTACTACATAAGGCTATTCTACTAAGACCAGGGGCACAGCAGTCCATCCTACCTAATAAAAAGAAACAAACACAGGGAGGCAGCCAAAATGAGAAGACAAAGAAACATGTCCCAAATAAAAGAACAAAAGGGGCATCCCAGTTTTGGGTACTTCCTCTCATAAGAGAGCTGTACTTTCGCTTCAATAAAAATATTTGCTCCTCTAAAAAAAATAAAAGAACAAAACAAAGCTCCAGAAAAGAACTAAACAAAATGGAGACAAGCAATCTACCAGACACAGAGTTCAAATAACTGTTTATAAGTATGCTCAATGATCTCAGGGAGAACTTCAGCAAAGGGACAGGAAACATTAAAATGGAGACAGAAAACATAAAAAAGAACCAGTCAGAAATAAAGAATACAATAACTGAAATGAAGACTACATTAGGGCCGGCCGAGTGGCTCATTAGCTTGGGAGCGCAAGCTCTGAGCAGCAGGGCCGCCGATTTGGTTCCCACATGGGCCAGTGACGCTGCACCCTCTACAGCTAAGATGGTGAACAACAGCTTAACCTGGAACTGGGCTGCCGTGAGTGACCGGCAGCCAGCATGAGCTGCCATGAGCCCGCTTTCCAATGGCTGGCGACCGATCTGCCTCAGCCGCGAAGAGCACAATGATCACAATACCAACATGGGCCAGTGAAGCAACGTCCTCCACAACTAGACTGAAGAACAAAAGGACAGCAACTTGTCTGTTCCA
>NW_017731471.1:820931-821843 GCF_001890085.2 Hipposideros armiger
CAGATAAAGAGCTTCCCAGACAAGAAAAAACTAAAGGAATTCATTATCACCAAACAAGTATTACAAAGAATCTTAGAGTGACTTTTTTAAGACAAAAAAAGAAAAGATCAAAATACAAACAGTAATGTGTGTTTATAAAATTGGACACTCGAAACCTATGTAATTTTACTAACCATTGTCACCCCAATAAATTTAATTTTTAAAAAGAAAACATTTGTGTTGATTGTACCTAAACAACTTTGATAAAAATGTCTCTGTATCATCAAATAGTCAATATTCTAAAAATATGAAAATGACAATAAGTACATATCAACAATTACTTTATTTATTTTAGCTGAGCCATCCTGCCACCTCTTGGCAGCACAGCAGCAGCTCAGCTCGGGCCTGGACTCGAACTGCTGTTGCTGAGCTCGCACTCTTGAGCAAGTTCTTAACCAACTGAGCCACTCGGCTGGCCCAACAATTACTTTAAATGTAAATGGATTAAATGCTCAAATCAAAAGATAGGGTGGCTGAATGTATACAAAACAAGACCCTTACATATGCTGCCTACAAGAGACTCACTTCAGATCAAAGAATATACAAGGACTGAAAGTAAAGGGATGGAAAAAGATATTTCATGAAAATTGAAACAAACAAAAAATCTGGGACAGCAATACTTATACCAGACAGAACAGACTTCAAAATAAAGGCTATTACAAGAGACAAAGAAGGACCGAGTTCTGGGTATTTATCCAAAGATACCCAAACTGCTATTTCAAGGGGATGTGTGCATCCATATGTTCATTGCAGCATTGTTTACAATAGCCAAGAAGTGGAGGCAGCCTGGGTTTCAGTTGATGAGTGAATGGATAAAGAGGAGGTGGTACATATTCATATATACAATGGAATATTGCTCGGCCATGGAAGAGT
>NW_017731471.1:823958-832268 GCF_001890085.2 Hipposideros armiger
AGCCCAGCTCCAGGTGGAGCTGTTGTTCACCATCTTAGCTGTAGAGGGCGCAGTGTCACTGGCCCTCCTACGTGGGATCCAAACCAGGGCACTGCTGCTCAGAGCTGGCGTCCCAAGCCAACTCTTAACCAATGCGCCACTCGGCCAGGCCATTCACTAGTCTTTAGATGTTAGTAAAATAAATTTCCCGGTTAAGCAATAAATTTCCAACTCCACTCTTAAATTAAGAGTGAGACTGAAAAGATCTGGAAACATAATTGGCAGATAATGACTGAAGGAGACAGACAGTGAGCAGAGAAAAGGGCATTTTTAATCTTTAAATGCCATTTGCTCCATTCTCAGTTCACTTACTTCCTGGACAGGGCTAAAATATATCATTGTTCCTTCTCCTTGATGTTTTATTTTTTGGGGGGTGTCTCAATTTGTTTGTTTTGCAGCTGTTACTAAGCCTTTGGTTTTTAGTAATAAGGTATTTTCTAAAGAATTGCAGGGGTTTTGCATGTGTGACACTTTCATGTATCTGTTCTCAAAATAATATCAGAGAATGTAGAACTTTCCAATACCCTGCCTTGTCAAATGTGCAGGTAATTCTATTTTCTGAATAATCCTCATAAAACTATTAAAAGATCAATTGAGAAAACATTTTACTACCGCAAAGGAACACATTTTACTTTCTAATCTTCATTTAATGTCTTCTACATGCCAGGTACTGCATTGGGCACTTTACAGCCTTCATCTCATTTAATTTTCATAATATTCAAATAAATAGGCATTTTCCAATTCAAGTGATAAAGGGAAACGAGACTCAGAGTAACTTCCTAAAGATCACTTGGTAAGTGCTCTTTAAAATTTTATAAATTTTTTTGGAAAACTGAGAAAAGGGGAAAAAAACTATGCAACCATTATTATGAACATTTTTATTATGCTTCAGTATGCTTTGTGAATTCAACTCTTTTCCATATTTCATACTATGTTTCTATTAGAGTCCCAGAAGTAGATAAAGAATTATGGATATATACATATATCTATATATGTGCATGCATATATATATATAATTGATATAGAAATGATGCATTACAGCACTGTACATACACTCGAAACCTACGTAATTTTACTAACCATTGTCACCTCAATAAATTTTAATAGAAAAAAAGGAAATATGGATAATTTTATCAAACACCATGCTTTTTCATTTTTATCATGTTTCCTCCCTAAAGCAACACCAGATGCAAGGACAAGCAACTGCCCTTCTACCACAGGGAAGAAATAATTTACCATAAAATAAAACAAGTCTTTGTGCCTTACAGAAAGCAGAGGCTTTGGAGTCAGACCAGCGATGGAATCCCAGCTCAGCCTCTAGAGCTGTGCTTTGGATAAGCCCCCAGCCTCTCTCTTGCACAGCGTCAGTTCCCTCATCTTTCAAAGGGAGGGATACTTACTCTGCAAGGGTTACTGGGAGGGTTATAGATAATGTATGTAAACCACAGTGCCTGACATGTAGAAGGCATTAAATAAATATGAAGAGTATAAGTCAAATTTCCAGTGAAAACACTGTTACAAGTGTAAATAATCAGATAAGTAGGGTAGCATTCCATTTAACAACTGACAACTATGAGGAACTTGAGTGATTTTAAACTATATTCATTTAGGAGAGGTGTATTTTTAAACAGAATACTTAGATTATAAGATCAGACATTACCCTCTATTTAAAGCCAAATCCACTATGGTGGATACACCTGAGATTTTTTTAAAGAATGTTTTAAAAAATTGACAAAAAACCCCAAAACTAAATGCTTCGCAAAAGAACACCTATATCTTTAAACATTCTCTAAATAGTATCACTTTAACCATTTTTTAAACAGCCTAAAACATCCTCAGAGGGGAAAGAGGTAAAAACTAAAACATCTTTACCAGACTATATTAATTCTTTGTTTATTGATGAGAAAATCCAATTTTAGGTTGTGAAACCTAAACAAACCTTCAAATGAAAGAACAGATTCAAGAGTCAGTTAAGTAATTAATTCGATGTTTACTGAGGACCTTTTGGACAGACACTGCTGTGTTTGAGGGAAAGAAAAATTAACTTAAAAGGGTCTGTATTCATGATGTTTAAAGTCTAGTAGCAAAGACTGGCATATAAACAATGACAATACAATGTGCTAACTTCATCTCAAAGTCACCTGGGGGAACCAGAAAAGTTCAGTTGAGGAAAAAGGTAATGTTTGAGTTAAGACTTGAAGAGAGTTCCTACTCTTCAAGTGAGAGAGAAGGGAGATACTCCAGCAGAATTCCAGCAAGTACAGAAGAGTATAGAAGATCAAGGAAGACAGGTAATTTAGTATGACTAGTACAGGGAGGAGCTGGGACTGAGATGAGGCTGGAAGAAACAAACCACTATAGAAACCCTTTTATATTTTGCAAAGTAGGTGAAAAGGTTTTCAGATTTTCATGCTTCAGATTTTCATTTTCATCTCTGGCAACACTATGAAGGATGGGTTCAAGGATGACCAGGTAGGCAGTTATTGCTATAGATTTGGGAGAGGAATAAGGGTGTGAACAGTGGGCATGATGGAAAGGGAGTTAGAATCTGATTCCTTTTTAAAAATTTTTTTGAGATAAAATACACATAATATAAAATCCACCTGTTAACTATTTTAAAGTATATAATTTACTGCTGATTCCTTTTTAAAATAATGTATCTATCCCCTGCTAGGCTCTTCTGTGAGAGAGTAAATGAATAAATACAACTTAACTAGTAGAAGTACTGTTTTTTTAAAATCTTCACTTTATTTAAAAAAGCGGTCATTGTAGAAATTCAGACAATACCAGTATATAAGGTAAAAAGTGACAGTGCTTCCCTAATGAACAATCCCAACTACCCAAAGATTGTTGCGTATCCTTACAAAGGTTTTACTATACATACATATATCTATGTCTATCTACCTATCTATCAATATATGCATATATATATATATATATACACATAGCATTTTAAAACATAAAGGACTCTAGAATATAAAACTGTGTATTGCTTTACATCTTGTTTTCTGCGTAAAAATGGCTTAGAACCCTCCTAAAAAAGCACGTCAATTTCGAGTTCCAGTGTATGAACCTGCTCACTTCACCATACCTTTAAAATTTGTACATTTTTTATTTTGCCAACCTAAAAAGTAATTCGCTTTAATTTACTAGCTTATTTTCCTTCTTATGGGATAATTAAAATATTCAGAAACAGAGAAGATGGGTTCTTTTTAAATTCAATTCAAGTTGACAAACATCTGAGATGTTTAAATGGTATTTTAAAAGTCCATGTTCAGGTACTAACTACTAAAGGGAGCACAAAACTGTACAAGAAATAGCGTTAAGACTGACTGACCTAGGGTTTTAGTCCATGTTCTGCAACAGTTAACTGGGTAAGCTGAGGACTCGGTTTTCCTCATTGACAAAACCAGAGAATATAAATAATTGCTAGTAATCTTTAAAGCTCTAAGCATATGGCTCGAAGTCACAGTGTTTCAAAACAGTGTTAAAATTCCTCTGTATGGATTACTTAATGGTGAATAAAGAATACTGTATCTCCTCCACTTGCCAAAGTCAGTAAATTCCACAAGGAGGGGTTTTAGTTTTGTTCACTTATAACTACCAAGCTCCTAGAACAGTGCTTGGCACGCATTATATTTGGTAAATTATTGAAAATGGTTTAAGAGCTTCCAGTGTGGTAAATTGCCTTGAATCAATTATTTGGACAATGTAATAAACCTGCCATAGCTTCACTCTTCAGTTTACTTCTCACATTTCTGAAGTGAAAATGCATTAAAATGCTCTTAAATGCCCTATAAGGGAGTTACTTCTACTGACAGTGAAAAGACTCAGATATTCTACACGCTGGACCTCAAGTCGTACTTCCCCCACCACCTGATGGGGCCCCATACTAAAAGTGTCGAGAAACTCGTATATGCAGAGGCCTACAGAAGCCACGTTGTCCCCTACCCGAGCTCACTCTCAGACTCTACATCCCAAGAAGTTAGTTTCTTCTCTCGTAAACCCCACAACTCCAAAAACGGCGGAATTGGAGCCACCAAAGACACATAACCGGCCGAGAAAAAGGGTCGGGAAGGAGAGAACAGACCCTCTCAAGCCCCACTCATTGGGAAAAGCCCACGTTGCTGGAAACAGCGTCCTCACCTCCTTCTTTCTTTGAGCAGAGGCGGAGGGAACCCCATAAACGAGCAGCAGCGCCACCGCCATAGTTGCAGAGACACACAAAAAACACCACCGCGCTGCCATGTTCGCTCCTCTCCCTCCCCGAAGCGAAACTTTCCTGGGGCTGGGTCTCACGGTTGGGCGTCAGAGCAGGAAAACCCCTATTCTCTCCTCATTGGTCTAGCTCAGCCCTACCGGGCGACCCCTCACATTACGTCATGGCGCTCTACTGCGAGACGCCTGCTAAAAGACAGTTCACGTCTAATTGGTCCCCGTTAGCCAATCGAAAAAGGATAATCTGGAAGTTTTTCATTGGTCCGCTAAGGATGATGACTCTCCCCTTTCATTTACGTAGAGATGTCGCCTGGCTCTTCAAACGCGCGCGTGCGCAGTTGTGAAGCTTTTCGGCTTTTTGAAATCCAAGAAGGCTTAAGGTAGATAACAACGGAATTGTTTTTACCCGAGACTCAGAAGCTTTTGAAATCCATTTCCTTCGTGTAATATCGTAGAAAAATTGGACGTAGCCACGTGATTGATAGGAAGTAACTTAGTCCCTCATGCTGCCGCCAAAGTGTTTCAAATCAAAATAATTAAAAACCGGGAAAGCAAAAATATTTAATATTACAGAGGGAGATTTTAAAAAGTAAATGAACAAGAGCTTGTTGAATATTTTCTATGTTCCAGGAACTGCTACTAATGCTGAACAGAGCAGACATTAAAGTTGTNGGTTCTTGCCATCTGCAGTGGCATGGATGGACCTGGAGGGTATTGTGCTGAGTGGAGTGTGTCAGACAGAGAAAGACAGATGCAATGTGATTTCACTTATATGTGGAATCTAAAGAACAAAACAAACAAAACAAAAAGCTCAGATAGAGAACATTTTGATAGTTGCCACATGGGAGGGGTGTTGGGGGATGGGTGAAAAGGGGGAAGGAATTCAGAAGTACAAATTGGTTGTTACAAAGTAGTCAAGGGGATGCAGGGTATAGCATAAGGAATATACCATATTTCCCCATGTATAAGACGCACCCTCTTTAAAAAAACTTGGGGTCTAAAAACTGGGTGCTTCTTATACAGTGGTTGTAGATTTTAAATGCCATAGATGGAACTGAGGATGAGGCAATATATGAAGACAGTGATTCGTCATCAGACACAGAATAGGACAAGCTAAAGGTTGGGAATTTTGACAGTGATGGAGTTGTATGAATTTTATGATGAGTAAAACTTGAGTTCAATAACTTTATGTAATACTTTTTTTCCAAATTTTGGGCCCCAAATTAAGGTGTGTCATATACATGGGAAAATACGGTAGTCAATAATATTGTAATAACTATGTATGGTGTCAGATGGGTACTAGATTTGTTGGGGTGGTAGGTGGGAGGGGGTTGGGAGTAGGGTGAAAAAGGTGAAGAGATTCAGAAGTACAAATTTGTAGTTACAAAATCATCATGGGGATGTAAAGTAAAGCACAGGGAATACAATCAATGATATAGTAATAACTATGTATAGTTCCTAGACTAGTCAGGGGGATAACTTCTGAAATTATACAAATAAATGACTAACCACTATGCTGTACACCTGAAACTAATATAATACTGAATATCAACTGTAATTGAAAAATTTTTTAAAAGGGAGAAAAAGGTGAAAAGAAATAAGAAGTTCAAATATACAGGCATAAAACAAAGAAGTCATGTGGCTGTAATGTACATTGTAGGGGATATAGTCAATGATATTGTGATAGCATTGTATGGTGTCAGTCAGATGGTTGCCGGACTTATGTCACTTCTTTAGGTATATAAATGTTGAATAACTACGGTGTGTACCTAAAACTAATATAATATTGTATGTTAGCTATATTTTATTAAAATCTTAAAAAAAAAAAAAATATATATAATGGTTACCAAGAAAGTTAACAAAGCCTTAAAGTCCTCTTCTCTTGAAACATTTTAATTAGTATGTCCACACAATAATCCCACTGACAGGAAATCAATTAATATCTCTAATCCTGTTAGTAATAATCAAGTATGATGAAAATTTTAGGACTGCAATGGATTAAAAGGGCCAAGAAAGGGCAGGGAGATAACAGTTTATTTTCATTCTACCTACTTCCATAATATTTACCTCAATTAGGTTTAGCGAAGTAGATTAAACCTTAACAACTACAAATTCTCCTACTGGAACTGAATATCTCTCATCAAAATAGCATATAGGAATCCATTATCATTTAAAACTAAAATATGATCCTGCCATTAAGATCTCTCTTAAATTTCAGAAGTAATAAAGCTAAGCATCACCAGTCTGAATTCCTCTAAAACGGACCACCCTTTCCCCCAAAATTTATTTGATTATATTGTGTTCTAGACCATCAGTGCTTAAGTCATAAAAACTCTTGATATTTTTAGCTTTCCTAATCATCCACTAGTTTTTATTTATTTTTAAAAAAATTTTATTGGGGAATTGGGGGAGGGGTACAGCGTTGGGGAATCAGGAAAGGGGAACAGACAAGTTGCTGTCCTTTTGTTCTTCAGTCTAGTTGTGGAGGATGTTGCTTCACTGGCCCATGTTTGTATTATCATTGCGCTCTTCCTGGGTGAGGCAGATCGGTTGCAGGCCCCTGGACTGCCACTCATGGTGGCTCTTGGCAGCTCACGTGCCACTCACGGTAGCTTACAGCAGCCTACTGCAGCTCTGCTGCAGCCTACNCAATGATCACAATACCAACATGGGCCAGTGAAGCAACGTCCTCCACAACTAGACTGAAGAACAAAAGGACAGCAACTTGTCTGTTCCACTTCCCCGATTCCCCAACGCTGTTCCCTCCCCCAATTCTCCAATAAAATCTTTAAAAAAACTTTTTTTAAATGATTAACACCTGTCAAATCTACATAAAAAAAGACATTAGAGGAAATCATCATTAGATTAGATGAAGCAGAGAATCGAATCAGCAATTTAGAAGATAAGGTATACACCTGAAACTAATAATAATAAAAAAAATAAAAATAAGGTAGTAGAAAACACTCAATCAGAACAGCGAAATGAATCCCAAAAGATGAGGAGAGTTTAAGGGGCCTCTGGGAGTCTATCAAGCATACTAATATTCACATCATAGGGGTACCAAAAGAGGAGAAAGCAAGGAATTGAAAACCTAATTGAAGAAACATGGGTGGCTGGGTGGCTTAGTTGGTTAGAGCGTGTGGCTCTGAACAACAAAGTTGCCGGTTCGATTCCCACATGGGATGGTGGGCTGTGCCCCCAACTACTACAGTGAAAACAGCAAGTGGACTTGGAGCTGAGCTGTGCCCTCCACAACTAAATTGAGAACGACAGCTTGACTTGGAGCTGATGGGTCCTGGAAAAAACACACAGTTCCCCAATAAAGTTAAAAAAAACTGTTTAATAAAACAAAAACAAAAATGAAAAGAAATAACCTTGGAAAACTTCCCTAGCCTGGTGATGGAAACAGATAAACAAGCCCATGAAGCAGAGTCCCAAACAAGATAAACCCAAAAAAGCCAACACAAAGACACATCATAATTAAAATGCCAAAATGTGAAAGACAAAGAGAGAACTTTAAAAGCAACAAGAGAAAAATAATTAATTACCTACAAAAGAGCTTCAGTAAGACTGTCTTCTCAACAGAAACTTTGCAAACCAGTAGGGATTGGCACGGGATATTCAAAGTGATAAAAAGCAAGGACCAACAATCAAGATTACTGGACACAGGGCCGGCCGAGTGGCACATTGGTTAAGAGTTAGCTTGGGATGCCAGAGGGCCCCGGGTCAGATCCCAGATATGAGGGCCAGTGACACTGCCCTCTACAGCTAAGATGCTGAATAACAGCTCAAGCTGGAGCTGGGCTGCCCTGAGTCGCCAGCAACTGCGTAGGCTGCAGCCCCTGCTGCAGTGGGTTGCCATAGGCTACCATGTATAGCCAGCAGCCAGCATGAGCGGCCAGCAGCCGCTGTTAGAGGCTGTCCAGAAACCAGCGACTGATCTGCCTCGCCCGGGAAGAGCGCAATGATGGTGCCAACATGGGCCAGTGAAGCAACGTCCTCCACAACTAGACTGAAGAACAAAAGGACAGCAACTTGTCTGTTCCCCTTCCC
>NW_017731471.1:841353-848951 GCF_001890085.2 Hipposideros armiger
CACGGCAGCCCAGCTGCAGGTTGAGCTGTTGTTCAGCATCTTAGCTGTGGAGGGCAGTGTCACTGGCCCTCATATGTGGGATCTGAACCGGGGCTCTCTGGCGTCCCAAGCCAGCTCTTAACCATCGCACCACTTGGCCGGCCCCACCTACATCTTTTATAAATAGTAAAACTACATTTCCCAAAAGGCCTTTATTCTTCCGTGTTGTAAAGACGGTTACGATTTTTATTGGTTGTTACAGGTCTCGCGATATATTATTAATCTCATTAAAACGTGCTGCCTAAAGCCATTTTGTTTTTCAAGCCTTTTTTCAAGGGTATTTGCCGCGAAGTTCCAACAAACCAGCTGCTGCATTGTCGCAGTTTTGTCTTCAGGCTTCAACTTCACGATGTTTCCCTTGGCCAAAAACGCACTAAGTCGTCTCCCAGGTGAGCAAAAATTGTGAGCAAATAATTTCCAACTGCCTTTTATCCATTTATCTTCGTTGTCGCTCGTGCCCCTTCCCTCCACCTGCATCCCAACCTTCTAATTCTAAATGCTTAGTCTCCCAACTCGCCCCAAGCAATTGGGAAGATGTCCTTAGCATTAGCTTAATCATCCAGTGTTTCTGTTGTAGCTCACAGCTCTCTTTCTGTTACCGGAGTCATAGCCTAGCCCTGCTTTCTTTTATTCATTAACCTAACGATTTCAGGGAAGAACACGCTTGGTGGACACCTCTTATTAAGTAATTTCGTTAATTTCAGCTTTGGGGAGACATTTACCCTAAAATAGATGAGCCACCTTTCCAGCTCCTGTAATGTAATGGAAGGAAACTAAATCTAGCTCCTCATCTGGTTTTATCGCTGGGAGACAACCTGAATGGTAGCCCTGCAGCTTTTATGTTATTTGTTGGTTAATAGCTGCCCCGAAAGCAATTGTGGACATTTTTTTTTCTTATCTAAGTTAGGCAGATACAGGGACATTTTGAGACCAGCATTACATATTGAGAATGCGCTAGATTGGAAAGAGAAAAGTCGTTTCCATGATTGATTTGCACTCTAGGTGACCTTGAGTAAAGTGAGCAGTTTTTTGGGTTTTTTGTTTTTCAATGAAAGTGACCATACATAATTATCATTTAGCTTCTTTAGCTATCTTATTTTCAGTTTACAGAGTAATTGGAGGTATTAATAGATTGTGTTCTGAACACTCAAGCAGCTTTGACAATAACAAAAAATATTGCCTGACTGTTTTCTTGTAAACCCAAAGCCTCGTCTTTTAACTCTTTAACATTGGGCAAATGATTTAACTTCTTTGAACCTCATTTTCCTCCTTTGTAGAACAAGAGGTTAGGAAATAAAACCTACCTCGTAGAGTTTTTGAGGGTTATATGAGATTAGCAATAGGTGGTAACTAAACCATTTCTTATCACAGAGGAGAGGTCTAAAGAAATCTACTTGAATGACCAGAGTGTTGAGATGTTTCAGAATTGTTTGGTAATCTTAATTTCTTTGCTCGTTACAAGGTAGGGCTTTGTTGTAATTCAGGAAAGGTTTTTTTCCCCCCAATAGGGAATTCACAAACTCACTTTTTAGCTGCTCTAGAGTAGAATATATTGTGAAATGTTTGTAAATTTGCTCATCCCAAGTGTGACTAAAGGTGAAAAAGGTGTAAGGCAGTTAAGAGAAGAAACCATTAATACGGAAATAACTGTCCTGAAATAACACATTGTATCATAGAGAAGCAATTATATTCTTAAGTGCCAGTGAATCGTCAAGATTGCTGTTTCTTTTCCATTAGTACATACTTAAGTACGTTTTTGAGGCCCTAAAACAATAAGGACCTGTTACTTAGATTTGAGGGAAATTAAAAAAAAAACAGCTGGGACGAACAAACAAAACAGACTCAGATACAGAGAACAAACTGATGGTTGCCAGATGGGAGGGGTGTTGAGGGGATGGGTGAAAAGGTGAAAGGATTACGAAATACAAATTGGCATTTACAGAGTAGTCGTGGGGATGTAAAGAGCTGCATAGGGAATATAGTCAATAATGTAATAACTATATATGTTGTCAGGTGGGTTCTAGACTTCTGGGGGAGAATACTTTGTAAGTTATATAAATGTCTAACCACTATGCTTTACACCTGAAACTAATATAATATTGAATGTCAACTGTAATTGAAAAATAAAACATAAAAATAATGAAAATGAATAAAAAACCAGCTGGAAATATGCATTTTCCAGTGTGGGCTCTTTCTCAAGCCCCCCCTAAGTGCCTCCAGAGCAGTTTGAAAACTTTACTAAAGTAAATAGTAAAAGCAGGGGGTTTTTTTTTCCAGTTTTTTTTTTTTAGCTGAGCCATCCTGCCACCTGTTGGCAGCTCAGCGGCAGCTCAGTTTGGGCCAGGCATCGAACCACTGTTGCTCAGAGCTTGCACTCTTGAGCAAGCTCTTAACCAACTGAGCCACTCGGCCGGCCCAGTAAAAGCAGTTTTAATGTCATTCTGCTCAAAAACCTTTACCTCTACCAAAAAAAGTGGCCCTCCATGATCCCTTCTAGTCTTACCCCCATTACTTATCTATACACCTTGCCCTTGAACCAAATGAAATTGGTTTCCTAGTACACTGGAATTTTCCTCTCTGCCTTTTTTTCAGATTCTCCTTTCTCACATCTACATAACCAAATCCCACCTGCTATTCAAAGTGTTTAGCTACCATTCTACTTCCTTGTAGTATAGTGATTTGTCTACATGTCTAATGTCCTCTACGCTGGAAGGTACCTGACGACAGGGTCTGTGCCTTACACTTTTTCACAAACACCATTTCTTTTAGTATGGTGATTAGTACTTTTTTAAAAGTCAAGGTTACTCTAGGTTTTGGAGGTTATTTTTTGTAATTTTAAGGTCATAAACATTTAGTGTGCTTTCCTTCGAGTGTGTTCTTCATTTCATTTATTGTATTCTTTAGTTCTACGTGGTTGTTTTTTATGATTTCTGTATCATTTATGTCCTCCTTAAGTTTCTGAAACATTCTTATCATCAGTGTTCTAAACTCTGTCTCTGAAAGGCTGGATACCTCTGTTTCATATAGTTGCATTTCTTGAGGTTTCTTCTGATCTTTCACTTGGGACATGTTTCTTTGTTTCTTCATTCTGGCTGTGGCTCTGATTGCTTCAATGTATTAGATCACCTAGAAAGACAAAAAAAAAGAAAGAGGGGGAAAAAAAGGAGGGGCTCTCTGCCTGCTGTAATCTGCACTGCAGACCACTTGCTCAGCAATAGAGATTCTGGGCGACTCAGCACCAGCTGCTGGGGGGAAGGGCTCAGTGCGTCATGCACCGACCTCCCTCTAGACTTGAAGTAAGCTTCCCACTATTAGTTGCTGTGTGTTTTGGAACTGTGCTCACCACCAAAAATCCTCACAGGTTGTTGCGGGCTGTCTGCTGCTGCAAAAAACCCACTGTGGCCTGCAGAGGTAGGAGCTAGGGACCAGGGGCTCAGAGTGCCCCTGGCAACACAGCTCTAGGTGGGCGGGGCAGGCCCCCAAGGCACCACAGGGTGTGGTCAGTGGCCCCCACCAAGTCAGAGCAGCATGCACTCCTGCATTGGCAGCCAACCCACACAAACTCCCCTGGAAAGCCCCGGCCTAATCACGCAGGTGCACAGCTCGCAGCCCTACACTCCCAGGAAAACTCCCTGTCTCAGCCTTTCCCAATCAGCTGCTCAAAGATGAGGCCGAGCAGCCTGACAGCCAATTGCCACCAAGACAACTCTGCATGCGCAGTGCAGAAATCAGGGACCTAAGGCTACTGCGCACTTCCGGGTCTGTTGTAGTCGGAGCGCGCTTGCCCGGTGTTTCCCTGGCTACGCAGCACCTAGTGTGCTTTAATTTGTAGTTTATTTTGAGTTTATTTACCCTTTATGTTGTAAGTTGTTGATCACTGCTAAGTAAACTTGTGAAAATTTAGGTCATAAATAGTGAAATTAATGAACAAGAGGCTATACAAATACCAATTTGTAGCGAATGTTAGTGACATCACCTGTTCTTTGCCCTCCCAACATTTTATTATGAAAATTTTCAGACATACAGAAAAGTTGGAATAATTGTGTGAAAATCTACATACCTACTGCATAGATTCTACAATTAACATTTTGCTATATTTGTTTTATCACATATCTAACCATCTGTCAATTCAAATTTTTGATGCCTTTCAAAGTATGCTACTTTTAGCTACAATTTTTTTTAATACTTTATTGAACTGCACTGCATAGTACTGTAAAACTTAACTTCCTTTCTTGATTGGCAATATCAATTACATATATTCTCTTTTCTGATAATTCTTAGATATGCTTCCATATATTTTTTTTCTTTAAGCTCGAAGCATTCAGCAAACAATGGCAAGGCAGATCCACCAGAAACGGACACCTGATTTCCATGACAAATATGGTAATGCTGTATTAGCTAGTGGAGTCACTTTCTGTGTTGCTACATGGACATATGTAAGTACAATTGATGGATAATTTCTTGTTTAGATGTTTTTCATTCCCATTTAGCTCATGTATTCAAAATGTATTTACATGGTAGTGTACATTTCTAGTTAGGAGGGACTTTAGAGATTTTGTAATATAATCACCCACCCAGTGCAGGAATTTCGTTCAACATTTAGCATTCATCCATCATCTATTTGTAACATTTCCAATAACAAGTTGCATACTGGATCACAAAGCAGCCCTTTTCATGTTGTATAGCTGTGTTGTTGTTTTTTTTAAAGATTTTTATTGAGGGAATTGGGGGATGGGAACAGTGCTGGGGAATTGGGGGAAGGGGAACAGACAAGTTGCTGTCCTTTTGTTCTTCAGTCTAGTTGTGGAGGACGTTGCTTCACTGGCCCAAGTTGGCACCATCATTGTGCTCTTCCCGGGTGAGGCAGATCAGTCACCGGCTTCTGGACAGCCGCTCACTATGGGTGCTCACCGCGGCTGCTGGCTACACACGGTAGCCCATGGCAACCCACTGCATTAGGGGCTGCAGCCCACGCCGTTGCCAGTGACTCAGGGCAGCCCAGCTCCAGGTCGAGCTGTTGTTCAGCATCTTAGCTGTAGAGGGCAGTGTCACTGGACCTCATATATGGGATCCGAACCGGGGCCCTCTGGCGTTCCAAGCCAGCTCTTAACCAACGCGCCACTCGGCCGGCCCTTGTATAGCTGTTTAAAAGGATCATATGTTGAGTTAAAATCTGCCGCCTCCATATTCTACCCATCATTCCACTGCAACACAGAACTTCTGCTCCCATTTCCATGTATCCACCATTAGATGTTAGAAAATTGCTGTTTCCTGGATCTTCTCTTTCAGATTAAACATCCTTAGTTCTGTCAATCATTTGTGTTATATGGTTTCCAGCGTTTTCACCATCTTGGATCACCTCCCTTCATTTAATTAGTTTTTCTTCTAAATTCTGCTCTTAGAAATGAATACAACATTTCTGATGGATGAGCTATAAAGTTGCTTGCTTTCAGTAATTTGGTGGGTTTTTCTTTGCATTTGCATTTAATGATCTACTTGTCACTACTTGCTGGTTAAAAGTAGGAGTCTTGATGTTATAATAAATATATAAGTTGATTTTAAAAGATATGAATTAACCATTGCCTTAATAAACAAAAACACTTTATTCTTGGTTCCTGAAATTAGATACACCATTCAAGTAAGTGTGTGACTTAACTAGAAGTGTAAACAGATGTTGAACAAATGCATAATCTTGGCACTTTTGGAGGTGAACTGCTCATTCATGAAGGGATATTACAAAAGTGCTCTTTGGCAGTATTTAGGTAGTTGTGGTTGAGTGAAGCAACATTTTGGGGAAATAGTATAAAATGTTAAATATAAACTTGAGTTAATTAAATAAAATAAATTCAGTTCTTTAGACATACTAGCCACATTTCAGTTGCCCAATGACCATATGTGGCTAGTGGCTACTGTATTGCCCAGTGCCAATATAGAACATTTCCTTCATCTCAGGAAATTCTATTAACAGCATTGCTCTGAGAATTAGGATAATAATTAGGTTTGCCAACATGGAGGGCACTATATGCCAGGCGAGTTTCTGTGTGTTTTTAACCTATAGAGCAGAATACTTTTGTCACTTTTAAGAAATAGTATTTAAGGGAGAGCAGACTCTAGTTTAAACATACATAACTGACAGCATTTTCATTCTTACAGACAGCAACACAAATTGGAATAGAATGGAACCTGTCCCCTGTTGGCAGAGTCACCCCAAAGGAATGGAGAGATCAGTAATCATCCCAGCTGGTGAAATACTGAATTGTTTCAAAACCAACTCAATTGATGCCAAGTGAAAGCACTATATATCCATTAAAATATGGCATGATTGAAGAAATAAAGTGCATTTGAAACCTTCATTGTAGGTTTGTTTCTTTTGTGAATGAATCTGAACTTGGTCACTTTCCATTTATTTAACCTTTGTGTTAACATTAAAATCCAAACACCATACAACTTTTTAAATAGCTTTTCTATATGAGGTAGTGTGAAACGAAAATTTGGCTGTCACCTGGAAGTCGACTTTTACAGTAGGCTGAAATTATAGTTCATGAATAACTGATCACAATTATTTTAGGTCATCTTTGTGCTAAAATTCAGATCTTAGTTATGCCTACTACTTTCTACCTCCCATTTATTTTTATATTTGGAATTGGCATTATTAAGTCCTTTTTCTCCTGCGAAGAGAACTTAGGTTGCCACCAGACCCAAGGTAAGAGTGGTCCTATCAAATGTTCTTCTAGGATGTCTGAAGGCTAGCTAGCTCCTTGGTTCCCTTGGCACATTTGTCTTAATTAGACCTTTAGATTTTTCAGCATATTTATTTGTGATGTTTATGATGATATTAATGAAAGGATCTGTCAAATACAGTTTTTCATGTATCTACAATCAGTGACCTCTGCTCTTGGCTTTCTGTAATTATACCACTTTTGGATTTGTGGATTATTCAGAATTCAGTATGATGACATTGTATATTATATGTAAGATAGTAAATGAAGAAAACATGATATCTATACCATATGCTTTATTACTTTCTTGGCCAAAGGCTGTAAATAAGCCTCATGTAGCAGTTTGTTGATAGAGCTCAAGGAAGCAGAAAATGGAATTCCTGTGAAGTATCCTATCTATATTAGCTAAATTAGAGATTTCTAAAATTCATTTATGTGATACTATTGTCAGATAAGTGACTTTTAGGGATATCCAAATTTACCTTATATAGATAAGGATTTATACTTAAACATTTGAAAATATTTTACTTATTACATGAAATACAGGCATACCTTGGAGGTATGAGTTCCACACCACAATAAAGTGAATGCCACAACAAAGATCTCAAGAAATGCCTATCTGCTCATCTGTAAGAAACTCCTCATCCATTAAACTTTTATCATGAGATTGTATCAATTCTGTCATATCTTCAGGCTCTACTTTTATTTTATTTTATTTTTATTTATTTTTTTTTAGATTTTTTTATTGGGGAATTGGGGAAAGGGGAACAGACAAGTTGCTGTCGTTTTGTTCTTCAATCTAGTTGTGGAGGATGTTGCTTCACTGGCCCAAGTTGGCAC
>NW_017731471.1:849176-875116 GCF_001890085.2 Hipposideros armiger
TTCAGCATCTTAGCTGTAGAGGGCAGTGTCACTGGTCCTCATATGTGGGATCCGAACCAGGGCCCTCTGGCATCCCAAGCCAGTTCTTAACCATCACGCCACTCGGCCGGCCCCAAAATTTGTTTCTTAATAAGACTTGAAAGTTGAAATTACTCCTTGATCCACGTGCTACAGCAGGCATGAAAACCCATTAACCTTGTACATCTCCATTACTAAGCAGTAATATTTTGAAAGAATCTTTTTCTCTGAGAAACAACATGGGCTTAAAATGTTCAGTAAGCCATGTAAACAGGTGTGCTGTCCTCCAGGCTTTGTTCCATTCAGAGAGCACAGGCTGAGTAGATTTAGCATGATTCTTAAAGGTCCTAGGATTTTCCAAATGGCAAATAAGCATTGACTTCAACTTAAAGTCACCAACTGCATTAGCATCTAGCAAGAGAGTCAAAATCTCCTTTAGGGCATTGACTTTTCTCTAGCTATGAAAATCCTAGATGGCTTCTTCCAATATCATGTTTTGTCTACATTGAAAATCTTACTTAGTGTAGCTACCTTCATTAATTAGCTAGATCTTTTGGATAGCTTGCTGCAGATTCTACATCAGCATTTGCTGCTTCACCTTGCACTATGTTATGGAGACGGCTTTCCTTGAACATGAACCAACCTCTGCTAGCTTCAAACTTTTCTGCAGTTTCTCCACCTCTCAGCCTTCCAAGAATTGAAGAGAGGGCCTTGGTCTGGAAAAGGCTTTGGCTTAAGAAAACGTGGCTGGTTTGATCTTCTATCCAGACCCCAACTGTGTCCATATCAGCAATAAGGCTGTTCCACTTATTTTTGTGTTTATTGGAGTAGCAATTTTATTTCCTTTAAGAACGTTCCTTTGCATTTACAATTTGGATAACTGTTGGGCACAAGAGGCCTGGCTTTTGGCCTATCTCAGCTTTCAACATGCCTTCCTCACTAAGCATAATCATTTCTAGTTTTTTTATTTAAAGTGAGAGATGTGTGACTTCATTTCACTTGAACATTCAGAGGCCTGTGCAGGGTTATTAATTGATCTAGTTTCAATATTGTCATGTCTCAGGAAATAGGGAGCTCTGAATAGAGGAAGAGAGATGGGAATGGCTCGTGGATGGAGCATGAGGACACACATTTCTTGATTAAGTTCACTGTCTTATCTGGCATGGATTGTGGCTCCCCAATACAATTACAATAGTAACATCAAAGAATACTGATGACAAATCACTGTAACAAATACAATAATAATGAAAACGTTTGAAGTATTGTGAGAATTACCAAAATGTGACACAGGTACAAGAAGTAAGTAAATGCTGTTGGAATATGGCACCGATAGACTTGTTCAACGCCAGGTTGTCACAAACCTTCAATTCTTCAATTTGTAAAAAGCACAATATCTGGGAAACAATAAAGCGAAGCACAATAAAACAAGATATGCCTGTACTAGAAGAATGGTCTCATGGCAATAGGTCCTGTTTCCTCACTAAATGCACCAAAGCCAGTAATTTCATGGTTTGAATAGGGGAAAGAATGTGAACGTCATTGTAAAATAAATAGGTTGCAAGATTAGTTAACTACATAGTAGTGCTACTATTTGATAAAATTTGAATGATAATTGTATATCTAGCATATTAAAAAAAGGACTGAAATATTCAAATGTTTGTAACCCTGAGACATAATTAAGCAAAATAAACTTGTCTTTAAGGACGTTTCAACCTTCCATTAGATTATTTACCTTTTCATTACTGAATTGGCACTAAGAGTTTTCAAGGACTGGGGGTAATTTTCAGTGATTTGTTCCACTTCTGTCAGGTAAGTGATAATTGTCAGCTATTCTGATAAGCAAAAAGAAATATGTGTGACATTTAAAAATATTTATCTGTCCATTTGCCAGCATGTATGTTGTTTTGTGTGATAAAACCTGATGAAGGTAGTGGGCATCATTGAACAAACTTAAAACTTAATTGGGTAGTTAATTTTGTCCTAAAACTACCATGTCCACTACCAGAAATGAAGCAATAGTTTAAGTTTAAATTATTTTTTGCCATCACAGCATTCTGACCTTGCAGCTTTCCTAGAGTATTCAAAGTTTTATCCTCTCCCAAATGTACTCAACTTATCCCATAACACATTTCTTTTTCTTTTTTTGCTTTTAGGGGACATTTTATTGTCTTCAAAAAGTAGACTCTAGCTCTGTATTCAAGTTGGGTATTTTGATTGGTTTTAACCTTTACTTGTTCACAGCCAATAATCTTATTTTCCCTTTATTTTCATAAAGAAAACATTACCACAATATTTTTTTCAAGCAAAATCTTAATATTTCTAAGCAAAAACTAATCTGTATGTCTTGCTTATTTATGTTGATTTTACATATCTTCTTAGCTTAAGTCTCCCCAAAGGGATTGTTTCATTGATTTGTTACTCCCAACACCTAGAACAATGCCTGAATTTAACAGCACTAGAAAGAATAATTAATTCCATTGCCTTGGATAGAATAGAGGTGGGGGCAAGTGCTGATGTCCGATTTTGCTTTCAGCTAATATTCCTATATGTAAAAAAAGCATGTTTCTCAAGAGGATGTGGCTTGTTCACTGTTGTAGCCTTATAATTTGGTGCTGTTGTATCCCTGCATGTGGTAATGATCTACTACTTTCTATAGAAGTCAAGCCTATTCTTAACATAAATTATGATTACTGTTTTCCACATCACATTTTATATACATATGCCTCTTGAAAATTAGCAGGCTACTGAGGCATTTTTTCAATTTAAACTATGGCTCTGTCAAACTCCTAGCTCAACAAACGGCTTTGGGAATTTTTAAGTATATTCTACTCAAGAAGTTGTGCTCTTCAACTTAACTGAAATCAAGAGCAGATTAATACAGCTGATAGTTTTAAGCACTTATAACTCAGCTATTAGCTAATAATAAGAGGTTGAGATAAAAGCGAACAAAAGGCAAACCCAATATAAAATAAATGTGTCTACTTTTGGAAAAGAATAATTTAAGAAAATAATTCATTAAAAAGGTTTACTTTCTGCAGACAAGTTATAGGAAAAAGTGCCTCTTTAGCAATCAACCTAGACTAAATCGACACAGCACCCTAGTACTTACAGCTATAACCAAAAGTTAAAGACAGTGTAGTCTGTGTAACATGCTCTTACATCTGAGGTGAGCAAAACTTGCTTTTAACCATACAGATCTTGTTGACATCATTTTGCGTAACATATCTCCAACTAAGAGGCTTACATTAGGAGTTCTTACTCCAGAGAAATGTACTCTTTTACAAAATTCTGCCACAATCTAGTTATAGTCAGATCTTTATTTTAGATTTTCATCTGCCAACTTAGCGTTTCCCACCAACTCGGGGAGCAGAAATCTTCACAGGCTTCACAATCTTTTGCTTAGGTGCTGCCTTTGTGGGAGCCTTAGCAGCAGCCATTGCTGTCTTTTTAGATGCTTGCTTAGCCGTTTTTGCTTCCTTGGCAGCCCTGATAGCTTGTTCTCATTGAGCTTTCCTAACTTCAGGTTTCTGATCCCTCTTGGCCATCATATCAGCAAGAGACGCAACCAGTGATGGCCCTCTGGAATTTGACTGCACGGCGGGTTCTTTTCTTTTGAATTTCTTCCGACTGTCCTTTTTTGTGCTTTCTTTTGTACAGGACAGCCCAGTTTATCTGTCGAGAATTCCTCTTGGAAAGGAATGCCAACTTGCATTTTGCATTAAGAAAATTGGAAAACCTTCCCGTTGGTCCTGGCATAGCACCTCCCGTGTCCGGGGTAGATCTTGTACCCACTGAAACTGCACAGCTCGACCTTCATGGCCGCAGCTGCCCGAAAGAAGGAAAGATGGTGAAGAGCCATAACACATTTCTTAGAGAGTTTTAATAATATCTAGAGTAGAAAGGTTGTCAAATTAGTCTCCCCATCAAATATCTGTATGTCTGAAGAATTTGGGTGATTTATGTTAGAAGCATTGCCAATCCTTTAAATGTTATTTATTGTAGGGTTATGAAGTATTTTTTTAATTACGATGAATCATAAATTCCATTCTTAATTTCACTCAAAAACAATTATTTTTGTGGGTGTGTTCTGTTCTTTTAAATTCATTAAACTTATCTAGAACTAAGTACCATGGTAGTTGTAGAGGCATCGATGTAGAGTTCTCACCCTCATGACTATTAATTTTATTGGAGATATTAATACCACTTTGCGGGCACCTACTAACTGTACAATCCCAGAAAACCTGATTACTTCTTGGGGACATTCCCTTCTATTTGAAAGCTCAGTTGAAATAATATCATGCAGAATAACATATGCGCATTGACAACTTGTACAACATACTGTCCGGGAAGGTAAGGAGTCCTGAAGCTAATTTTTTATTTATGTGGGTGGGTGTAGAGGGGGAAGGAATAATTCCTTCTGAAATACTTAATTGTTGGACTACAATTTAGATCTGTGGGCAATTTTAAGTGTTGCCTATCAAGGCTTAATAGGAATTTGACAACAGGTAGGATAGAAATTATTTTATTTAACACATATATGCTTATTGGGTGCCAGACACTTTCTAAGCCTTTTTACAAATATTAATTCATTTAATATTTGTACTTTGCATACTATTTTGAGTTCCACAACATTATTAGACTTGACACTCTTTTTATGGGAACTGGGTTCAAATGGTTCCACTTGAAAATATAAAGAATCCAGTGATTAATTTTTTACTACATCTTATTATAGCTATTTAATGAAAGGAAATATGTAAAGACCACGGTTCTATTCAAAATTAGTGAGATGGAGCCTCTCCCTCTTACTGTTAATGTTCATAGCTTTAAAAATCCTAGGATTTTGCTGCTTTTTAAAAAGTCAAATTGGGAAACAGGAATAAAAGAATACATTTTTCTCAAATGATTCATGTACCACTTATTTACTGTATTGTGTTGCTGTATTTTATGCATCTTATTTCTATGTAAAATTCGGTGATAGATATGCTAATATTTTTTGCATCCTTGGGATCCTCTAAATTTTCAAATGATGGACAAATGAAAGAATAAATGTGGAAGTGATTTGGAACTTGGAATGGTGATGTGAAGGTAGTGTGAGGTGAGATCCCTGCCCTAACTCCAACACACTCACATAAAGATTATGAATTTAAAAGCATGAATTAAACACATATATCATTATGAATGAAAAAAATTTTGAGATCATTTTTCAATGGAGGGATGAAGGCAAGTTCGCAGTTCTGGCATTTACAATACATCTGGAGTTAAGCTACAATCTAACATAAGTACGTTAATTTTACGCTGGGAAAGGCTGACCTATGGCAAAGATGATTTACAAGGAGCTCTATGGTACTTCTTGGCTGGAGGTTAGGAAACTACAGATGACACAGATTTGGGTGGGGTTTTTGTTTTGTTTCGGTTTTGGTGAGCCGGGGGAAGGGGGCTCTGCAGCACCAAAAAGAAAGACTTTCTCCCAAGGCTGCGTGTCCGCCAGGGGGCAGTAGTGAGTGGAAGAAGCTTTGACTGTCTGTAGTCCTCGCTTTCCGATTCACGTGACTCGTACCTCTCTCCGCCTCACCAACCCTACTTCCGGCCTGGCATCACCCGGAAGTGAGGGGAGTGAGGGAGGGAGGGGTAAAGGCGGACCGCGCGGCGGCGGGGTGGAGGAAGCGAAGCAGCGGAGGGAGGAGTTGCCGCCGCCTTCTCTGCCACCATCACCACCACCCCCTCAGCTACAGTCACCGCCACTTCTATGACCTCTCCCGGTGTTTGAGATTGGAGCCGGCGCTGGTGGGTTTGTCGCTGCCAAGGGCTGCGTAGCTCCGAAGGTTTAACCGTAGGACAGAAAAACCAGGTAAGTCCTGTATCGGCTTCCCGTCGTCCCCTTCTACTGGAGGGGTGTTCTGTACTGTCAGTCTGTACTACTGAGTGTGGCGAGAAGGTCATTTTAATCTGGGCAGTCTCCAAAGTCACTTCTTCACCACTCCAGTGTTTCCAACACTCGTGCACCTTACAGGGGTTAGAGACGGGGAGATTAGGTCCGGACCTGTGTCACTTTCTTGTACCTTCCTGGGGAAGTGTCCTGATCATCCATGGCCTATGTTATTACCTAATTAATTGAAGGTACTCGGCTGTGCCCGGTATTGGAAGTCACATAGACTGATCACTATTGTAACAAATTATTTTGCTGCTTCTATCGCCCTGGAAGCATAAGCCAGACTGAGAGAACACTGTTGTTTCTATTTCGTTTTGTTCATTCTGCCCCCTTCCCAGTCAAGTTACTCGCCATCCTTGTTGCACCCTGTGGCATCTTTATCTTGGTCACTTTTTGTAGTAAACGGTGAGGTTATGTTAAGCACTGACAACTCATATTGTTTCACAGGTCATTGTTTTTCAACATCTGATTTTTGTTTTAATTACACCCTCTTCATCTATAGTTTGGTTTTGTATTGAGACGTAATGTGTACAGAGCATTGAATTAGGTGATACTGAGGTGTGGGAGATGTTAGAGGGCATGCACAAGAAATAGGCTCAAGTCTCTGGCCTCAAAAGAGTGTGCACTCCAGTTAGTTGAGTTCAGTTATGAATAGAGTGGGTTCTAGCAGCGCAACTGATTAAATAACTAGGCTGCTTATCTCATCCTTTCTAAAGGATATTTTGAACTGAGGTATTATTTTTTATTATTCAAACTTTCTTGTGTCTACAGTCATGAGATGAGAGGGTTTTCTTGTAGCAGAGGGTCCCACAATGTATTAGGAAAGATGGATGCACCCTTTTAATCTCAGTAAAGTTGTGTATTAGAAACAGGAAGTGTTATGACCTGCAGGGAAGGGAGCATTTGAACTGGGCCTTGATAAATGGATAGGATTTAGCTTTGTAGGGGAGGGCAGCCCAGGTAGAAGAAATAATGTGAACAAAGGCTTGGGGGCTAGAAAGATGCAGGACATCCAACAATACATTGTATGTCAGCATCCCTATTTCTAACAAAGCCACATCTTCCAAGATTTTACTGGTTAAAAGAAAAAATATATATATATATAGAATACAAAACTGATAAGCTTACAACAATATCCAACTACCCTCCAGCCAATAAAAAAACTTATGTAGAGAAAAAATCATGAAATGACCAAAACAATATTAATGTATCATATTGAATTCAAATGTAAGCTCAAATCTAAAAGAGAAAAATGTAAAGCTTGCTGTAGGTACTTTAATTTTGATTGAGTGTTGTGTCAAAATATAACTTGGAATCATTTTTTAAATTGCTGGGAATGAATAACAACATTGTCTAAAGCCAGAAGCTGTTCCAGGTTTTCCCCAAGGAATTTCTGCATTTCCTTTTCTCCTCCAAATTGATTTTTCTGCTGGTCTCCTTAACCTGGTAGAAACTATTCTTTTCCCATCATAGTCTTAGAAAGATCTTGATTTGTGGCCTCTAGGTTGTGTTAAATTAAACACTAATTCCTCCAGAGGATAGGTTAACATTTCTGGTCTCTAATGCAGAAGGTCGTTTTTCTTTAACAAATGTATACCAGAAGCAGTAAAATTTGAAAAAATGAGAGAGAGAGAGAGAGAGAGAGAGAGAGAGAGAAGCTAAAAAATAACCCCAACTACCACACTACAATCTTTACTTCTGTGAGGGTTCTGAGGCAACTCAGTCGTTTTTATAAACCCTTGTTATAACTGCTTTTATGTATATGTATTTAAAAATACTTGGCAAACTTTAATCAAGACTTTCGACATCCTAGTGAGTGAAAATAATCTTCATTTGCCAGTTGGTAAAGTAAATTGTGAGGAGGGATTAGTCTGAGGTGATACAGGCACTGGCATAGATGAGAATAATATTTGGGAGTTTTGTCTCAAAATTTCCTCTATTCGTCTTTGTTAAAGGGCAGTACAGCATTTAAAAGTTTCACCGAGTTTTTTTGTTATGTTTTGTTTTTAATTAAAGTTTATTGGGGTGACAATTGTAGGAGGGATCAAATATATGGTGATGGAAGCAGAACTGACTCTGAGTAAACACAGAGTTGTGTTTTTAAACCGTGATCTTTCTTAGAACATAAATCAAGATGGGGGCAAGGGCCGGCCGAGTGGCTCAGTTGGTTAAGAGCTTGCTTAAGAGTTTGAGCTCTGAGCAACAGCGGTTCGAGTCCAGCCCGAGCTGAGCAGCCGCTGAGCTGCCAATAGGTAACAGGATGGCTCAGCTAAAAAAAAAAAAAAAAGATGGGGGCAGTGAGCAGGGAGGCAGACAGGAGAGACAGGCAACAATCAGACCTATTCAGTTCAATTTACCATCCTAGCAATCATGTTTTTTCACTTATAAATCTGTCTTCAGGTTGATTTAATGTGATATAACTTGCTTACTTACCCACTGAGATAGTATGGCAGGAAAAGTTATCACAAAACCTTTAGAATGTGTTTCATTAAAGTAAAAGGGTAGGATATTTCTGGTTTCATAAATGTTTCTAGTTTCTCCATCACTGTTAGAAAATTTAAGTGATTTCCTCGTATTTGTGGGCTCAAATGTGTGAGATATTGGTATATTACATCGGTTTTCACAGATACTTCTTTTCTTGAAGGAAATCACTATAAAATATCCCCATTTTGAACTAATTAGGTTCACTTTGTACCATGTTTTCTGTCCACATTTAAAATTGTACGACTCAAGTATTTAATTTTTTAACCTATTTTTACATTATAATTCTCTAGAAGCCCATCTTTTCAGACCTATAATCAGAAGTGCATTTTAACAATTTACTAACTGAAATAAATGGGTTAGTTCACATCTTAGGGAAATTGTTTTAACCTGGCCATTTACCTAAATTGATTTGTGAAAATTAAAATGTTTTGTTTTATGCTGTTGTAACTGATGCCTATCGGGGTTGTGCATTTGATGTCTCAATCAAAGTAGATAGGGAGGGAATAATACTGCAATTACTTCCCTCCCCTCCTCCCACCTGAGAGTTTGCAGAGCACTGTATACTTCTTCGAATTATGAAGAAAATGGTTCCTGCTTCGTGAGTGTTCACATGAAGCACACTACCTGCTATTCAGGATAGGAGAGCATTAAGAGTGCTTCTGTTGAGACCTGAAAAACTGTCAACAGAGATATAAGAATAGAGTGAAAGAATTCCACAGTGGAGGGCCCTCTAAAAAATTCTCAGGACTGTTTAGGATAAATTTGTAGCTGACCTCTACTGTCACGAGGATACTTAAGAACTGATCCTTGAGCTAACAGAAAAGCTTACAGAGCTTAGTTGTTAAAGACTTACAAGTATAATTTCCTTTGTTGATCTTATACTTACAATGGTAGGAAAAAAGGTATCTAATTTTTTTGGTGATGATAAAATTATTTGCTCTAAGAATTCAATTGAATTATTAAATTAATTATTAACTTAATAGCATTACATTAATATAAAATAGCAAACATTGATTACTAATATATATATATTAATCATATTATTAAAATACTAATTTAATATTAAATTATTTGTATACAACTAGTTTCATTTCTGCCAATAAATGCTTTCTTTTATTTTACTGTACCATTTCACTGTTAATTCTAAATATCACTTTTTAGTTCAGATTTATAGCCACAATATCTTGGTATTAATTTTTAATCATAACTCTAAGTGCATTTTTTATTAGCAATCAGATTGGTGTCATATGTCTTCAGGTATTCTCCATCTAAAGCAGTGTTTTATCTTGCTCATCTTTTTCTAGCTATGTGATAATAGGGTTAATTTTAGTCATGTAAACCCTTGTAGTCTTCAGATAGTTTTAAAGCCTTAAATTCATTGTATGATGATGGATAAAGGAATAATTTATTTAATACAGTATATTATTTGACCTTGAGTGTCAGGGTATGATTAGGATTGCCTAAGAGTTTGTCTACTGTATTATTACAAAAATAGCCCACAAATTCCTGTTTCTTAACTTTAGGGCAAGTGGTAAGTCATGGGATCCTGAATCTTTTACTATTTTTATTTGTTGTTGTTTCATGTAAGTGAAACAGATCAGAACCATTCATCTGTCTGGCATGAAAAAATAAATCTGGCACTTTGTCTATTATTTGCACTTTAGTAAGAATTGACATATTCTTTCATAGGACCAAATTATTCCTAGACCTGGCAAGTGGCTAAACTGAGATTTAAGGAGAGTCAGTCTGGCTTCAGAACTATGCTCTTACCTAAAAAAAAAGAACTATATTTGAAGAACATAGACATTTGAGCAAAATTAGATCTATTGGAATTAACTTCCTTGTTTGTCTTAAAGTGAGAAATGCTCATTTATCTTCTTTGAAAGTACAAATGAGCAAATTGATTTGATGATTAAAAATTCAAGTATTGGTAGCTCAAAATTTCCTTGGAAGTTTCAAACTAAATTCAAAAGTAAGGACACATTGTTTTGCTTTTAGTTAATTACATTATTTAAATATATGCTAAAGACCTAATGTTTAAAATGGTGTTAGTCTTATTTTAGTTTTATTCTCAGAGTCTCCTGGAAAGAGAAAGGAAACAGTCCATGTGTGTTGTATCTTTACAGTAAGCTTATTACTTGTATGACGCTAGACAGATTTCTTACCTTTTGTGCCTCAGTTCCTTCCTATTTCTAAAATGGGAGCAATAACAGTACCTACCTCATAGGATTGTCAGTGAGTTTAATACATGTGTAGCTCTAAGAGCAGTGCCTGGCAGGTAGTAAACACACACAAAGTGTAGTTACTATTATTCTTTTAATCCTTATTGTAAACATAGGTTTAACAACCTGTATAATAAAAATGTTAATTATAGCTTTGCTGTACTATAGATTTAGTAGACTATAGGAGCAATATACTAATAATCAATCAGTACCTGCAAGTGATATTTAATTTTTACATTACACCACAGAAAATGGAAAACTCAGATTGGAGGGCACATTAGCCTATAGTACAATTACAGTAAGCTGACATGGCATCTCAAAACTCATTATGACAGCTAACAACTCATATCACCCTGCTGTACTCATTCTACTTCTCTCCCAATCTGCTTGTATAATTAGTGAGCCACAGACTTTGGACCATTGAGATTTTCTAGATTATTTCACTAGTTGTCAAATGTTGAACCATACTTGTATTGAATGATTTCTGAAATATAAAATATAGGCAATGGAAAAGGCTTTAATACTGTCTAACCTATTCTGCAAAATAGTTGGCATTCTTACAAAGTTATGTAAATTGAATTTTTTAAATAAATTACATCAGCACTCCAATAACAAGTGTTTATTGCATGTTGTTGTATATCTAGTGTTTATGTAGGCCCTGTGCTATGCAAAGAAGCATAAGGCATATGCTCCAATGTCTAGCCAGAGAAATATGTCTAATACCAAACAACTACAGAGAAATTTGGCACTGAACTATGATGCTTATTCTAAGGGTTTTCAGAATTCAAAGAGAAAGTGGGTCCGAGTATTTGACATGTTTCATGGATGAGTGGGACTTGGGTTCATTTACTCACTCACTCTACAGTTATTTGAGAGTAGCTACCATATGCAAGGCTTTGTGGATATCATTGTGAATATGGTCCTTGCTTTTTTGGAGTTTACAGACGAGAGTGATGTGATAGGATTTAAATATGTGGAAGAGAGCATTCTAGGTGAGGGGACCAATCTAAATAAAGTCATAGAAAGAAATGGCAAGCATGGACTGTATGGCAGTGAGGGCACTTGCCTGATTGTAGTAGAGATTTTTTGTTGGAGACAAGTATTGAAAGTAATAGTTGTGGGCCATCTTTGGAATGCTTTGAACAGCCATTTAAATCTGTGGGAAATAGGGTGGAACAGTCTTCTGGGACTGAGCCCTTAACTCATGAGATGTGACCTGGAGAGGTAGATAGTGCCAGAATTGAGTTAAGTTGTAGGACACTCAGCTGGTGTCACAGAGAATTGCTTGGTAGGGGAGAATCCCCATATCCCCATATATCTGGTGTCGGAAGGGTTGTAAGTGTGGTACTAGTATGACAGTAAAGGGGATGTATGGGAGGGAAGACTGGGTTTTTCCAATACTGTCATCCTTTGAATGCTTTGAACAGCCATTTAATCTGTGCTGAATTCCTTTGGATACCACTTTTTGGAGAGGGTTAGGAGAATGGACTTTGGAGTCTTACTTCAGAATCATACTGCCTCAATTTGATTCCATCTCCACTCTAATTTGTTTCCTGAGTTTAGAATTTTGTATTAATTTTTCTTAGTGTCATAACTCTAGGCAATAAAATGATATTTATACAGAGCAGCTGGGGTCAGTAACCCTAGTAACACCAGGTAACATTGAAGAGCAGTGTACACATGAAGTGGCAGTGGGAAGTACAAGGAGAAGTCAGGCGAAGTAGAAGGAGGTTAGGCAAGGAAAGAAATCTATTCTGTAATGGTTGGTAGAATGCCATCAGAAATGTCTTCAAGCAAAACAGTACATTTGCCCTTGTTTTCAGTTGTGTTTCTGTAAGAATCGTGTGGTTCTTTTGTCCCAAGATCAGGAAGACAAACTTAGCTGCAGTTATTTGACTTGGCCATTTGAGGACTACTAGTGGTCGTCAGTTGAGGCTCTGTTCTTTGTTTGAAGCATCATCTGGTTGGTTTTAGATTATCTTTTATATTTGAATCATCTGGCTAGACCATTTGTATCCTAGTTTTGTGTAGTACCTAAACACAACTTGGTCAGAAGTTTATGTGGTAAGTTTCGCTTGCAATCTGTGTTAGTATTCTCTCAATTTGGCTTAAGGCATGAATGGATTGCCAAATGAATGCCTGTTATGACCTGTCTTATTCTCTTGTTACCTTTGGGTTTAATATAAGTACAACATGTTTTAAGAAGGTTTAACAGTATTATTCTGGCACTTTGTAGATTTTTTTTCCACCAGACAAGTTAAAATGATCACACAAGACCATTTTTGTGTCCTCCCAATCCTTTATTGTGGTGATCTCCAACCTTATATAGGGGAAGTTCTTTTAATCTGAGTCTTGAGATCAGGGCAGATACAGACATTTTAGTCCCTGAGCAGTAGTTGCTGGCAGTGCTATTCTCTCCTTTGCTCTGGGAATATTAGTTGAGACTCGTGGCAGAAAAGGGGCTGTAGCAGAGAAGGGAAGACATTATTGGGAACCAGCTTGTAGCTCCGTGAGATGAGATTTCTAGATCTACCAGTACATCCTGATTTGCAGGTTGGAGACTCCCACTTTATTTCATCCAGGGCTGTTGTCTTACACAATTCCAGGGGGCAACAGTCACATTATTAGTCTGTAAAAATTATGACATGGAGTTATGCAATATAGCAGCCGTGAAATCAACCAAAACCACTTCTGTTTTTTGCTCCAATTTTTCCCTCAATACCTACATATACAAGCATGGTAGTCCCAAGTTCATCACTTGAATTTCACTTCCCACCTTAACGCTCTCCTGTAATCTAACAAGAAATTTAGATCTTTGACTGAGGATTTTAAGATTTACATCTACTTTCTTTATTTAAGTGTACTTGTTGGTAAAATGATGATACCTGCCCTAACTCATAGATTGTGGTGAGTATTGAGTGAAATAGTATATGTGAAAGCATTTTGTAAATTATAAAGTGCTATGTAAATATAAAATAATATTCTTTCTTGATAAGTTGTAGTGGAAAGAGTACTGAATTTCAATCAGGAGTGTGGTGTTTAAGTTCCAATTTTGCTGTTAACAAACTGTGATTTTGGACAACTTTGTGTTTTTGGGCCTTTGTTTCTTTATCTATGCAAGGAAACTATTGGGTTACCAGAAAAGTCATGACACATTTTTGCAACAAAAAACAGAGAAAAAAATATGTCATGACTTTTCTGACAACCCAATAATAATGCCACTTCTCTCTTCTCAGAAACCCGAGTTATTTTTTTCTCAACTCACCTTCAATCAATCACCAAATCTATTTAGTTTTTGATATTTCTCAAACTTCCCCCCTCCTTTCTATCTCCATTCAGTTCCTAATCATTTCCCTTCTGGGCAATAGCTTTTTTTATTGTGGTAAAATATATATAATATAATATTTACCCATTTAACCATTTTAAATGTACAGTTCAGTGGCCTTAGTATATTCACAGTGTTGGGTAACTATTACCATAATCCTTTTCCAGAACTTTTTCATCATCCGAAGCAGAAAATCTGTACCCATTTAAACAGTAGCTTCTCATTCCCCCTTCTCCCACCCCGGTAACCTTCATTCTGCTTTCTGTCTCTATGAATTTACCTCTTCTAGGTACCTCTTATAACTGGAATCATGCAATATTTGTCCTTTTGTATCTGGCTTATTTTACCTCATTCTAGCATGTGTTTAGGGTTCATCCATGATTAAGTATATATGAGAATTTCATTCCTTTTTATGGCAGACTAATGTTCCATTATTGGACAATAGACTTTTAACTGGTCTTGCTGGCTCTGGTCTTGCCCCTTTCAAGTTTATCCTTCATGATGTGACCTTACTTACCTTTCCAACCTCTCATCTCCCCCACCAACACCATATTCCCAGTCATACAAAAAGCACGCCTTCAAATGTAACTTTGTTCATGGCCCTTTTGTTTAGCATTTTTTTCTATTCTTCTGGAGAACTCCTATTCAACCTCTAAGACCCAGTTCACCTAACATTAGCAAATTGGATAAATTATGGTGCAGTCATATAATGGAATTCTATAGCTTTTTAAAATCATGGCCTATATATTAGTGATTAAAAGCACAGACTCTGGACCAGACTTATTGGATTCAAATGTCAGTTATGTCACTTACTAGCTGTGTGACCTTGGGAAAGTTTCTTACCATCTCTGTGTCTCAATTTCACCATCTGTAAAATGGAGAGAACAGTAGTACCTATCAAATTGGGTTGTGAAGGTTAAAATAGTAAAAATAATTAGGTATTATTATGTGTTACTATTTACTGATGCAGAAAAGTGTTCATTATCGTGCTGAATGAAAAGAAGCATGTTATAAAGCAGAATAGGATATTTTATTAAAAATCTGTGTGCTTATATATACACACACACATAAGATAACCTCTTAAACTTACATACACATACACACACAAGTACACACACATAAACATATATACCCTCAAAATTTTAACGTTAGTTATCTCTCAGTGGTGGATTGATTCGTTGTTTATTTTTATATTTGCTAATCCATATTTTTTATTTTTCGCCAGTTGACATTTTTTTTCTTACATTTTAAAGGAAAAAAGACACAATTAAAGCATCTCTTCTGTGAATTTTTTGCTGAATTCCCTTCATCCTTTAGGTCACTGTAGCGTACCATGCATCCCTGAGCCCCTTGAAGGCAGAGCCTTTGTCATATTCATTCACCTTTGTATCCCTAGCAAGGCCTAGCACAGAACTTAAAAGATACTAGGCACTTAGCAATGTTAGTAAGTTGAATAGGAGATGGAATTATGTGCCAAGTACTTTACATATGTTATCTGATATATTCCTCTTAGCAGTCCCATGAGTAAGAGTTATCTGTATTTTTCACAGGGGAGTGAGCGTCAGAGAGATCAAACAATTTGCTGAAGGTCACACAGCTAGTAAGTGACAGAATGTAGATTGAAGTCTAAGTTTGCCTGATGCCAAAAATGTTCTTTAATGTCTGTTGAATTAATGAATTGCCGAATGAATACCTCCTGTCTCCAATTAAATAATTTATGAAGGACTCCTTTGTAAACAGAAATATGCTCATGAATGTAAGGATGTGTTATTGTTATTTCTTTCCTGCTATGTTCCCACCCACACCCTTGATTCTGACTAGGCAAACCTGCTTTCCTGCTTCTGTGCACAATATTTTCACTCTCTATTCAACCAGCAGTTTAGTTTTCCATATGTCTTATGTTGCCCAGGTTCTACCCATTCTTTAGGAACTTGGCTCATAATTATGATAATGAAGCTTTTCAGACTAAGGTAGCCATTTCCATCAAATTCACTTTTGTGTGTGCATGTTGAGGAGACTGATTTGCAATTATGTGGCCAGATATAATTTGTTTCACGCCAAAGTATGGCATTACCATCTTTGAACATAGAAAAACTTTTCCTAATTTGATCTGTTTACCTATCTCTGTGCTATATCCTACTTTAATTTCCTACATTCATAGTCACCTTTTTCAAAAGGAGGTGCTGTCAGAATTAGTTTTTAGCTAGAAGATGTTAGTAAATTCAGTCTTATTTGTGTATGTGTGTATGTGTGTTTGTGTGTTCATGGACATGAACCCTTCATCAAAAATAGAGGATAAAAAGGCAGATAAGGCAAGAGAAGAGGCACTTAAATAATTTATTTCAGGCCCGGCTGAGTGGCGCATTGGTTAAGAGTTCACTTGGGACTCCAGGTCTGAGCAGCAGGGCCCTGGTTCAGATCCCACATTAGGGCCAGTAATGCTGTGCCCTCTATAGCTAAGATGATGAACAACAGCTTGACCTGGAGCTGGGCTGCTATAAGTTGCCGTTGACGGTGTAGGCTGCAGCCCCTGCTGCAGTGGGCTGCCATAAGCTACCATGAGTGGTTGGCAGCCGACGTGAGCTGCCAAGAGCTGCCATGAGCTGCCAAGAGCTGCCGTGAGCAGCCATCCAGTGACCGGCGACCAATGCCTCACCTAGGAAGAGTGCAATGATAATACCAACATGGGCCAGTGAAGCGACGTCCTCCACAACTAGACTGAAGAACAAAAGGATAGCAACTTGTCTGTTCTCCTTCCCCGATTCTCTGATTCCCCATCGCTGTTCCCCTCCCCCAATTCCCCAATAAAATCTTTTAAAAAATTTATTTCAAAGACCCAATAGAATATTCTAAACCAAAATTTAGAATTTAGTTGTAGCTTGACTCCACACAGGTTTTCAGAATTAGAAAGGTGAACCCTCTTTAAAACAAACTAACTGAAGGGAAGCATCCACTTTGTAAAAATTACATGTCTAAAATGGAGGGAAAATAGCTCCTTTGTGGGTAAAGCACTTTTTTTTTTTACTCTACCAGAACCAACTTTCTAAAGATGTCAGCCTATTTTAGAGTCTTAGTTTTGTGAGATGACAAAGTTCATCTTATTTCTTTCTAAGAACATACATGGCCTGAGGAATGAATTTGGGGGATGGAGAGGAACCTTCCTGCAAATTCTAATGAGTTTGCATTTTGAATTCCATAAATAGTAAATGTTGATGGCTCTTTGTCTTGATTTCTGTTCAACAAATGTGTACTAAACTTAAATTAATATTTTTTTCCAGCAATTCAGTGGATTTGATATAGCCATCAGTATTAGGGCTTCTGCTTGCTTGTGATAACAAAGCACTTGAAATTTGCCAGTTAAAAAACCCTTACAGGTACAGAATGATGTAGGTCTTCTCTGAATTCATTCTCATTCCCTTGTATAAAGATACCTGGCTAAACAGTTGTCTTTCACAATTTTGAATTGTTAATTCCTTTTTAAAAATTGAGGTCCCACACATTTCCAGTGTGCAATTGTTCATCCTTATCTGTTTCAGTAGTGATTCAACTTTGAACAGGCAAGAAAGTTATCAGATTTTCACCTTTATTAACCAGAGTCTATAACACAGGACATCAAAGGAATTGAAGGGTTGGGTGTGGTTGGGAGTATAGATCTGGACTATATTTATGGAATGTTTGCTTCATGCTGAAAATTGCTCTTTGGACCTTGATTTAATAAAAAGAGAACATTTATGAACAATATGACTATTAGGAAGAGTCAAAGTATTCTGAAAAACAGTTATGTATAGGAAGTTAATTTCTAGGTTTCAGTCATACTACATGAATATTTCAACTTTAAAAGTTAAGACAAGGGCAGACCAAGTGGCTCAGTTAGTTAAGAGTGTGAGCTCTGAGCAACAGGGTTGCCAGTTCGATTCCCACATGGGCCAGTGAGCTGAGCTGACACTGAGCTGGTGAGAGTGCATGCTCTTAGCAGCAAGGTTGCTGGTTCACCCCCACTATGGGATGGTGGGCTGCGCCCTCCCCCCACAACTAAGATCGAACACCACACCTTGAGCTGAGTAGCCACGAGCTGCTGACGGGTGGCCGCATGGCTCAGTGTGCAACAAGGTTTCCGGTTGGACTCCCGCATGGGATGGTGAATTGCGCCTCCCCCGCCAACTAGATTGAAAGCGGCGACCGGACTTAAAGGTGAGCTTGCGCCCGCCACAACTAAGATTGGAGGACAACAACTTGACTTGGAGCTGATTGGTCCTGGAAAAACACAATGTTCCCCTTCCCCAATTCCCCAACACTGTTCCCCTCCCCAGCTCCCCAATAAAAATCTTTTAAAAAAAAAAGACACAATAGTTTGTCTACCAACATGTTAACTGCTTTTTTAAAGTACTGGCAAGATTGGTTGTATTCTTACCTGATAGGGGAAAAACCTTTACATAATCAGCAAGATGGGTCACCAAAGCATATTATATATGCTGAGTATTACACTTTCTTCCAACACAAGTCAAATGCTAGTGTGTGTGGGGTTGGTGATATAAATCTACCTGGTAACTTTTGGTTTGGCAGATTATAAATAGTGTCAATGAAGCCACAGTTATAGGCTTTATCTCTGTGGGAGGCACTTATCCTCTGGACATTAGCTATACCTGTAACTCTGCTGCATGATTTTCAGAATTCATTTTATTAATTAAGAAAGAGGCTAGTCCAAAAAAAAAAAAAGAGGCTAGTCCAGAAAAGATAGCTCAGCAAACCTTCATCAATACCCATGCCTTTGTCCTCATGATAGGGAGGGTCTGTAATACCCAGGCTTTCAAACACATCATGCATATTTTTATTATATCATTCATCAGTGGCGGCTACACTTAAAAACTTATTCCTTTGGATGTCTGGAATATTCTGCTCATGAAGTACCTCTGTGGTTTCAACTCTAGATCCCTTTTGCCTTTATCTCCAGACTCTATAGTCCTAAAACTTTATGGTCTCAGAAAACCATGGAAAAGCCTTGGCTCACTCTAAACATTTGTAGAAAGTAATAGGGCTTGTAGATTTATTTTACTTGCATTTCCCACTTTTTTCGTGCTTGCTTTTGCGCTCATACAACCACTGTATAAGATGCACCCGGTTTTTAGACCCCAAATTTTTCGAAAAAGGGTGCGTCTTATACTTGGGGAAATATGGTATACAATTTTGTGTTTTTAATATATAATAATTTATTTGACCAATTCCATGTTGATATTTTGGTTGATTCCAGTTTTTCAGTCATATAAACAATGTTGTGATAAGCATCCTTAGCCATACATCTTATTATAGTTTTCTGTACTTTTCCCTTTTTTAGGTATATTCTTAGAAGTGGAATTTCTGGGTTAAAGGGCATGCATATTTTAGGATTATGATAAATATTGGTAAATAGAAACCCTGTAGGGTTTGTTTTAGTTTATATTCCTGTCAGCAGTGGATCAGAATTCATTCACTCAAAACTATTTTTATATTAATGATTTTTTTAAATAAAAGACTTTGTAAAATGCAGCATTTCATTCAGTATTTTATTTTTTCCCAAACAGAACACCAGTATCTGGTTTAATTATAACTCATTTATATGACAGACCTGACATGAGCTCCACCTGTCATTGCTGCCTGCCCTTGAGTTGAGGACAGGCAGCACTTACCCCTAGTAATGCCTCCATGAGGCAGAGCGGTCTTTTCCAGAGTGGGATTCACTATGCATTTCCCCATAAGAAATGGTGCTCAAATACTGTTAATATGTAGTCTAGCTGCATTATTGTCTAAATAAATTTCTGAAGACCAATGTGTGAACCTAGCCATCATGTATATGTTCTTTCTATGAGAAAACATGTTTCATCTTCAAAATCGACTGAGAAATAACTGTTCAAGGAACCTATTTTTAAATTGAAGGTACTCATTCAATCAATATTTGTTGAGGGTCTATCATCCATGTGCAGAGAAATATGCTAGGCACTCAGTGGATATTTCTTTTGATAATTTAGTGTTAAGGCCACCCCTAGTCACCACTTGTTTTGGTCAGGGCAGGACAACTAGTTGCAATTATAACTCTAGAGGAAACATTACTGGAGTATGTCCGTTTATGCTAGACAGTGGACCAGGGGAAGAGGATTCTGCAGAACTTTGGGGGCTAGGATAGAAGGAATAGCTGCCCAGACGAGGTAGAAAAAAATCTAGGAAATTGTAAGGAAGGGGAGATTTGGAAAGTTTAATGTGTTTGTTTTAGTTTAAGGGGAGGAGAGGGTACTGTTTGCATATCTTCTCAGGATGAGTGAGAATGGACATTCAGGTTGAATTGTGTCTGTCACCAAAATGCCATGTGTATGGATATTAATATTTACATATACCTGTACAAAGCTGATCACCAGAGTTCTGTGCTTGAGAACAGTGCCACTGTGCTGCGACAGTACTTCCAGAGAATCTCTTGAACGCACCCGCTATTCCACCTTTAATGATTGTTATCTTAGTTCAGGCCCTCATCTTTTGTCTGAACTGTTCTTCCCAGACAACACAAAATAGGGGAAGGAGCATACTTTTTGGAGTCTAAAGGTGTGAGTTAGAATCAGACTCTACCATTCATTGGCTTCTTGGCATTAGGCAAAGAAACTCTGATTACCTCTCTGAACTTGAATTTCATCTTCTCTAAAGGAGGACAGTTTCACGTGGTTTATAGGATTAAAGTGTTTTAAAATTCCTGGCATATGATAGGAACTCAATATCTCAGGGGTTTTTTTTAAAGATTTTATTGGGGAATTGGGGAAAGGGGAACAGTGTTGGGGAATTGGTGAAGGGGGACAGCCAAGTTGTTGTTCCTCAATCTTAGTTGTGGAGGGCTCAACTAGTTCAGCTCCCAAGTCCAGTCGCCATCAGGCCGCCTGTCGGCAGCTCGCAGGTGCTCAGCTCAAGGTGCGGTGTTCAATCTTAGTTGTGGGTGGACATAGCCCACCATCCCATGTGGGAGTTGAACCAGAAACCTTTGTTGTTAGGAACATGTGCTCTTACCAGCTGAGCCATCCTGCCACCTGTTGGAAGCTTAGTGGCAGCTCAGCTCAGGCACAGCTTACTGGCCCATGTGGGAATCGAACCAGCGACCCTGTTGCTCAGAGCTCGCACTCTTAACCAGCTGAGCCACTCGGCCAGCCTGGAACTCAGTAGCTCTTAATTCCTTTTCCGTTTTAGTCTCCTTCTCTACACTTCATATTTCCATGCACTACCAGCATCATCCGTTTTTCAAATCTTCATTTGAAAAAAATATGAAAGTAGTATATGGGGCTAAACATGGCCAACTGACCATACATGTGTATCTCTTGTTCTTCTCAGACTCCACTGATATCACAGTAAATGAATTTTTTTTAAAGATTTTATTGGGGAATTGGGGGAGGGGAACAGACAACTTGCTCTCCTTTTGTTCTTCAGTCTAGTTGTGGAGGATGTTGCTTCACTGGCCCAAGTTGGCACCATCATTGTGCTCTTCTCTGGCGAGGCAGATCAGTCGCCGGCTTCTGGACGGCCGCTCACTGCGGCTGCTGGCCACACACGGTAGCCCATGGCAATCCACTGCCACAGGGACTGCAGCCCACGCCGTCGCAGGCGACTCATGGCAGCCCAGCCCCAGTTGAGCTGTTGTTCAGCATCTTAGCTGTGGAGGGCAGTGTCACTGGCCCTCATATGTGGGATCCGAACCGGGGCCCTCTGGCATCCCAAGCGAGTTCTTAACCATCGCGCCACTCGGCCGGCCCCATTTTAACTATTTTTGAGTGCACATTTTAGTGGCATTTATAGGCACATTGATATTGTGCAACCATCACCACCATCCATCTCCAGAACTTTTTTCATCTTCCCAAACTGAAACTCTACCCATTAAAGTGTATTGGTGGCAGTTTTTGTTTATTTGTTCTCGGCTTTGTGACTGAGGCTGCTAGTGAGGAGAAATGTTACTCTATATGAAGAAAGACATGAACAAAAAATGTGATTTGAAATCTGTATTATCCCAGAAACACAATCCATAAATTAAAAATGGACACATTGGACTTTATTAAAATTAAAAACTTTTATTCTGTGAAAGAAAATAAAAAGACAAGTCACAGACTGGGAGAAAACATTTGCAAATCACATTCTGGCAAAAAATTGTATCCAGAATAAAATTTAAAAATCCTCAAAATTCCAACAATGGGAAAATAAAAAACCCAATAACAAAATGGGCAAAAGCTCTGAATAGACACTTCACCTAGAAGATAAACAAAGCAAATAAAGGAAATGCAAATTAAAACTATTAGAGAAATGCAAATTAAAACCAAAATGATGATCTTAAATGTACCAATCTGATTCAGGATGTTGATAGTGGGGTAGGTTGTGTGTGTGGAGGGCAAGAGGTGTATGGGAAATCTGTGTCCTTTCTGTTCAATTTTGCTGTTGTCCTAAAATGATCTAAACAATAAAAAATCACAATGAGATACCACTGTACACCTATTAGAATGTCAAAACAGAACAAAACTGGCAATATCAAGTGTTAGCAAGGCAAAGCAACTGGAAATTTCATGTACTGCTGGTGGTAATGAAAAGTGGTACAGCCATTTTGGGAGACAATTTGTTAGTTTCTTATGAAATTAAACATGTACCTACTATGTGACTCAGCAATCCTTCTGGTTATCTATCCAAGATAAATGAAAACATGTTCACACAAAAACCTATATGTGAATCTTTATCACAGCATTATTCAGCATTAATTACCAAAACCTGGAAACAACTTGGTTATTTCAACTGATGAATAAACAGGTTATTGTATATCTATACCATGGAATAGTTACTACTCTATAACAAAAAAGGAGAACTACCTGGTGATTCATGCAATAACATAGGTGAATCTGAAATTCATTTACCTAAGTGGAAGAAGTCAAAGTTAAAAGGCTACATAATTAATGTATGATTTCATTTATTTGACAATCTGAAAGAGTAAAACTATAGGGAGGAAAACAGCTCAGGGATTTCAGGGTTTGGTGGTGTAGGGAAGTATTGGTTATAAAAGGGTAGCATGAGGGAATTTTGGAAGTGATAGGATGGTTCTCTCTCCCTTCTCCTTTGCCCCCAACCTCACTTGTCAACTCTTTCCAAATTAATAGGCATGTATAATAGTTAGAACTTTTAGCTTTCACAGGTAGAAATAAAGACAACTAATTATCCCCCCCAAATCTATTCTCATCTTGGTAGAATATAAAGTGCAATTTCATTAACGAAAGTAAATGCAACTTTATTAACCCATATGTCATAATGGAAGTCATAGAAATGCCTTTTTCACTTAAAAAATGGGGAATTGTATTAAAACAAACAAACAAAAAAACCCTTCTGATTTCACTGGAATTTGCTGGTTGTACGAGATAAATATTTACCACTGCTTGAGCATTCAGTAGACCATTTGTGTAAGTTAATGATCAATTTTGTGAGTGTAATACCTACTTGAGCTCCTTGGACTCTTACAGAAAAGCATTTATCTTGCAGTCCAGGCAGCCCAGCATGGAAGGTGCCAACACAAGGCAAATGCTTTCCTTTTACAAGTATCCTGATATTTTAAATATAGAGATTTTAACATAAATTTTCAAAAGGCTCATTCAGTTTTAGTGACTCATTTCTAGTAAATTTAAATTGCATAAACATCAGTTATCATATGATTCTTGTGAAACAGTCTGCTAGAACTAGACATATCCCAGGATTCTTACAAGATTGGGTTAACAAAAGTGGGATTTGAACTTGTTTGAGGAATATACATGGGCAGCAGGTTGAATTGGCTAATTCCTTGGATTTATGGGTTTAACACCACATGTGTTGTCAGTCACTGGATTTCCCTAAACAGTGAGTATGTTCACTGTAGAAAACTTTACATAAAGTACAGCAAAAAATCGTAACAGTATTACCAGAATTTCTAAGATAACTGTATAGTCTTCCAAACATTTCCCTATGCAAACATACACACTTACGTCTGTCTGTGTCTCCTTTTAAAAACAAAAAGACTTATTATTCAATATATTATTGACTGTCTTTAAATGTCAGATAATTTAAATTTAATAGCTATATAGTTGAATACATGGGCTATCATTTATTTTACCAGTCCTCATTGTTTTAGGTATTTAAGGTGTATCTACTTTTCTTGTGATGAGTATTTTTATATTTATATCTTTGAGTGTTTCTCCATTTATTTCCTTAGAATATATTCTGAAAGCAATACTGCCAGGTCAGAGCAGAGAGTGGTAGTTTTTCTAAGCTTATTTTTTACATCAAAAGTAATATATATGCTCATAGTAATGAAAATTCACAAGGTACAAAAATACATATGGGGTAAAAAGTAAAATGCTCTTGACTTCTTAGCCCTCCATTGCATTTTTCGTTTAACATATCTTGTACATCTTGTATCAAGAAATATAGACCTAGGGCCGGCCGAGTGGCGTGTTGGTTAAGAGCTGACTTGGGATGCCAGCTCTGTGCACCAGGGCCCCGGTTCGGATCCCACATAAGGGCCAGTGACACTGCCCTCTGCAGCTAAGATGTTGAGCAGCAGCTCAACCTGGAGCTGGGATGCCGTGAGTCGCCGGCGATGGCGTAGGCTGCAGCGCCTGCTGCAGTGGGCTGCTATGGGCTACCGTGTGTGGCCAGCAGCCAGGGTGAGTGACCAGCAGCTGGTGTGAACGGCCGGCAGCCGGTATGAGCTGCCAAGAGCCACTGTGAGCGGCCGTCCAGAGGCCAGCGACCGATCTGCCTCACACGGGAAGAGCTCAATGATAATATCAACATGGGCTGGTGAAGCAATGTCCTCCACTAGACTGAAGAACAAAAAAAAGGACAGCAACTTGCCTGTTCCCTTCCCCCAATTTTCTAATTAAAAAAATCTTTAAAAAATAAAAATAAAATAAAGACTATTAAAAAAAAGAAATATAGACCTACTTCATTTTATGAAATGGCTGTATGATATTTCACTGTGTGGATATGTTGTATTTTATTAGTTCCTTTTTGATTAATATTTATGTTGTTTTCAGTTCTGTGCTATAACAAATGTTTCCAGGAATATCATTTTATATGTATCTTTTTGAGAATATTTTTTTAAATAAAATTCCTAGAAGTGGAATTGCTATTTCAAAGGGCATGTATATTCTCAATTTTGATAAATAGTGCCAAACTGCCCTCCAGAAAAATTATACAAATTTATTCTCCCACTAGCAGCATGTAAAAGTGGGTTAGTACATTTTAAGACTTTTGATACATGCTGTCAAATTGTCCTCCAAAAAGATATCATTTCATACTTCCATTGGCAGTGTAGAAGAGTATCTATCTAACCACATTTTCACCAAATGTTAATAAAATATTTTTAAGCTCTGTCAGTCTGTTATGTGAAAAATAGTTATCTGTTTACTTTTATTTCCAATGACTAGTGAGACTTTTTGACTGTTTGTATTTCTTCATTGTGAGTTGCCTGTTTATTTCTATTGTGCATTTTTCTTTTGGGTGTTCATCTTTTTTTTATTTAATTTTATTGGTGAACAGCCATGGTCATTGGCTACACATTGCTTTCATGCTACAATGGCATAGTTGACTCTTTTAAGGAGGGTGTAGCTCACAGTGGCCCATGTGGGGATCAAACCGGCAACCTTGGTTAACGTTATCAGCACCATGCTGTAACCAACTGAGGTAACTGGCCACCCCTGGGTTTTCATTTTTTTGATACAGATATCTTCGTGTATTAAAGATATTCATAATTTGCCTGTCATACATATTCCTAGTCCTTTTTTATAGTTTGTTGTTTATTGTTTATCTGTTTGTATTTTTTCCTATGCAGAAGCTTTTTTTTTTTATTGGGGAATTGAGGGGATGGGAACAGTGCTGGGGAATTGGGGAAGGGGAACAGACAAGTTGCTGTCGTTTTGTTCTTCAGTCTAGTTGTGGAGGACGTTGCTTCACT
>NW_017731471.1:877626-879908 GCF_001890085.2 Hipposideros armiger
ATTCCCACATGGGCCAGTGAGCTGCACCCGAGCTGAGCTGCCGCTGAGCTGCCAACAAGTGGCAGGATGGCTCAGCTGGTGAGACCATGTGATCCTAACAACAAGGTTGCTGATTTTACTCTAGCATGGGGTGGAGGGCTACACTCGCCCGCAACTAAGATTGAACAAGGCACCTTGAGCTGAGGGGTCGCCAGCCGATGGGCAAGCCGGATGGCGACTGAACTTGGAGCTGAGCTAGCTGCGCCCTCCACAACTAAGATTGAAGGACAACAACTTGGCTGTTCCCCTTTCCTAATTCCCCAATAAAATCGTAATATATATATATATATATATATGTTTATTTATTTATATTAGATGCCTTAAAGGTTATGTGGATAAATTACTATATTCCTTTGCTTATTAATTAAGTATATTGCACTAAGGGATTTTGTTTCTCTGGGACAATGTCGACCTATAAGTATCAGAATAGAAATTATGTTAACAGGGTAGAAATTCAGATCTTTCAGCCTTTTGAGTAGAAAGAATGTTCAGAAAAGTGATTTATCAGTTTTACCATTTTTAGGATGGTTATAATGACTGTCACCCTTAACCTTTGCTTGTCTTTAAAAAGAGGAACTGTCTGTGACTGCTTTCCCTTGTGTTTGGAAAAAAGCTATCTGCAACTGTCTAAAGCTCTTTAAAACATTGATGTATCTAATTCAAGCAAAGAAAATATGCTTGGCCAATTTCAGCTTTTTCTTTATTATTTTTTCCTGAATACTAAAGTAATACATGCTTATTTTAATGAAATTATGATGGTGCAGAACTATATAAAGTAAAAAGACAAAGTCACCCCTCAATGGGTAATCACTTTTTTTTTAAAGATTGTATGGGGGAATTAGTGGAGGAAAACAGTGTTACGTAATTGGGGAAGGGGAACAGACAAGTGGCTGTCCTTTTGTTCTTCAGTCTAGTTGCGGAGGACGTGGCTTCACTGGCCCATGTTGGTATTATCATTGCGCTCTTCCCTGGTGAGGAAGTCGCTTGCCGGCCATTGGATGGCCACTCACAGCAGCTCTTGAAAGCTCATGCCCGTTGCTGGCCAGCCCCACTGCAGCCTACGCTGTCGTCAGCGACTCACGGCAGCCCAGCTCTAGGTCGAGCTGTTGTTCACCATCTTAGCTATACAGGGCGCAGCATCACTGGCCCTCATGCGAGATCCAAACTGGGGCCCTGCTGCTCACAGCTGGCGTCCCAAGCCAACTCCTAACCAATGTGCCACTCGGCTGGCCGTGGGTAATCACTTTTAATAGTTTGTGTCTTTCTAGACATTTTTCTATTCATGGATATGTTTCTATGTCAGTCTATACAGATCTAGCTCATTCTCTTTAATTGCTGTATAGTCTTCTATAGTATGATGCCTCAGAATTTATTTCCTTATTAATAGGTGTTTAGAGAGTCTCCAAGTTTTAACTATTTTAAGTATGTTTACCTTATAGCCTTACACATCTGTGTAAATATTTTTGTAGGTTAGATTCTTTTAAGTAAAATTGCTTGGTCACGGGCTATGTACATGTCATATCTTGATAGGTATTGCAAAATTGCCCTCCAAAAAAGGTCATAATGTTTTATACTCGTTGACAATATGGTAAAATATTTTTCTGCACCCTTGACTATATTGAATAGATACATTAGGTTTTTTTAAAATTTTTACCAACATGATAAACAAAAACCAAGATTTCATTGTTTTAGTTTACATCTAATTTGTGTTTCCCAATTTGTATCTCTAACTCATTTAAAGATTTAAGCATCTTTTCATTTAACAACTAATTTATATGTTAAATAAAAAGATTTATAAGAACAGAGTATAAGCCTTTGGCAAGAAAAAAATAGGCATCTTAGAAGAAAGTGTGTAATCTTTTTTTCCCTCTTTTCTTGCATATACTTGGAATAAAGTACCATAATGTCTGAATCGATCATCTTTTCAGGTGCACATAAAGAAGTCCCAACTGCTAGGCTTCAGCATGTATTGGGCCTATAAGCTAAGTGTGTCTTTCCTAGACTGCTCTCTCACCTGTTATCTACCTGGACAGGCTGCTGATGAAGTGCGCTAGTGAGAGTAACTTAGCTTTGTGGACAATTATGTCATTCCTGTTACTAGGCTAATTATTTTTTATTTCTTTTTTTTTTTTAAGATTTTTTTATTGGGGAACTGGGGGGATGGGAACAGTGCTGGGGAATTGGGGAAGGGGAACAGACAAGTTGCTGTCGTTTTGTTCTTCAGTCTAGTTGTGGAGGACGTT
>NW_017731471.1:884433-892193 GCF_001890085.2 Hipposideros armiger
GCGGAATTCTTCATTAACTCTACTGTGTGTGTGTGTGTGTGTGTGTGTGTGTGTGTGTGTGTGTGTAGTATTTAGGGTAGTCTACATATAAAAATCATGTCATCTGTGAACAAAGATCATTTTACTTCTTCCGTTCCAATTTGGATGCCTTTTATTTCTTTTTCTTCACTAAGTGCTCTGGCTAGGACTTACAAAATACTATGTAGAATAAAAGTCGTGAGGGTCAGCATCCTTGTGTTATTCCTGATCTTGGAGGAAAAGGTTTCAGTTTTTTGCAATTAAATACAGTGTTAGTTGTGGACTTTTCATGTAAGCCCTTTATCAAATTGAAGAAATTCCCATCTATTTCTAGTTTTCTGAAGAATGTTTTTATCATGAAGGTGTGTTGAACTTTGTCAAATACTTTTTCTGCATTTGTTGAGGTACTCTTGTTTTTGTTTTTGCCTGTGTTCTAATAATATGGTATATTACATTGATTGATTTAACATTTTTTTAAATTTATTTTTTATTAGTGTCAGGTGTACAAAACAATGTAATATTTAGACATTTACACCTCTCACAAAGTGATAACCCCTTCCCCCAATCTACTACCCCTCTGACATTGCTGTTACAATTCCATTGACTCTATTCCCTATGGTATACTCCACATCCTGTGACAATATATATATATACACACACACACACACACATATATATATATATATATATATACACACATATATATGTATATATATATATATTAAATTATAGTTGACATTTAGTATCATTCAGCTTCAGCTTCAGGTGTACACTGCAGTGGTCAGGTACCTGCATTGATTGATTTTTGTATGTTGAACCAATCTTGCATTCCTGTGATAAATTCTACTTGGTCATGGTGTATAATCCTTTTTATATGTTGCTGGATTTGGATTGCTAGTATTTTTCTGAGGGTTTTTCTATCTGTATTCTTCGAGATATCAGTCTGTAGTTTTCTTTTCTTGTGGTACCTTTATCTTATTTTGATGTCAATGTAACATCAGCTCATAGAATGAGTTAGTGTTACCTCCTGTTCTGTTTTTTGGAAGAGTATGTAAAAGATGTGTATTATTTCTTCTTTAGGTGTTTGGTAGAGTTTACTAGTGAAGTTGTCTGGCCTAGAGTTCTTTGGGGAAGGTTTTTTTTCCCTCTATAATTTCAATTCCTCTAATAGGAATTGGATTGCTTGTTTCTTTCAATAAAGTAGTCCGTTTAATCTAAATGTTGAGTTTATTGACATAAAGGTGTTTATACTGCTCCCTATTGTCCTTCTAATGTCTGTAGAATCAGTAGTGATATCACCTCCATTGTTTCTCATTATGATAATTTGTGTTGTCTCTCTTATTTTTCCTTATAAGTCTGTATACAGGTTTATCAATTTTACTGATCTCAAACCCCCCCCCATCTTTTGCTTCTGTTTATTTTCTCTATTTTTCTGCTTTGTATGTCATTGATTTTTTCTTTTTAATTTTTCAATTATAATTGACATTCAGTATTATTTTATATTAACTTTTGTTGTGATCTTTATTATTTTTTTTCTTCTGCTTACTTTGGGTTTAATTGCTCTTGTTTTTTCTAGCTTTTGAAGGTAGTACCTGAAATCATTGATTTGAAATCTTTCTTCTTTTTTAGTACATAAAATTTCCCCTAACTACTGCTTTAGTGTCATATTAAAAATTCTTCTGCATTACATTTTCATTTTAACTCTGTTCAAAATATTTTCCAATTCCCATTTTTATTTCTTCTCTGACCCATGGGTTATTTAGTAGTTAGTTTCCAAATATTATGGCATTTCCAGAGATATTTCTATTTTTTATTTCTATTTTAATTCCATTGTGGTTAGAGAACATACTTTGTTTGACTTTTATTCTTTTGAATTTAGTGAGACTTATTCTGTGGTTCAGAATTTGGTCTGTTTAGTTAATGTTTCATCTATACTTGGAAAGAAAGTGTATTCTGCTGATGTTAGGTGGACTATTCTGTGAATGTCAGTCTAGCGAAATTGGTTGATAGTGCTGATCAAATCCACTCTATCCTTGCTGGCTTTCTGCCTACTTGTTTTAGCAATTATTGAGGGAGGAGTACTGAGATGTCTGACTAATCTTGTGATCTTTTTTCTATTTCTCCTTGCAGTTTTTTTTCACTGAAAAATAATGAATAATTCCCAGCTCTTTTTATGGAAGCAGTGTAACCTTTATACCAAAACCTAACAAGAACATTACATGTAAGGAAAATCTCTTTCAATAAATGGTAACAGATTAATTCAATAGTCATATGGGAAAAATGAGCCTTAAAAAGTAGTTCCAGATGAAACATAGACCTAAATTATGAAAGGTAAAATAATAATGATTGTAGTACAGTACTGTTCAATAGAAGTATAATGTGAACCACACATGTAATTTAAACTTTTCTAATAACCACAGCAAAAAAATAAAAAGAAATGGGAAATTAATTTTGATAATATATTTTATTTAACTTAATATATACAAGTTATTGTCATTTCAATATTTAATCATTATGCAATTATTGACATAGTTTTACATTTTTTTCCCTACTAAGTCTTGGAAATCCAGTATGTATGTTTGACTTAGAGCATATCTTATTTTCAACTAGTTACATTTTAAGTGCTCAATATCCACATGTGGCTAGTGTTTGCTGTAGATATAGAACATTTGCAACATTGCAGAAAGTTGCAACATTGTAGCACTATTGGACAGTGCTACACTTGTCCCACCTTCTGGATATTTGTATTAGTTAATGTTGTCATTTAACATCATCCTTTATTCCCTGTTATTTCCCATAAATTGGAAGTTAGCTATAAAGGCTTTATTGAATAAAGGTTAAAGATGTTTTTGTTTTTAAAGATTTTTATTGGGGAATTGAGGAGGGGAATAGTGTTGGGGAATTGGGGAAGGGGAACATTTGTGTTTTTTCTGGGACCCAAGTCAAGTTGTTGTCCTTCAATCTTAGTTGTGGAGGGTGCAAGCTCAGCTCCAAGTCCAGTCCCTGCTTTCAGTCTAGTTACGGGAGGGGGCATAGTCCACCATCCCATGCAGGAGTCGAACCGGCAACCTTGTTGCACACTGTGCCATCCAGCTGCCCATCAGCAGCTTGTGGCTGCTCAGCTCAAGGTGTCGTGTTCAATCTTAGTTGTGGGGGGGTGCGGGGAGTGGGGCGCAGCACACCGTCCCATACTGGTGTCAAACCGGCCACCTTGCTGCTAAGAGCATGCACTCTCACCAGCTCAGCAGCAGCTCAGCTCGGGTGCAGCTCACTGGCCCATGTGGGAATCGAACCAATGACCCTGTTGCTCAGAGCTCGCACTCTTAACCAACTGAGCCACTTGGCCAGCCCCCTAGATTTTTTTTTTATTAAAGTTTATTGGGGTGACAATGGTTAGTAAAGTTACATGGGTCTCAGGTGTACAATTCTGTAATACATCATCTGTATATCACATTGTGTGTTCACCAACCAGAGTCAGTTCTCCTTTCATCACTTTATATTTGATCCCGTTTACCCTCATCTACCACCCGTCTCCCCCCTTTACCCTCTGGTAACCACTAAAGTATTGTCTGTGTCTATGAGTTTTTTGTTTCTTTGAGAATACTTTATATCGTGCATAGGAGACATACAATGCCTGGTTGGTCCACTTTTAGTGACACTAACATTGATCTCGGAGTTAAGGTTTCTATGAGTTTTTGTTTCTTTTCAGAATACTTCATGTTGTGCATAGGAGACATACAGTGTCTGGTTGGTCCACTAGTAGTGATACTAACATTGATCACTGATTTAAGTTGGACTTGTTCCTTCGAATTTTTTCTTGCATTCAAGGAAAAACTAAAGGTTATCTGGAAAATATTGCAGAATGTTAGTTGCTCACCATTTTTGAACTGACCAAGAAGAAATCACTTTTCCCTTTCAACTTTCTCTTCTTATAGGAAAATTCAGAGGTGGTTTGTCNAGCTGTTGTTCAGCATCTTAGCTGTAGAGGGCAGTGTCACTGGTCCTCATATGTGGGATCCGAACCGGGGCCCTCTGGCGTCCCAAGCCAGCTCTCAACCATCACGCCACTCGGCCAGCCCTATGATTTTTTTTTTAAGACTCCGCATACAATGTTTGTCTTTCTCTGTCTAACTTATTTGCATAATATCCTCAAGGTTCATCCAGTGTTGTTCCAATAGGCAGGATTTACTTCCTTTTATGGGTGAATAGTATTCCATTATGTGTGTATAATTATATATATATATATATTTATATAATATATATGTTTACGAACTCATCCTAGAAAAAGTGCTACATACCTCATTGATAAATATCCTTTAAAGTACTCCCCTTGGGAAGCTATGCCCCGACGCCAGTACCTAGTCCACCCTTCAAAGCAATTTTGGAACTCTTTTTCTGGAATGGCCATCAGATCTGTCGTTGTATTATCCTTGATGTCCTGAATGTCATCAAGATGTCCTCCTTTCAATATTTCCTTAATCTTCAGGTAAAGAAAGAAACCATTGGGGGCCAGATCAGGTGAGTAGGGAGGGTGTTCCAATACAGTTATTTTTTTACTGGCTAAAAAGTCCCTCACAGAGAGTGCCACGTGAGCTGGTGCATTGTCATGATGCAAGAGCCATGAATTGTTGGCAAAAAGTTCAGGTCGTTTAACTTTTTTTTTTTTAAATTTTTAAAATACAGCCGTGCTGAGAATGAGCCCCTTGTGGTTAGTGTGCGTTGAAGCGCACTGCCTGCGTAACTAGAAGACTTGACGGAGGACGGCCCTGCTGCACGCTGCTCGACTCCCCCGCCGGGGTGGGATCGCTTGTTGGTGGACTTAACAGTGTAAGTACGGAGGGTCTACGTGCCTGCGCACGCGGCACTCTCTGCCTCAAGGTCCGGGGACTTTCCCCTAGGTGCAAAGTAAGGAACTAGTCCTTAATCTGTTGCCTAGGTTGTCTTAACTTTTTTACACAGACTTTTCAGCACTTCCAAATAGTAATCTTGGTTAACTGTCCAGTTGGTACAAATTCACAATGAATAGTCCCTCTGATATCAAAAATCTTAGCAACATCATTGCAACAAGTTTTCTAGCTTAATTGTCTGACCTCCATGATGTAAGATAAGGGTCGAATTTCATTCTTTTGCATGTTGATATCCAGCTTTCCCAGCACCTTTGTTGAACAAACTGTCCTTTCCCCATTGACTGGTTTTGGCATCCTTGTGAAAGATCATTTGACCTTACATGCAAGGGTTCATTTCTGGGATTTTTATTCCATTGGTCTATCTGTCCATCTTTATGACAATTCCACACTCTTTTGATTAATCTATGTTTGTAATATGTTTTTTTTAAATTGGGGAATTGGGGGAGGGGAACAGACAAGTCACTGTCCCCTTGCTCCTCAGTCTAGTTGTGGAGGACGCTGCTTCACTGGCCCATGTTGGTATTATCATTGCGCTGTTCCCAGGTGAGGCAGATCTGCCGCCGGCCACTAGACAGCCGCTCACAGCGGCTCTTGACAGCTCTCGGGGCTGCCAGCTGCTCACACCAGCTGCCAGCCACCCACGGTAGCCCATGGCAGCCCTCTGCAGCTTCACTGCAGCCTCCGCCATCGCAGGAGACTCACTGGCATCCCAGCTTCAGGTCGAGCTGTTGTTCACCATCTTAGCCATAGAGGGTGCAGCATCACTGGCCCTAACGTGGGATCGAACCAGGGCCCTGCTGCTCAGAGCCGGCGTCACAAGCCAACACTTAACCAATGCTCCACTCAGCCGGCCCCTTTGTAATATGTTTTGAAATCAGGAAGCATGAGACTTGAACTTCGTTCTTTTCCCAGATTGTTTTGGCTAATTGGAGTCCCTTAAGATTCCATGTGAATCTTAGGATAGATTTTTCTGTTTTTGTAAAAATACCCTTTGTAGTGATTGCATTGAATCTGTAGGTTGTTTTAGGTAGTATAGGCATCCTAACAATATTAAGTCTTCTAATCTATGAGCACAAGATGTCTTTCCATTTATTTGTGTCTCCTTAATTTCTTTTTTTTTGTTTTTTTAAAGATTTTTTTATTGGGGAATTGGGAGATGGGAACAGCGCTGGGGAATTGGGGGAAGGGGAACAGACAAGTTGCTGTCATTTTGTTCTTCAGTCTAGTTGNAGTGTCACTGGCCCTCATATGTGGGATCCGAACCGGGGCCCTCTGGTGTCCCAAGCCAGTTCTTAACCATCACGCCACTCGGCCGGCCCCAGAAGCTTTTAATTCTTATATATCATGCCTTTAGTATCATGCTTAGAAAGGCCTTACCTACACCAACATTATACTAATTTTTGCTTATACTTTCTTCCTGTACCTTATGTATTTTACATTTAAGTCCTTAATTCATCTAGATTTTATTTTATTTTAAGTATATGGCGTAGGGAACTAACTTTATTATTTTTTTCAAAATGATTAACCAGCTGTGCCAATGTTGTTTGTTAAGTGAGCCACACTGTTTCCTCACCTACTTGATTGTCACTATTTTCTATATGTAGTTATATAGAGAGAGTCATATATAGAGAGACAGCCTCCTTATCACTCTTTCAGAATTTGTCCGTGTGTTCTCAAATGTTAATTCTTTCATATGAACCTTAGATTAATTTGTCAGTTCTCCCCACCTCAAAATCCCACTGAATCTCATAAATTTATAGACTGATTTGGGTACACTTCATCTTTTTTTCGTTTGTTTTTTTTATAATATCTTCCTATACATTTCTAATTAAGTTTATTACTGAGTATTAAAAATAATTTTTTTCAGGGAGATGTGGAGGAATCGTCTACCATTATATTTTATAGATAATTATTGTTAGTGTATAAGCAATTGATTTTGATAAATTTAACTGCCACCCTTATTAAATGCTCTAATACCTTTATATTAATTCAATCTTAATGAACTCTGTAATTAGAGTGGACCTTTAAGGAAAGCAAGCATATCATTTAATTACCATAAATTTTCTATAAAATGTATAAATTAATAAAAACTGTTATCTGTTCATTTTACTTGCTTTTTTCATTAGATCCCTATATAGATCCTTTTTCATCATATAACCCTATAATACAGGTAAAGAAGCTATTCATTCCCATGTTATTTAGGACTATGTCAGAATATAGTTTCTGTCTTTCCTGAATTAGAATCCCCAGAGGTGTTGTTAAAAATGCAGATTCCATAGATGCAGACAATAGTTTAGTGGAAAGCAGAGGGTAAGGGGGGAAGTGGGTGGTAGATGAGGGTAAAGGGGATCAAATATATGGTGATGGAAAGACGACTGACTCTGGTTGGTGAACGCACAATGTGATATATAGATGATGTATTAACAGAATTGTACACCTGAAATCTGTGTAACTTTGCTAACAATTGTCACCTCAATAAACTTTAATAAAAAAAAAGAAAAGAAAAAAAATGCAGATTCCTGGACATCACTTCTCTCCTAATGAACTAAGATCTTTGGGTGTAGAGCCTGGTAACATGGAGTTTTAGAATTCTTCCCTAGATAATTCTTAAGTACCAGTATATTGACCTTTGGGAACCATTGGAGTGAAAACTGAGGCTCTGAAAAGCAATTAAGTAACTTCCCCAGATTTCCATAGGTAATTTAGTCTTTTTCTTTTTTTGTTTTTTTAAAGATTTTTTATTGGGGGATGGGAACAGCACTGGGGAATTGGGGGAAGGGGAACAGACAAGTTGCTGTCGTTTTGTTCTTCAGTCTAGTTGTGGAGGACGTTGCT
>NW_017731471.1:895193-897261 GCF_001890085.2 Hipposideros armiger
GCCGCTCACTGCGGCTGCTGGCCGCTCACGCTGGCTGCTGGCCACACACGGTAGCCCATGGCAACCCACTGCCACAGGGGCTGCAGCCTACGCCGCTGCTGTCGCCAGCGACTCACAGCTGCCCAGCTCCAGGTTGAGCTGTTGTTCAGCATCTTAGCTGTGGAGGGCACTGTCCCTGGCCCTCATATGTGGGATCCAAACCGGGGCCCTCTGGCGTCCCAAGCCAGTTCTTAACCATCGCGCCACTCGGCCGGCCCTATTTTTTATTTCTTAAATCTTGTTTAACCTGTATTTTAGAGAACTGATTTAGCTCACTACTATATAACATCAGCCTGCCATGAGAACTCTTTACTATTTTGTGTTTATAGGCCAGAGTCCACGTAAGCATATGCACTAAATTGACCAGAATTACAAAATAAAATCACAGAGCTAAATGGTAGCAGAAGTGTAATTTGCCAGATTATTTCAGTAGGTCAACACTGAAATGATGAGTTATGAGTCACTAGGATTTGTTATCTTCAGTGAAACTTCAAAATCTGGGCAGATTCTTCTCTCTCCAGTGATTATGATACAACGTTGCCTTCATATGAGATATTTTATTTGCTGACCTTTATTAAGACCTATATTAAGATTCTGTATTGTAGAGTAGTACTTGGCTATAAAGAAGAATGAAATCTTACCATTCGCAATGATATGGATGGACCTAGAGAACATTGTGCTAAGTGAAATAAGTCAGACAGAGAAAGACAAATACCATATGATCTCACATATGTGGAATCTAAAGAACTGAATAAATGAGCAACCTAAACAGAAATAGTCTCAGAGATACAGAGGAAAAGCTGATGGTTCGTAGATGGGATGGGAGTGGGATGAGAGAGAAGGGGATGGGATTAGACAACACAAATTGGTAACTATAATATTGCCACAGGGATAGGAAAGATAGTTTGGAGAATATAATCGATGTTGTAAAGATTTTGTAGGGTGTTAGATTAACACATGTCTTATTAGGGAGACCACTTCATGGACGGTGTAGATGCTTGACCACTGCACTGTACAACTGAAGCTGAAGCTGAATAATATTGTGTGTCAACTATAATTTATATATATATATATATAGCCACGGGATGTGGAGTACAGCATAGGGAATAGAGTCAATGGAATTGTAATAGATATATACGATGAGAGAGGGACAATAGATTGGGGGAGGGGAGTTATCATTTTGTGAGGGATTAAATGTCTATTACATTGTACACCTGAAATTAATTTAGGAGGCCAAACACCTGAAACTAATTTTTAAAAAAAGGTTCTATATTCTTATATTTCTAAGGCTACCAATTATATTTTTTTCAAAAGTACAGATAAAGATTTCATTCTGACTTTTTACTAAATGAAAAAACAAGCATCAAAAGATGTGATTTAAAATAAATTTACAGATATAGTAAAATGGACTGGAGTTACAGGGTTTTTTTTCTTTCAGTTTTATGAGATATAATTGACATACAGCACTGTATAAGTTTAAGGTATACAGTATAGTGACTTGACTTACATGTATTGTGAAATGATAACCACAATAAGTTTAATTAACATCCATCACCTCAGATATATACAAAAAATTTTTTCCCTGTGGTAAGAACTTTAAGGATTTACCATCTTAGCAATTTTCAAATGTACCATAGATCAGTGTTAACTATAGTCATCATGTTGTACATTACATCTCCAGTACTTATTTGGCTTGTAACTGGAAGTTTGTACCTTTTGACTGCCTTCATCCAATTCACCCCCCACCCCCCGCAACCTCCTGCCTCTGGTAACAACCCTGATCTCTTTTTCTATGAGTTTTTTTTTAAAGATTTTTATTGGGGAATTGTGGGGATGGGAACAGTGCTGGGGAATTGGGGGAAGAGGAACAGACAAGTTGCTGTCGTTTTGTTCTTCAGTCTAGTTGTGGAGGACGTAGCTTCACTGGCCCAAGTTGGCACCATCATTGTGCTCTTCCCAGGTGAGGCAGATCAGTCGCTGGCTTCTGGACGGCCGCTCACTGCGGCTGCTGGCTGCTCACGCTGGCTGC
>NW_017731471.1:904622-906821 GCF_001890085.2 Hipposideros armiger
CCTCTCCCCTCTCCCCTCTCTCTTCTCTCCTCTCTCTTTTCCCCTCCTTTCCTCCCATCTGGGGTTCTCCCCAATTCAGATTTGAAATATTCGAAATAGATGATTTTCATCTAAGTAAGAGGGTGAAAAATAGAGGCAAATATTTATGCTGTAGCCTTATCTGCCACTATTTGGAGTCCTTATGGAGAAGCAAAAAAGTGATTCTATTTGGGTTTGTGTTTGGCTAAGTATATGTGATTTTGGCTTATGCCATTAATCTCTGACTTTTTATTGTACAGCGATAATACTTATTATATTAAGTAACACTGAAATATCAATAACTAGTGCTAGATGCTGTTTATATATATATTTGCCTAGTTAATATTAGGCAGAGTTTCCTACTTAAATTCTCCTGAGATTTCATGCAGTTTCATTGATCTTAAATATATTAAAAGTTATTTCATTCTTGTGTGGGAGACATTTATTATAAATGCTTAAGTGGGTTGAGGACAAATGTTGGAATAAGAAACTTAACATTTTGTATTAAGTGTAGTTGGCATATAATATTATATTAGTTTCAGTTGTACAACGTAGTGATTTGACAGTTATATACCTTACTATGTGATCACCACACTAAGTCTAGTTACCATCTGTCACCATGCAAATTATTACAAGATTATTGATTATATTCCCTGTGTTGTACACTACATCTCTGTGGCTTATTTATTTTATAATTGGGAGATTGTACATCTTATTCACCCACACCTTTTTCACCCATCCCCCATTCCCCTCCGGTAACCATCAGTTGGCTCTCTGTATCTATGAGTCTGTTTCAGTTTTGTTTGCTTGTTTATTTTGTTCTTTAGGTTCCACATATAAGTGAGATTGTATGGTACTTGTCTTTCTTTGTCTGACTTATTTCAGTTAGCGTAATATCCTGTAGGTCCATCTATGTTGTTGCAAATGGTAAGATTTCATTCTTCTTTATGGTCGAGTAATATTCCATTGTATAAATGTACCAGTTTCTTTTTCCAATCATCTATCGATGGGCATTTCAGTTGTTTCCACATCTTGGCTATTGTTAATAGCGATGCAATAAACATAGGGGTGCATATGTGTTTTTCAAATTAATGTTTTGGATTTCTTTAGATAGATACCCAGGAGTGGAATTGCTGGGTCATAAGGTAGTAATTCTGTTTTTAATTTTTTGAGGAACCCTCAAAACATTAATAAAAAATATCAAAAAGAATATATAGATTCAATGCAATCCCAATCAAATTACCAATGCCATTTTTCACAGAAATAAAACATATAATCCTAAAATTTATATGGCACCGTAAAAGACCCCAAAGAGCCAGGGCAATCTTGAGAAGTAAGAACAAAGTCAGAGGTATCATGATGCCTGATATCAAATCATACTACAAGGCTATAGTAATCAAAACAGCATGGCACTGGCATAAAAACAGACACATCGATCAATGGAACAGAATAGAGAACCCCAAAATAAATCCATACCTATGTGTTCATTTAATCCATAACAGTGGAAGCAAGAATTTACTTTGGGGTAAAGACAGTCTATTCAATAAATGTTGCTGGGAAATCTGGACAGACTCATGCAAAAAATTGAAGCTGGACCACCCCCTTATGCCATATACAAGAATAAATTCAAAATGGATTAAAGACTTAAATGTAAGCTCCGAAACCATAAAACTCCTAGAATAAAATATAGGAAATAAATTTGCAGACATTACCCTTAGTAAAGGGAAGTAAGTGAAAAAAATAAACATATGGGATTACATCAAACTAAAAAGGTTTTTCACAACAAAGGAAACCATCATCAATAAAACAAAAAGGCATCCTACTGAATGGGAGAAGATATTTGTTCATGATACATCTGATAATGGGTTAATATCCAAAATTTATAAAAAACCTTATTCAACTCAACACCAAAAAAACAACCCAATTAAAACATGGGCAGAGGGGGCCGGCTGAGTGGCGCGATGGTTAAGAACTGGCTTGGGACACCAGAGGGCCCCGGTTCGGATCCCACATATGAGTGCCAGTGACACTGCTCTCCACAGCTAAGATGCTCACCAACAGTTCAACCTGGAGCTGTGCTGCCATAAGTCGCTGGTGACGGTATAGGCTGCAGCTCCCGTGGCAGTGGGTTGCCATGGGTTACTGTATGTAGCCAGCAGCCAGCGTGATAGGCCAGCAGCC
>NW_017731471.1:906931-1005135 GCF_001890085.2 Hipposideros armiger
CGGTGACTGATCTGCCTCACCCGGGAAGAGCGCAATGATGGTGCCAACTTGGGCCAGTGAAGCAACATCCTCCACAACTAGACTGAAGAACAAAACGATAGCAACTTGTCTGTTCCCCTTCCCCCAATTCCCCAGCGCTGTTCCCATCCCCCCAGTTCCCCAATAAAAATCGTTTTAAAAAAATGGGCAGAGGACATGAAGAGACACTTTTCTAAAGATGACATATAGATGGCCAACAGGCATGAAAAAATGTTTAACCTCACTAATCATTAGAGAAATGCAAATAAAAGCCACAATGAGATACCATCTCACTCTGGTCAGAATGGCTATCATCAATCAATCAACAAACAGCAAGTGCTGCCGAGGATGTGGAGAAAAGGGAACCCTCGTGTACTGTTGGTGGTATTGCACATTGGTGCAGCCACTATGGAAATCAGTATAGAGGTATCTCAAAAAACTTGAAATGAAACTACCTTATGACCCAGCAATTTCCCTCTTAGTTATCTATCCAGATAAATCCAAAATGCTAATTTGAAAAAATATATGCACCCCTATGTTTATTGCAGCACTATTCACAATAGCCAAGACATGGAAACAACCAAAATGCCCATCGGTAGACAACTGGATTAAGAAACTGTGGTACATTTATACAATGTAATGTTACTTGGCCGTAAAGGAGAATGAAATCTTACATTTGCAGTGATATGGGTGGACCTAGAGAACATTATGCTAAGTGAAAGTCAGATGGAGAAAGACAAATACCATGTGATCTCACTTATATGTGGAATCTAAAGAACAGAATAAATGAGCAAACTAATCAGAAACAGATATAGAGAAAAACTGAGGTTTGCTAGATGGGAGCGGGTGGGGATGAGGGAGAAGGTGAGGGGATTAGAAAGCACAAATTGGTAACCACAAGATTGCCACGGGGATAGGAAAGACAGTTTGGGGAATTTAATAATGTTGTAAAGATTTCACATAAATCTTTACGTATCGGATAAATACGGTATCCGATGGACATTGGTCTTATTAGGGTGACCACCTCATGGACGGTGTAGATACCTGACCAGTGTAGTGTATACCTGAAGCTGAAGCAGAATAATACTGAATATCAACTATAATTATATATGTATTCACTCACAGAATGTGAAGTACAGCACAGGGGATAGAGTCAATAGAATTGTAACAGCTATATACGATGTCAGAGGGGTAGTAGATTGGGGAAAGGGGGTTATCACTTTGTGAAGGGTATAAATGTCTATTACATTGTTTTGTACACCTAAAACAAGTAAAAAATTAAAAAAAATTAAAAAATGGCAGCGTAACATACTGGGCACAGGCATTATAATAGGCCATTGCATTTCATGTCTTCATAGAACAAACATGGGAAATTCAATGATGGACAGATTCTTCAAAATTTGGATTTCAATGATGTCCTTGTTAGGGATGCAGGTACTTTTCCTCCCCTAAGTACCTAATATAGTGCCAGACACATAGCAGGTGCTCTATCAGTGTAACTTTTCTCCCACCTCTCTCCCATGGTTGTCCCCCTTCAGCTTCTGATTTTGTTCCCATATGGAAACAGGAGTACCATTTGCTGCCTTGTGTCTGCTGTCATCCTCAGCTGATTAGGGAGTGAATTCTGAGCAGTGGGGCATCAATACTGAGATTGTTAGTCTGGGGGCAGATCCTATGTGTCCCTGAAGGAACCATGTTAGATAAATGTCCTCTAGTTGATTCTTTCTTCAACCTACAATGCTGACCCAGTTTTCCCTCTCAGACCCAGAGGTTCATGACAAACCAGGGAGTACAGAAACCCCCAGGTTATGGTCTAGGCAAGCCAGAAACCTTACCTAGTGAGAACTGTTTTGGTGCTCATTGGGGATGCACATTCTTAATCCTACCTTATTATTTAACTGTTTTATAAAAGTTGGCTTATAACAGGTTTTAGTGAAGGCTGAAAATGTAAATTACTAGGGCCCTTTTAAAACAAAATGGAATCAGGTATTTTTTCCTCTTTGTTCTACGATATATTCCAGAATCCTCCCTCACGGAAGATGGAAACATGGTGGAAACCTTCCTAACCATCTAGTGGATGGCTAATTGAAGTAAGGAACCACAAATCTATGCATATATAGCTTATTCATTTTTTTAAAAAAAACTGAGAACATATTTTTTTTTCATTTTCCAATATTTATGTGCAATGCCAGGGTTCTTGCTTTGCATATGGGTCCTCTGGAATTAGTTTTTCTAGTGCTTCATTCCAGATTTTCAGTTTTTAGTCTGGTTTCATGTAACTAGAGAGCAGAATTCTTTTAGATTTTAATGATTTCACCCCAATCTCTTAAAGCTGTTTCATGTACAGCTATTTCAGCAGGTTACCACTTACCTGTATTGTTTCTAAAACATTGACCTTTGTTTTCTTAGAAAGCATAACTCTCTTTTATACTCATGTTTCATCAGTTTACATAATATTTAATTAAATCACATGATTATAGGAAGTTTGTAGGGCATAAACAGGTGTGGGAGGAAACACAGCTGAACTAAGTATGCCAACATACTCCTGGTAGGCCAAGGAGTACATGTAAACCTGCTGTGGGCATCTGAATATTGGAGTGATAGAATTAGAAACCATCAGTTAATCCATTGGAGGTTGGTTAAGATAACTTTTTGAAGAGTAAAAATTTGCTTTTTCTTAATGCATTCTGAACATTTTTTCTGTCTGTAAATGAAGGTTTACATCATTGTTTTTAATGGCCACATGGTATTTATTATCCATGTATTAGTCTGAGTTCTTGCTTGCAAACAATATAAAACAGTTCTGACTCATAACCAGACAAGGATTTTATTGGTAGGCTTTTAAGATTGCTTGTAGAGTCAACAGGGAAGATGGTGAGCCAGGCTTGGAAAATGGGCAGGAACCCAGTGTAGCTAGAACCGGCCAAAGTCACACCATAGGAACAGTCTGGTGAGGACCTCTCTAGTGGCACTGGCTTTCTCAGGACTTTTGCCACCACCACTTTTGGCATCTTAACTCTGCTGCTGCAACTGCCGTGAATTCTCTGTAACTATCACTGTGTATTTGTGTTACTTCCTCAGGATTCAAAACCCGGGCTTGGCAGAACATCTGCCCAGCTGGGTATAGAATCACATAGCATCTCAGCTTCAAGGATGAAGGGTAAGGTAATATTCCCCACTCCCACTTTGGCTTCAGGGTCATACTGCCTATTACCAAGACACTCATAGGAGGGGGTTTCCTTAACCTAGAATGTGTGTTTCGATGCTGGGTAGCCAAAATATGACAACTATCTGTAATAGTCTGGACATACTAAAGTTTATTTAACTAATGCCCTACTGTAGAAATTTAGGTTGTTTCTTATTTTGTTCTGTTTTAAGCTACATGGTAATAGACACATTTTATTAATGTAGCAGGGGGAAAGTGTTTTATCTTAGTTGTTTTAATTTATAATTTTAAATGTAAATTTTTATGTGTTTACTGGTATTTTTAATTTCTTATTTTGTCAACTTCTTGACATATACAGAGGGTGGCAAAAAATGTATAGACATTTTAAGAAAGGAAAAAACTATTAAAATTGTAATAATCAATATATGCTGATAACAAAAGATGAATACAAGGCATGTGTATATATACATTTTTTTGGTACCCCCTGTATATTACTATATGTGTTTTTTTTTTAATTTTACTCTTTTTATTTTTTTTAAATTAGGGAATTGGGGGAGGGGAACAGTGTTAGGGAATTGGGGAGTGAGACCAGCCAAGTTGTTGTTCTTCAGTCTTAGTTGTGTAGGGCACCAGTCGCCATCTGGCTGCCCGTCAGCAGTACATGGCCTCTAAGCTCAAGGTGCTGTGTTACAATCTTAGTTGCAGGTGGGCATAGCCACCATCCCATGCGGGAGTTGAACTGGCAGCCTTGTTGTTAAGAGTGCATGCTCTATCCACTGAGTCATCTGGGTGGCAGCTCAGCTCAAGGTGCCGAGTTCAGTCTTAGTTGCAGGCAGGCATAACCCACCATGGAACAGGCAGTCTTGTTGTTAGGAGCCCGTGCTCTCACCAGCTGAGCCATCCTGCCACCTGTTGGCCACTCAGTGGCAGCTCAGCTCGGGGGCAGCATCACTGGCCCATGGGGGAATTGAACCAGTGGCCCTGTTGCTCAGAGCTTGCGCTCATAAGCTAACTCTTAACCAACTGAGCCACTTGGCCAGCCCCACTATATGGGTTTTTGAGATATAATTCACATATCATAAGATTCACCCTATTGAAATATATAATCTACTGGTTTTTAGTATATTCACAGATTTGTGCAACCTTTACAACTATCTAATTCCAGAACATTTCATCAATACCAAAAGAAACTTAATGCGTATATGTTTTTGTAGTTTGTTTACATGTTGTATTTTGCTACATGAAATTTTAAATTTTTATATAATTAAATTTTAAAATATTTTCCTTTATGGTTTCTGCTTTTGGCCTATGCTTAGAAGGTCCTTCCCCACCCTAAGTTTTGTTGTTGCTGTTATTAATATTCACTTTAATGTCTTTGAGGCATTTTCTATTTTCTGTTTACATTTCAGTCTTTAATTCAGTTGGAATTAATTTTGGTGAAAATGGGATCTAAAAATGTTCACCTCAAGTAGTTAGCACATTATGCCAACACCACTTATTGACTTTGCCGTGGATTGGAAATGGTGCCCATATTACATACTAAATTCTTATGTATACACATATAGGTATGTTTCTGGGACTTTCTATTCTGTTGTAAGGATCTGTGTATTCTGACATCAGTACAAGACTTCTTAATACTTAACACTTTTAAAGACATTTTAATGTATGATAGAGTAATTAGCATTAATACCCTTTTAGTAAGTTTTAAAATAAAATTCATGACAGACTTGAAAATTTTAGTCAAACTGAGTTATTTTTAGCCTCACCAAACTTTTATCGTGTATTTTATAGTTTACTTGTTCTTAATCAGTTATAGAAAATATAAAATAAGTGCTTTTTGAACTTTATATAATGGTTAAATACTGATAGTTGTTTTTAGTTTTCAAGGGTATTTAATGTTTCTTTTTATCAGTGGTTTGGGGCACTATTTTGTCTTAGAAGTAAAATTGTAAGATGGATTTTTCTTTTTTTTGTTTTGTTTTTATTAGTTTCAGGTGTACAGAACAATACTATAGTTATACTTTTCACCCCTCACAGAGTGACAACCCCCCACCCCCAATCCACTGCCCCCCTGACGTCATACATATCTATTACAATTGCATTGACTCCACTCCCCACATTATACTCCACATCCTGTGACTATATATATATGTGTATATACATATATATATATAAAAATATAAAATTATAGTTGACATACAATATTATTCAGCTTCAGCTTCAGGTGTACAGTGCAGTGGTCAAGCCTGTACACCATCCATGAAGTGGTATCCCTAGCAAGACATGTGACCATAAGATGGAATTTTTTTATGAAGAAAGCTATAGCTTTATAAGCAGTCCATGATTTACCTACAGATTGTACAAGTATCTGACAAGTTTGAATCAGATGATTGTGTTTTTTTGTTTGTTTTTTTTAAAAAGATTTTTATTGGGTAATTGGGGGGATGGGAACAGTGATGGGGAATTGGGGGAAGGGGAACAGACAAGTTGCTGTCGTTTTTGTTCTTCAATCTAGTTGTGGAGGACGCTGCTTCACTGGCCCAAGTTGGCACCATCATTGCGCTCTTCCCTGGCGAGGCAGATCAGTCGCCGGCTTCTGGACGGCCGCTCACTGCGGCTGCTGGCTGCTCACGCTGGATGCTGGATGCTGGCTACATATGGTAGCCCATGGCAACCCACTGCCACAGGGACTGCAGCCTACGCCGTCGCCAGCGACTCACGGCAGCCCAGCTCCAGGTTGAGCTGTTGTTCAGCATCTTAGCTGTGGAGGGCAGTGTCACTGGCCCTCATATGTGGGATCCGAACCGGGGCCCTCTGGCATCCCAAGCGAGTTCTTAACCATCGCGCCACTCGGCCGGCCCTCAGATGATTGTTTTGATGGGGGAAAAAAAACATTCCAGCTTCTAAACAGTCTTCTTAGAATCTAAGACAACTCTACCAAAACCATATTTAATCCATAATATGAAAAGTAGCTGACATGTTTTAATGCCAAATAGTTGAAACCTACTTTCCTCTACTTTCCAGAGATAAGAACGACCTTGTCTGAGGCAAAAAAAAGTTTCATCCATACTAAAAATCATGTTTTTTTTTCTCTAGTCTGTTATTGACATGGCAGCAGGTGTTCAGCTCCTGGTGGAAAGGAACCTAGTAACTTGTGGACTAGTTCTCAGTTTCTGAGGAACTTGCCCCTGTGTTTATTGCAGGGTACTAATAGTTTTCAAGCATTTTCCCTACCCTACCACCACCTTTCGCTGGTTTTATTTTATGCCTTTTGCAAACATTACCTTATTAAGCTAATCCCTTTGAGGCTATTGTTAGCTCTGGACTCTAGACTGTATTGGCTGTATGAGCGTTGGTAAGTCTGAATGTTAGCTTCCTTAATTTTAAAAGGAGGATACTACCCTATTTACATTGCAGGGTTGTCATGAAATTCATGTATATGAAAGTTTTGTCAACTATGCAATGTTATAGGAATCTGAAATATCTGTATTGTTATCACAAGGACAACTCTTTTTTAGAAAGGTGGTAATTAGCCCAGAACTCACAAAAAGCCAGCAAAACATATTACCTTTTCTTAATTTTTTTTCTTAATTTTAATGTTCTATTCTTTTTGATATTACTAATACATCTTAAGTATTGGCGCCTAATCTTTTGGGAATGATCAAATGAAAAGAAGTTATGTTGTGTTTTTTTTTAATTGGGGAATTGGGGGGGCAGCGTTGGGGAATCGGGGTAGGGGAACAAACAAGTTGCTGCCCTTTTGTTCTTCAGTCTAGTTGTGGAGGACATGGCTTCACTGGCCCATGTTGGTATTGTGATCATTGCACTCTTCCCGGCTGAGGCAGTCGCTCGCCAGCCATTGGACGGCCACTCACTGTGGCTCACGAAAGTGCACGCCAGCTGCTGGCCAGCCCCACTGCAGCCTACACTGTCGTGGGCGACTCATGGCAACCCAGCTCCAGGTCGAGCTGTTGTTCACCATCTTAGCTGTAGAGGGCGCAGCATCACTGGCCCTAATGTGGGATCGGAACCGGGGCCCAGCTGCTCAGAGCTGGCATCCCAAGCCAACTCTTTTTTTTTTTATCAGTCGCCAGCCTCTGGACGGCTGCTCACGCTGGCTGCTGGCCACATACGGTAGCCCATGGCAACCCACTGCCACAGGGGCTGCAGCCTATGCCACTGGCCCGCATATGTGGGATCCAAACCGGGGCCCTCTGGCGTCCCAAGCCAGTTCTTAACCATCGCGCCACTCGGCCGGCCACCAAGCCAACTCTCAACCAACGTGCCTGTCAGCCGGCCCAAGAACAATTATGTTTTAAAACATACACTTGTGTACTCCAGCTGTTTTATCTGGAGTGTTCGTCTTCTGTTTATATAATGACAATTGTCTGATGAAAGAGATTAGCCACTCAGTACAGTATTTTGAAAACAGATTATAGAATAAGATCAATTTTCATTTTAAAATGCAATTTAAATGAAAGAGATGCATCATATAAAATAATAGAGAAACTAATGCTTTCCCCTTTTGTTTTCAATATAGAGGTGGTAGTGGTTTTAAATAAAAGCAAACAGGTGGGAAAAATTAAATTGATTTGAAAATATTATGTAGATAGATACCTTGAATGCAAAACTAGTTCAATGTTGTTTGTATTGCTTGAAATCATCAATTTGCTTAATAAACAGGTTTGCAGTTTTTTTGTTTTGTTTTGTTTTTATAGCCCTGGTAAAATAGACTGGTTAGTTTTGACTGTTTATATATTGGAGTTTATCATTGGTCTCACTTTTTAAATTATTTCAGTTTTGGTAACTTTTATCTTAATTTCTGCACGCACGTTTCTTGTATTTTTTTCTTTATTTCTCCCTATAATGGGCTGGTTTCTAAAAATCTTTTTCTTACACCTTTACTGAGGTATAATTGACAAATTGTATATATTTAAGGCATACAATGTTACGTTTTGATATATGTCTACATTGTGAAATGATTACCACATTTAAGCTAATTAACATATCAATCACCTCACAGTTACTTTTTTTTTTGGTTGAGAATTATTAAGATCTCTCTTTGCAAATTTCAAGTCTATAATACAGTATTATTGGTTATAGTCAAGAATGCCATACATTAGATCTCCAGAGTTTGTTCATCGTGCATAACTGAAACTTTGTACCCTTTAACCAACATCTCCCCATTTCCCTACCACTCAACCCCTGGTAACCACCATTCTAGTCTCCCTTCCTAAGAGTTCAACATTTTTAGATTCCACATATAAGTGAGATCATGCAGTTTTTGTCTTTTTGTGTCTGGACTATTTCACTTAGCATAATGTCCTTCAGGTTTATTCATTTATTTTCCTTTTAAAATTTTTACAGTGAAATAATTTAGGCCTATAAAAAGTATAGGAAACCCTATAACATACGTGTGTATCCACTACCCAGCTTAAGAAGGTAAATATTACATATGTAGTTGAAGTTCCCTTTTGTGCTCCAATTGCATCCCAGCAGCAGCTCAGCTCAGGCATCAAACCGGCCACCTGTTGCTCAGAGCTCACACTGTTGAGCGAGCTCTTAACCAACTGAGCCACTCGGCTGGCCCTATGTTTTTATATTTTGACGACTACTATTACTATATATGTATGCATACAGAAAATTACGGTATTTTTTAGATATTTGTATCCTTCTGAAACTTTTTTATTTTCTCAACTATGTTTATGAAATGTATCCATGTTGCTGCTTGTAGCTCTAGTTCAGTTTCTAAAACTCTCTTCTATTGACCTTTGGGGCCAATAATTATTTGTTGTGAGGAGCTTTCTTGTCCATTATAGGATGTTTAGTGGTAGGTATCCCTGACTTTTAACCACTAGATGCCAGTAGCACTTCCTCCTCCTCCCCAGTTGTGATAAGCAAAAATGTCCCCAGGTATTGCCAAATATCCCTTTGGTGATGAAATCTCCCTTTCTACCAGTACGAATCACTATTTTAGTTCCTTTTAACTACTGTATCTTGCTCCAGTGTATATATACTACCACCTATTTTTTTAATGTTCTGATTGATAGACATTTAGGCATTTCCAAAGTTTTAACTATTAGGATCACTGTTGTAATGAGCATTCTTGTTCATGTTTCCTTATACACATGTGTGAGACCTTTCCTAGGGTAATAAATATGCTCAGGAATAAAAATGTTGAGTTCTAGTGTATGCATGTCTTCAACTCTATCAGATATTGCCAAGCAGGTTCCATGATGATTGTACTAATTTACACTCTCATTAACTGAATAAAAGACTCCTTGTTGCTCCACATCCTCACCAATAGTTGGTATTGTCAGGTTTTGAAATTTTTGTCTATCTTACGAGTATAAATCATATTTATTGTGGTTTTAATTTGCATTTTCTTGATCATCATAGTGATAAAAATTATTCAGGTAGTACTGTATCAAAAAAAATAAATTTTGCCATATAATTTATTAAGAATCCAGAAACCTTTGCTAAATTATGAAAACTACTTTTCAGGGGATTTAAAAAAATGTTTGAACTTCTGTGACCAACTTTATGGAGTGGTTTTGAGCAGACAGACTTCTTCATACATGTAAATGTTTGTACTCAACTTCTGCAGTTTCTGTTTTCAAACCAGAGATGATGATCTAGTCATAATACTATTCTCCCTCTTAGGAAATATTGCTACCAATGGTGATTACCATCTGTGTTTAGGGAGTGACTCAAAATACTTTAATAACTAGAAATTAGTTCCCTTAGTGTTGTTGTCTCAGAGTCACCTCATTATTAATAGCTGCATGCTAGATTTGTTCCTTTGACTTTGTCCTCTCCCAGAAACCTATAGTTTTTCCCATACCAGGTGAAATTGTTATGCTTACTCTGTTTTCTGAGTCATTTTGCTACATGCAATGAGAGGTTAAAAAATGTTCCTGACTGTACCTATCTTTGAGACATTTAAAATTCAAAAGATGGACATAGCATATATTACAAAATCAATTCAAGTTGTGTGTATATATATATAATAGAATAATATGAGGGAGATGTTTCTCTGAGGTTATGCATGTGAAGTCCAATTTAAGTAGAGTTTGGAAGAAAAAAGCACAGGTGAATTCTGAATGCAGAAGGAAATATATATTATTGATGGATGATTTAACATGCTTAAATTAGGATGTAGTGTGAAATGTGGCTGTATTAATGTAATTTTCATACATGCTCGGGAACTCTTTCCTCCCCAATACATACTTCCAGGTTGAATTATCCAGTTACTTTAAAAGTGCCTTTCTGCTTTACTGGTTTCTCTTAGGTCCTCAGTAAGCCTGAGAAATTTTCCAGTACTTTGGTCTGGGGCATACCCTATAATAAACCTGTATTACAATTTTACATTTTTAACTAACCAAGTAAACTAGCCTTCATCTATCTGCTGAGTGTATTGTATTCCAAAAGTTTGTTACCAATTCTGCTGTTTGAACTTGACATTTTTACATAAAACAATTTAGTCAGTTTTGGTAATGCACCTAGATCAGCCATCAGAAGCCCCATTTGACCCATAATGCATCTGAGCTATGTAGTACTAAGTCTGAGTGTTCTGTCCTGGAGGAAGAAAGAGGTAGAGTCTCCTTTTTTAGGCACAGAACCAGCTGTAGACAAAATTTTGATAGGATTTGTTTGTTTAGACACCATTCTACTTCCTTTTTTGTAGCCATTACAGCTTCCTAGTGACTTCTGCCTAGCCCCTAATGCTTCATGCTGTCATGATATACCCCACCTTGGACTCTTCACCTGGGCCCCTGAATTCCCTTCAGCCCAACTATCTTTTGCTCACAATACCTGCCTTTCCTGTCCCATCTGGATCTTACATAGGTATTAGGAGGTATAATTCCAAATATCAGCCCCTTAAACTACCAAAGAGGAATTTGTATTTAAAAAAGAGGATACAGGTCCAATCAAGTGGCACGTTGGTTAAGAACTGGCTTGGGACGCCGGAAGGCCCCGGTTCGGATCCCACATATGAGGGCCAGTGACACTGCACTCTACAGCTAAGATGCTGAACAACAGCTCAACCTGGAGCTGGGCTGCCGTGAGTCACCGGCGATGGTGTAGGCTGCAGCCCCTGTGGCAGTGTGTTGCCATGGGCTACCGTGTGTAGCCAGCAGCCAGCGTGAGCAGCCAGCAACCGCAGTGAGTGGCCGTCCAGAAACCGGCAACTGATCTGCCTTGCCCGGGAAGAGCGCAATGATGGTGCCAACTTGGGCCAGTGAAGCAACATCCTCCACAACTAGACTGAAGAACAAAAGGACAGCAACTTGTCTGTTCCCCTTTCCCCAATTCCCCAATAAAAATCTTTAAAAAAAGAAAAAGAAAATAAATTATAACTATGTGGTGATGGTTGTTAACTAAACTTATGGTGGTAATCATCTTGATGTATGTATAAAACCATCATGTTGTATACCTAAAATTAATACAATGTTGTATGTCAATTATATCTCAATTTAAAAAGTGAATAGAGGCATCAAAAAATAGATATAATGGACTTCATCAAAATTAAAAACTTGGGCATCAAAGGACTCTATCAAGAGAATAGAAAGATAACCCACAGATGGGAGAAAATATTTGGAAATCATATATCTAATAAGAGGTTAATATACAGAATATATAAAGAAATCCTGCAACTCAACAAGAAAAAAACTCAAAAGCTGTTTTCAAAAATGAGTAAAGGACTTACATAGACATTTCTCCAAAAAATATCTGCAAATAGCCAATAAGCACATGAAAAAAATATTCAAAATGTTCTGCAATTACAGTCGTTATGGTTGCACATCCTTGTGAATATTACAAAAAAACACTTAATTGTACACCTTAAAAGGGTAAATTTTGTAGTATGTGAATTATATCTCAAAAAAGAATATATAATGAAAAAAAAATGCTGAAAACCAATGATTATTTGAAAATAAATTATCCCTGAGAACTTCTGTTGTTTTAGATATTTGAAAATTATATTGGTAGAAATTTGGAAAGTAATTGTTCAAAGTTCCACAGAAACCAGTTGAAGAAGTGAAACAAGTCCACTAATCACCTTCTTTTAGGAGCAGAGGGTGTGATTCAGTAGCAGTTTCTGTTTGTTTCTCTGAGCTTAGCAGAGCTAAGATGACGTAATTTTTATACCATTTGGAATAAATTAATTGCAAAGAATTGTTTTGGTTTACATAGTTTTTTATAAATTTTATTTATTTTGAATTAGTTTTACGTTCACATAATTCAAAGGGCAAAAGTTCTCCCCAACCCCCATCCATCCACTGTCTGTCCATTCTATGAGATAACTGATGTTACCAATTTTTTTGAGAAATGACTTTTGGAGGAAAATAGAGTCAGTGTAAATCATGGTATTTGTAAAACCACTTTTGAGCTCTGTAGTTGACCATTGTTAATTTTGAAAAATGAGTCTTTAAAAAAGATTTTGTTGTCCTTAATTTTTTATTATGGTCACACAACAGGATCTTTATCCAAGGGCAGAGAAACCCCCTGATGAATACTGGATACATGTTACTGGACCTAAGACTTGTAATTTATAATAATAGGTTATTTTCTGCTCCTCTTTCTTTTTTTCATCACTGCTTTGGGTGACTTTTTCTTTTACCTCAGTATTCCTCTTCTTACACAAAACTTGGTATTTTCTATATAATTTGCAGTCTTTGCAAGATAAATGCAAGTTCTTCACATTGAGCTAATGTATCTTTCCAAATATAATTTTTCTTACAGAATTAAAATTATTCTAATTAACTTCCGTTAATTTACCTAAACATGAATAATCTATGGTACTCTAACAGAGGTGCTCAGATACGCATTGGGAAGTCTCTCTTTTTTCCTGAATAATCTCTTAAGCCTTATTCTGGTACTGCTTTTAACATAATCATTTCACACTAGCCTCTAAACAAAAGAGTTTATAGAAATATGTTCTTAGTTGTTTATTCTCTTTTTCTCTCTACTGTTTTGGATACTATATTTTGTAGTCTTTTACCAGTTATCCTTAAATTCGTAACATGTATTCTTAACAAAATATAGGTTATCTCTTTCTCTCTATGCATTCCAAACAAGACCAACGATCTTACAATGCATCAATTACAAACACGTATTATTTTCTAGTATTTCAGGTCCATGTTCTTTTGTGTGTGCATATGTGTGTGTGTGTCTGTTTGTGTTTGTTTGAATAGACAATATATTCTCATGTTACAAAATTCAAAAGGTACAAAAGAGACTAGATCTTAATTGTTCTCACCACAAAAAAGAAAGAATTAAGTGATGTGATAGGGGTGTTAGTGATGGTGGAAGTCATATTGCAATGAAAATGTATCAAACCAACACATGGTACACCTTAAATTACACAATGTTGTATGTCAGGTACATCTCAATTTTTTTAAAAAAGGTATAAAAGGTTATACTGTGAAAATTCTTTTTCCCACTCTGGTCCTCGAACCACTCATTCAGTTCCCCTCACCAGAGGAAACCACTGTTTCCCTTTTATATATTAAGTTGATCTGTATGAAATTGCCAATACAGTAATACCTTAGTTTGTGAGCATAATTTGTTCTGGAAACAAATTACTGGTATTGCAAGACATTGCTTGTTTACCACGTTATTTTAAATTATTAGAAATGTTTGCTCGTCTTGCGGAACACTTGCAAACCACGTTACTCGCAATCCAAGGTTTTACTGTGTTTGACTATTTTGATACACAACAATGGCAATTTCATATAGTTCAAACTAACATCAGTGAAAAAAACAGATTCCTGCCTTTGTGGAATTTCCCATTTTAGTGGGAAGTATATTATTTAATTATTGCAGTATAACAAATTACTCCAAATTTAGTGGCTTAAAAGAACAAACATTTATTATCTCAGTTTCGGTGGGCCATGAATTTGGTAGTGGGTTAGCTGGGTGGTTCTGGCTCAAGGTATCTGATGAGGTTGCAGTCAATATGTTGTCTGGGGTTGCAGGCATCTTTCTAAAGGCAGCTTCCAAGATGGTTCACTCACCTGGCTGTTGGCATGAGGCCTCAGGTCTTTGCTTGTTGTTGTCAGGAAGCCTCAGTTTCTCAGTACATGCACCTCTCCAAAAGGTTGCTTGAGTGTCCTCATGACATGGCAGGTGACTTCCCCCAGATCTTGTGACTGAAGAGAGAGGACTAGGAAGAAACCACAGTGATGTTTTCCCCCTCCTGCAGTGCCTTTTATCACCTAGTCTTGGAAGTCACATCTCGTTGCTTCCACCATATTCAATATGTTGGAAGCAAGTCACCAAGTCCAGGCCACACTCAAGGGGAAAGGAGTTAAATTCCGCCTAGTGAAGGAAAGAATAACAAATAATTTGTGAACATATTTTAAAACCATCACAGGAAGACATAATAAGTAATAAACATAAGTAAATTATGGAGCACATTAGAAGGTGATAGGTTCTATAAAAAAATAGAGCAGAGGTAAGGGGAATCAGAATATGCGCATGTGGAAGGGATGTGGGTTTCAATTTTAAATGGTGGTCAGTGTAAGACTCCTTAAGAAGGTGAGATTTGAGTAAAGACTTGAAAGAGACAAGCAAGTTAGTTAAGCAGATATGTGGACAAAGAAAGTCCCATACCAAGGGAATAGTTAAAGCAAAGGCCCTGAAATGGGAGTAAAATGAGGTGAGAGAAAAGAATACTGACTATATTTTATTAGTAGTATATTTTCAATCGAAGCGGTGGGGGGAAAGTGGAGGAAGGATTATTTCCATGGCTGAAATTGAGTTCATTGTTTCTAATAGGAATGTAAAGAAGAAATCAAAATGGATCCAAGTATGGGTGTGAATTCTGTCACCATCTCTGTTGAGGGAATGACATGTAGTTCCTGTGTTTGGACCATTGAGCAGCAGATTGGAAACCTGAATGGTGTACATCACATTAAAGTAAGTTACTCTTTGGAAATTAGTGAAGTCAAATGCTGTTGACTGGAATTATTCTAGCAAATTACTTCTAACACTGAGATAGAGGCAGGCACACTGACACATTTGGCAATAAAGACTATCATACATCTAACCCTGAAGCTAAATGAGTTTTCTTTGGCCCATTAACTTCTATTTTTATAAAAAATAAGAAATTATATATTTTTCCAATTTAAACATCTGAAGATGGGATCTTGACATTATTATGGTTGTATATGTGTAGATTTATATTTCATAAGTATATAGATGCTGATATGGTTTTTGTTACTCTTATACTGAACTAAAAAGTGTGTACTCAGAGAGAGGGTTATGAGGTTTCATTTTCCTATAGCATAAGTTATGTTAAATAATAATGTAGTCTTAAGTATATGCATATAAATTGTAACTAATTTTCTAAAACTTTTCCTTCAATTTTTTTTATTATTAGTTTCACGTGTACAAAACAATGTAATAGTTAGACATTTACACCCCTCACAAAGTGATAGCCCTCCTCCCCCAATCTATTGCCCCTCTGACATCGTATATAACTAATACAATTCTATTGACTCTATTCCCTATGCTGTACTCCATATCCCGTGGCTATATATATATATGTATATATATATATATATATATATATACATATATATATTAAATTATAGTTGACATACAATATTATTCAATATCAGCTTCAGATGTACCATTTTCCTTCAATTTTTAATTTCAAAAATATAATTGACTTTTCTTAGACCATCTTAACACCTTCCTACTGGAAATTGTCTGAGAATGTTAGTGAAAAACGAAGGCTTATCTGTATATTCTAATTTCTCTGTAATGAACATGACTTATTAATATAATTATTATAAATAAATTTAAAAAGCTGAATAGTTTTCTTTAGCACCTTCTAAACACAAGAACCAAAAGTACTAAAGTCAACAGAAGACTACCCCAAAGGGAATAAAATGATGCTATTCCACCTCATGTCCTGTAAAAAAACATTTTGAATGTTTCCTGTGCTCATTTTTGACATAAGCATAGTATGTTAAAGCTGCAAGGGGTCTTAGATATGACTTAAATAGTCTAACCTTCTCATTTTATAGATCAACAAGCTAAAGCCCAAATAATGAAGTGACTTGTGCTTAATACCTAATACCAAAGCAAGACTAGAACTCAAGTTCTGTGATTCTAGGGCCAGTGTGTTTTCTGGTCATACAGTGTCTACAGATGCATTTTAATTTGCATGTGGTTCTCAAACTTGTCATCTCCAATTTATTCTTTCACACAACTTCTGAGAAAAACAACCTGGTATTTCATTATAAAGGTGCCTCCTACCCATCCCCCAATTCCCCAATAAAAATCTTTAAAAAATAAAAATAAATAAATAAATAAAGGTGCCTCCTACCACCAAATTGATGTTTTAGCTATGTATTACTAAGTGTCTATAAATTCTCCTCAGAGTAACTCTAGTATTTTTAGTATGAGAAACCTTGAATTATTTTGTCACTACGTTTTAATCTTTTTATTTCCATGTTCATAAAATGTCTTTGATTTAAAGCCTTTGGGGTAAAAAAAATCTTTTTTTTTTAGATTTTATTGGGGAATTGTGGCGGGAAGAACAGTGCTGGGGAATCGGGGAAGGGGAACAGACAAGTTGCTGTCGTTTTGTTCTTCAGTCTAGTTGTGGAGGATGTCGCTTCACTGGCCCATGTTGGTATTATCATTGTGCTCTTCCCAGCTGAGGCAGATCAGTCACCGGCCTCTGGACGGCCACTCACAGCGGCTCTTGGCAGCTCACACCAGCTGCTGGCCACTCACGCTGGCTGCCAGCCACACACGGTAGCTTATGTCAGCCCACTGCAGCTCCACTGCAGCCTACGCCGTCGCCGGTGACTCAAGGCAGCCCAGCTCCAGGTTGAGCTGTTGTTCACCATCTTAGCTGTAGAGGGCAGTGTCACTGGCTCTCATGTGGGATCCGAACCGGGGCCCTCTGGCATCCCAAGCCAGCTCTTAACCAACGCGCCACTCGGCTGGCCCCCCCCAAAATCTTTTGATTAATCTTTATACTATGGTCCAGGCTTCGCAACCTTAGCATTATTGTCATTTTGGGCTGGATAATTCTTTGTTGTGGGGAGCTGTTCTGTGCTTCATAGGATGTTTACCAAGCATCCCTGACCTCTACCCACTGGATGCCAGGAGCCTCTCCTCCCACTTATGACAACCCAAAATGTCTCCAGACCTTATCAAATACCCCTGGGGGCAAAATTGTCCCTAGTTGAAAATCACTGCTATAGTCCTTTCTCAGAGAACCTACTATACACCCTTTGGCTATTCAGTTAATATTTGATGATGGTAAATTGATTTATTGAACAGGCTCATGTGCCTCTTTCTCTTCATGTTAGCTTCTTATGTTTTTTGTTTGTTTGTTTTGTTTTTTTGCCAGTGACAGGTATTGTGAGCAGTGGTTCTCCAACCAAAGCATGAGAATCACCTGGAGGGCTTGTTAAAACATAAATTACTGGGCCCACCCCCAGCATTCCTATTTTAGTAGGTGTGGGTGTGGCCTGAGAATCTGCATTTCTAACAGGTACCCAGTTAACTCTAATGATGCTGGTCCTAAGACCACAGTTTGAGAATCACTGTACTGCATGAGATATACTTAATATTTAAATAAAGACTATTTGTTATTTATCTCAAATTTCAATTTATTTGGGTGTCCTGTATTTTTATTTGGTGAATCTGGTAAACCTACTTTGAAGTCATCCTTCCCTCATGCATTTAACCTCTCATAACCGCTGATTAATTTTTATCCCTGTGAGTTTTACTGTTTTAAAAACTGTCATATAAATGGAATCATATAGTATACAGCCTTTTGAGTCTGGCTTCCTTCACTTAGCATTATGCATTTGAGACCCACTCATATTGTTGCATTGTCACTGGTTAGTTCCTTTTTATTGTTGAGGAGTATTTCATCATGTGGATGTACTACAGTTTGTTTACCCATTCACTCGTTGAGACATTTAGGTTGTTTCCATTATTTTGTGATTATGAAGAATAATGCTCTGAATGTTCACATACATGTCTTTGTGTGGACATTAGTTTTAATTTCTCTTGGGCAGACTCTCAGGATTGAATTTGTTCTATCATTGGTAAGTGTATGTTTAACTTTTGAGACACTGGCAATGATTTACCACAGTAGCCGTCCTATTTTATCTTCTCACTAGCAGTGTTTAAAGATTCCACTTTTTCCACATTCTCTCTGATGCTGTATTATCAGTCTTTTTAGTTATAGACACTCTAGTGGGTGTGTAGTGACACCTCACTAATTCTCATCTCCTTAATGGTTAATGAGGTTGAGTATCTTTTCATGTGCTTATTAGGCATTTTTATACCTCCTTTGGTAAAATTACTGTCAAGATTTTTGGTAAAATTTTTAGCTGCTTTTTTTCTTATTTAATTTTCATTGTTTTGTGTATATCCTGAATATAACTTCTCTTAGATATGTATTTTGTAGATATTTTTTCCAATCTGTGGCTTTTATTTTCATTCTTTTACATATTTTTATTTTTTAATTTTTTTATTGGGGAACAGCCATGGTCATTGGTTACACATTGCTTTCATGCCACAGTGGCATAGTGGATTCTTTTAAGGAGGGCACAGCTCAGAGTGGCCCATGGAGGGATCAAACCAGCAACCTTGGTATTATCAGCACCACGCTCTAACTAACTGAGCTAACTTGTCACCCCAATTTTTCATTCCTTTAAAAGAGTCTTTCCCAGAGTGAAAGTTTTTATATTTCATGAATTCCAACGTATCCACTTATTTCCCCTTATGGATCATGCTTTTGGTGTCATATCTAAGGAACCTTGGCCTCACCTAATGTCACAAAGATTTTTCTCCTATGTCTTCCTCTAAAAGTTTTCTCATTTTAGGTTTTACATTTAGGTCTATGTTCCATTCTGAATTAATGTGTATACATTGTGTGGTATGGGCTGAGGTTACTTTTTTATATGGATGTCCAATTTTTCCAAGCAGTACCATTTGTTGAAAAGTCTGTTGTTTTTCTATTTAATTGCCTTTGCACCTTTGTTGAAGATCAGTTGACCATATATTTATGGGTATATTTCTATATACTCTGTTCCATTGATCTGTGTCTGTTCTTTGGCCAATAAATACCACACAGTCTTCATTACTGTAACTTCATAATCTTAAAATCAGGTAGTGTGAATCCTCAACTTTGTTCTTTTTCAAAATTGGTTTGGCTATTTGAGTTCCTTTTCCATTCCATATAAATTTTAGAATCAGTTTATAAGTTTCTACACAAATATCTGCTGGGATTTTGATTGGGATTGTGTTGCCTCTGTAGATCCATTTGGAACGAAGTAACATCATAACAATATTGAGTTTTCCAATCTGTCCACATGCATATATCTTTCCATTTATTTAAGCATTCCTTGATTTCTTTCATTAGGAATCTATAGTTTTCAGCATGCAGATACTGCATATATTTTGTTAGATTAGATGTATATTTAAGTATTTTACATTTTTGAATGATATGTAAATGGTACTGTTCTAAAATTTTAAATTTCAATTGTTCATAACAATTATATAGAAATGCAATTGGTTTCTATATGTTGACTTTGTATCCAGAGCATTGCTAAACTGACTTATTAAGTGTATTAGCTTTTTTGTAGATTCCTTGGGATTTTTTACATAAGGAATTATGTCATCAGGGCATAAAAATAGTTTTATTTCTTCCTTTCTAGTCTATAATATTTTTAATATTTCATTTTTCTTGCTTTATTGAATTGGCTAGAATCCCCAATAAAATTTTAAATGGGAGAGGTGAGAGTGGACATCATTGTCTTGGTCCTGATCATAGTTGGAAAACATTCAGTCATTCACTATTAAGTATTGTGTTAGTTGTAGGGTTTTTGTAGATGCCCTGTCACGTTAAGGACATTTCTTTTTATTCTTAGTTTTCTGAGTGTTTTTATTTTTTTATTTTTTATTTTCAGCTGAGCCATCCTGACCTGTTGGCAGCTCAGCGGCAACTCAGCTGGGGCCAGGACTTGAACTGCTGTTGCTCAGAGCTCGCACTCTTGAGCGAGCTCTTAACCAACTGAGCCACTTGGCTGACCCTGCTGAGTGTTTTTATTTTTAATCATGAATGGATGTTTAATTTTTCAAACCCCTTTTCTGCATCTAGACATGGTCATATTATTCTTTTTTTCTTTAGGCTGTTAATATGTGTGAATTACATTGATTGATTTTCAAAAGTTCAAAAGTTGTACTAGTCATGCATTCCCAGAATAAGCCCCACTTGGTCAAAGAATACTTACTTTTAATGAAAAATTTCAAAGATGCACAAAGTGGGGCTGGCCAAGTGGCTCAGTTGGTTAGGAGCAGAAGCTCTGAGCAACAAGGTCACCAGTTCGATTCCCACATGGGCCAGTGAGCTGCACCCGAGCTGAGCTGCCACTGAGCTGCCAACAGGTGGCAGGATGGCTCAGCTGGTGAGAGCACGTGCTCTTAACAACAAGGTTGCTGGTTCGACTACTGTATGGGATGGTTGGCTATGCTCACCTGCAACTAAGATTGAATACGGCACCTTGAACTGAGTGGCTGCAAGCTGCTGATGGGCGGCTGGATGGCGACTGGACTTGGAGCTGAGCTAGCTGCGCCCTCCACAACTAAGATCGAAGGACAAGAACTTGGCTGTTCCCCTTCCCCAATTCCCCAACACTGTTCCCCTTCCTCAATTCCCCAATAAAATCTTAAAAAAAAATGCGCAAAGCGGAGACCCTATTAACAAGGAACCTCCTGTACCTATCACTCAGGAGAATCATTGCTATTGATTTTCATGACATTCTCATCATTTGAATTTGATAATGTGTTTTGCTAATGTTTCTAAGAGTTGATTAGGTTTTTCTGCCTGTTGTACTTTGTTAAGGTCCCTGACTAGTAGATTGGAATTTCCTAGTATATCTCCATCCATTTCCAAGCCTTTTTGCTGTCCCCTCCCCCCTTCCTTGTCACTCTAAAGGATTTTCAACATTGTTTGGAGTACAGCTAATTTCACCACTCTTTTCCATGCTTCATTCAGTTTGATTCCCCACATGTTCTCCCCTATTTCTCTTCAATTTATATCTAAGGGGCCAAAGAAATTAACAATATTGCTTTTTGGCCAAAAGTTTTGGGGGTTCCTACTATAGTAATGGTAATATATGCATGCTTTTTCTTAAATAATATACTGTGAATTGCTGACTCTTGAGCATGTTTATTTTCAATGTTAAGGCTTAATGAGTTAATCTCCAGATGTGCCATTTTAATTGAGTTGTGTCCTTATTTGTGTAGTAATATAGTAATATAGTATTATTTAAATTTTCAGCATTATTAAACAACTTTATATTGGTGGTGGTTCTATTTATTGGACGTGTTCTGTAATTTTGCTTTTATACACTATTGTTACAGTGATGGTGGAAAGTTAATGTAACTTTGGAATTTGATCAACTTATGTCAATCCTAAAATGGTTTTCCTATAATGAGTTCAGATCCACATGCAAAAGATAAATTTTTAGAGATACTACCCACAGTAGATATTAATATTCTACAGGGAGCTTTGGCCAACTAGACATTCGATGTAGCACAAAATTTAAAGTTAGGGATCCGATGGATTCTTTCTTTTTAAAAAATATTTATTTATTTTTAATTTTTATTAAATTTATTGGGGACATTGGTTATTAAAATTATATACATTTCATGTGTACATTTCTGTAATACATCTATAGATCACATTGTGTGTTTACCACCCAGAGTCTGTTCCCCTTCCATCACCATATATTTGACCCCCTTTTCCCTCTTCTACCATCCCTTCTTCCCCTTTACCCTCTGGTAACCACTAAACTGTTGTCTGTGTCTTTGAGTTTTTGATTCTTTCTAATAATCAGAAGTTTATTTTATTTTTAAGTTCATGAATCACTAAATTAGAACTAGGATATTTTCTAGTATCTTCACATCATCTTACGGGAGCTCTGCCTTTTAATTATTCTTGATCTCAGCATTACTTTTTACCTATTTATTCTTCAGATATTTCAAAATGGGTTTGACTTTTCAGTGAAGTATAGGATTTATACTTGTCTCTACAATATTCTTGTCTGTGATTCAGACTTCTCATAAGATCTTGAGGAAATTAGCTTCAGTTTACCTTGTTTTTATTACAAAAAATTGGCTAATTGGCACATAATGGTTCTTTGTGAAGTTTGATACAAAATTTTTTAATTCCAGTGTCATGTGAAGTGTGGTGCCAGTATGTGGGTACTTTTTTTCCATGTCTGAAACTGTAGGTGATTTTTTTTCCATGTCTGAGTTTCATAATCATCTTGGTCAGAGAGGGAAAAGTAAGCTTTGGATGCATTTTATTATTTGTATGGTGGGAAAACAGTATTTCTCTCATTTATTGTCTATACTACACACTCTGGTCAGCTAAGGCTATGGTGATGGTTGAGGCTAGGAAAGCTCGTACATGGTATAATATGCCTTATGATAAGTTTTCTGTCCTTAGTCATCCACATAGATGTTTAGATATGAGATTTCCACTTTCAAATGCTTCAAAAGTAGGATTTTCTTTTCCATCTGCCTTCACATAACGCCAGTCTTAGAGGCTCCCCATTTGCCTCTTCCCCACCTTCAGCCCCACCCCAAGGATGCTGCTGTCTTTAATTTGTTTTAGGGAGGGAGCTAAGTTGGAAAAGCTTAGAAGTGACAGTATTTACTATAGTGCAGGTTTTCTCAAGTGTGTTAACTTCAAAAGATTCAAATTTATAAACAGATTTTGTATTTTTTCATTAATTTATAACCAAGAACTAGATGGATATTTTGCAGTTTGTTGATTAGAAAAGAGGATGGCAAAGGTAACTCTGCAACCTTCAATCTCAAAGCTTTAAAAACAGGTCATTTAATTTCAGTGAGTAAGAAGTATGACACCTGCATTTGATTTATCCTCAAATGAAGCCAATTAAACCTCCTCCATTTGATCTAATATGGCTGGTGCTGGGGGCCAGAATTTAGGCTGAATCTTACTAATTGTGTTATTTCAGTAAAGCTATTTTAACCATCTTGAAACTAGTTTACATAATTTTTCTCCAAGTGACTTAGGTACTGGCAAACTATTTTAGATTAATATTTGTTTTTGCCAGCATATCCATATATAGGACTAGATTTTTCTTTGACATTCGCAAGTACATTCCTATATAGATTTTCCAGAAAAAAACTTTTGCACCCCACTTATATGTAAGGCTGCTTTTTCTACTGCGTCTTCCCAGAATTCACCTCTCTTTAATAAGGCCTGTTTAAGATCAGAAAAATGCATTTGAATTGGATTAAGTTGTGAAAGAAAAGTAGCAGCGATATAAATATGAAAGCACTTTGTGTTATCAACAGTGATTTATACGGATCCCAGTGACAAGTACTTAAGGCTATACTTTGCAGGGCATGTTCACAATTTGATTGCTAAAAGTAAAAGGGAACACAGTTTTTCTGCTTTTTTCCATCTCTGCCTCTCCTCCTTTGGTCAAAAGCCCATATGATATAAAATATGTTATTGACCTTTCTTCTTGTAAAAATATTTTACTTTGTAAGGGGATGATGAAGAGTGTAAAGGGGGTCAAATATAAGGTGACAAAAGAGACTAGACTTCGGGTAGTGAGCACACAATAGAGTATACAGATGTCATTTTACAAAGTTGTATACCTATAATTTATATAATGTTAACCAATGTTACCCTAATACATTTAATTTTATAATATTTTACTAAATGTTAAGTCTTGTAGGCTCAGAGACAGATTTATTTTGAAATTAATGAAGCTTAAGTTTCAGAGCTCCTCACTTACGTTGACCTCTTCTGTGACCCTGGAAGGAGTCTTAGCAATGTGTTCACATGGTTATGTGTTTTTGCAAAAGTAAAATATTTTAAACACAATCCTTTAAATCTATTGTCTATTTCCACTTCGACTCACCTGCTGTTAGACTTCCCCTTTCTGTTGGGTGGTATTGGATGTGCCATGGACATTTTGAGGATCTGACCAAGGGGAGATTGAGTTGGGGATATGTTTAGTTTGGGGTTGATAGGATATTTGGCTATATGTGGTTCTTAGTCACTTCTGTGTACAGTGACATTTTTTGCTAAATATTCTGGTGTAGGAACAGCAATTCTCCTACAACCCACTGACTCACACAGTGTCATAACATAAAGGTATAGGGCCCAGTATAAAAGTATTAAATGAGTGTTATTGATTCAAAGAGGACTACTTAAGACCAGTCACTGCACCAGTAAACTTTTCTGAAATGCCCTGAAGTTTTATAGCTCACATATGAAAGAAACTCAATAGTTTTCCCAAATTTGACAACAGGTCTAAAAATTTATCAGTATCTAGTTATGACATTGAAAGGAACTTTTCTAAACTTTCATTAATAAAAAAATATTTTGACCTATGGAAAAGACAATTATCTTTCTTTTCTCTATGTTGAAAACATTTTTACAAAATCATTGTCCAATAAAGCAGCAGAGTATACAACCAAAAATGTAGGAAAATAAAATATGACAGAGGTGTATCAGGGATTAAAAGTAAATATGTCATTTTATGGTATTTGGTAGCTTTTAAAAATTTGTTAACTTGTAATTTTCTTACTCATTCATAATATTAACTTTTGTACAGAATTTTGTTGTTTATAGCCTTGTATTATTCTTCTTAAAGAAGGCCCTCCATAATACTTAAGTTTCAGAGGCTACAAAAGGTGGGATTCACCTCTTTCTAGTCATCATATAGAAAATTGTCCATGTCCAAACAATTTATAGTCTGAATTTAGCTCAACAGGTTAATACATAAATATTGGTCACTTTTTAAAGAATGACAAGGTTTAAAATTTCTAGATCACAGTTTCTGAGATTGTATTTATTAAGACTGAAGTGCAGTCAATTTAGAAATTTGGAGAGGGCATTGTTTCGACTTAAGTCAGAGAGCGCTGGTAGTATTTGGAATAAAACTCTAATATGAAGTAATGTAATTGTGATGTTAAATTGAGTGGGCTTGCTTTATTGAAAAAATGCTACAGTGGAACAGATTAGAGCTTTAATTAACAAAATTCAAGGAGAGTCAAAAAGTCTAATTTTAGAATAAGTAGAATGGATGATTATTTCTCTTTGCAGCTTCAGCATTTAAATACATTTTGGGAATTTTGTCTTAAATTGTGAAGCTTGTAAATGAGTGTAATGTGCTTTGTTTGTTCTGCCAATGTCAAGACTGCAGACTTTAAAGAGATTAAACTGAAGTTTAATTAAATCACCCCAGTGGTCTGTTTATGGAGATAATGAAATGGGCTTCTAATGTGAAGGTCTTTCTTTGGGATGTTTGTCCTTTTTGAAAGTTGAAATGTAAAAACAAATTTAATATAAATGTAAGTACTGAATGACTCCAAAGGTTAATGCCTTATTAGCAAGTTACTTTGTTCTTGAAACTTAACTGCTAACTTTTTGAGTGTTTTTTCCCTTTATTCAGATAAAGACTGCAGTCCATTCTCCTATTATATAGACTGTCCTTTTAAACAAATGACCACCTAGATGCTAGCAGTAACTGAATTCACCCTGTGGATCAGTACATTCCTGGCACCCCTTAAAATTTACAATTTTTTAAATTCTTGAAAAAGTAACACATGTACAGAGTAAAATCCCTCTCCCAAAGGCTACCAGTTATCAGTTTGCTATGTATGTATGTGTCCTTCAAATAGACTATAAATATAAAATGATGTATTTGTATATATGTATATCTGTATATATATAGATAGATATTATATCTATATATCTATATATGTATCCCTTTTTTATATAAATACATATTGTTATGCACCTTGCTTTTTTCACTTAACAAAGATACCTTAAATATTGTTCCATATCAGCATATAAAGATCAATCTTTTTATTTCTATTTGGAACTTTTTTTTGTTTCCTGACTTCTGCTATGGCAAATGATAGTGCACTGAACATTCCTTTTTTCAAACACTGTATTAGAGTAATATAGGCATTTTGCTTCACATAAATTCCTAGGTAATAATCATCCATCCATGAAGATATAGAGTCAGTTATTCAAAGAGGCTTAGGTTTCTGATTTAGTTGATCTTTATCCCAAGGATGAAAGAAAGGACAAATCCAAGGTAAAAATTTAGCAGTGGAGGAATGGAGTGAAGAGGGACTTTCGCTATTTTTGTATAACTTTGTATTTAAATTTTTTAATGAATAATCATACATTAGTTGTATAAATTTTGAAGTAAAATGAAGATATATTAGCAGTGAAAATTCTGATAAAACGCTAAGTTTACAGACAGTTTTAGTTCATGAAAATCAATGGTACAACTTAAAAAAACTAACACAATCTCTGCATCTTTTTAATTTTTAAATATTTGGGTTTTGAAATTTTAGATTGGTTTCGGGCTGTTGTCTTAGTCTCTAATTGTCTTTTGCTAGTTAATAAATTGATTTAATAGTTTTAAGAGATAACTTTTATTTAGGTTAGTCAAAAAGGGTAAGTGTTAATCTCAGCTTGATGTTCCTTTTTTTTTTTTTTAGCTGAGCCATCCCGCCACCTGTTGGCAGCTCACGGCTGCTCAGCTCGGGCTGACTCAAACCGCTGTTGCTCAGAGCTCAAACTCTTGAGCGAGCTCTNTCAGCTCGGGCTGACTCAAACCGCTGTTGCTCAGAGCTCAAACTCTTGAGCGAGCTCTTAACCAACTGAGCCACTCAGCCGGCCCTTTGTTCCTTTTTTTTTTAATGGTGAAAGAGCAGTTTATTAGAAAAAAAGGTACATTGCCAAGAAATAGAAGCAGGCGGAGCAGTAGAGAATGCCTCAAGGGCCCATAATTAGAACAGAAATTACACTCCAAAGAGTTTGGAGCAGCCGAGCAAAGGAAGAAGCTCAAAAGACCTTGATGTTCCTCTTTTGATATTTTAATTTTCAGTATCCTATTTTGAAGCATCAAAGTAGAGTGTTAATTGAGTAATATACATGAATTATTTTTTCAACAAGCAATAGAAGTTTGTATTAAAATAGTTTTTAGTTGAGCCAAAAATATATTGTAGGTGGTGAATCAAACATATTAGAAATTCAAGCTAACTGATGAATCATTTCACTTTTCTGATTTCAGTTTCTGTAAAATGACAGAATCTTTTCAAACTTTCAAAAACCCCTGATTACCTTTATGTTCAGTTGTTACGAAAATGTAAGAACATGGGCTTTATATATTTTATATATATGAAGTGACCTCCCTGATAAGTCTAGTATCCATCTGACACTATGCATAGTTTTTGCAATATTATTGACTATATTCCCCATACTCTATTTTACATCCCCGTGACTATTTTGTAACTACCAATTTGTACTTCTTAATCCCTATACTTTTCTCACCAAGCCCCCTGAACCCTCCTACAATCTAGTAGCCATCTGTTCTCTGTATCTCTGAGTCTTTTCCTGTTTTGTTTGCTCATTTATTCTGTTCTTTAGATTCCCCATATAAGTGAGATCATATGATATTTGTCTTTCTCAGTCTGACCTATCCACGTAATACCCATGAATGAAATTGCTGGGTCATAAGGTAGTTCCATTTTTAATTTTTTGAGGAACCTCCACACTGTTTTCCATACTGGCTGCATCAATTTGCAATCCCACTAACAGTGCATGAGGGTCCCCTTTTCTCCACATCCTCACCAACACTTGTTGTTTGTTGATTTATTGATGATGGCCATTCTGACAGGTGTGAGGTGGTATCTCATTGTGGTTTTTATTTGCATTTATCTGATGATTAGTGACTTTATGACTCAGCAGTTCTACTCCTGGGTATTTATCCAAAGAAATGCAAAACACTAATTCAAAAAGATGCATGCACCCCTAATGCTCATTGCAGCATTACTTACAATAGCCAACATATGGAAATAACCTAACTGCCCATAAATAGACAATTAAATAAAGAAGATGTGGTACATATATATAATGGAATATTACTCAGCCATAAAAAACAATGAAATCTTACCATTTGCGACAACCTAGATGGACCTAGAGGATACTGTGTTAAGTGAAATAAGTCAGATTGAGAAAGACAAATATCATATGATTTCAGTTATATGTGGAATCTTAAAGAAAAAAATTAACGAATAAACGAAACAGAAAGAGACTCACAGATACAGAGAACAGATTGATGGTTACTAGATGGGAAGGGGGTTTGGGAGGGCTGGATGAGAAAGGTGTAGGGATTAACAAGTACAAATTGATAGTTACAAAATAGCCATAGGGATGTAAAGTAAAGTATGGGGACTATAGTCAATAATACTATAAAAACTATGTATAGTGTCAGATGCGTACTATACTTATCAGGGGGATCACTTCATAAACTGTATAAATGTCTAACCACTACGCTCTATGCCTGAAACTAATATAAAATAATATTGAATGTCAACTATAATTAAAAAAATAGTCATGGGGCTATAAAGTACAGCATAGGGGATATAGTCAATAATATTGTAATAACTTTGTATTTATTTGGGTTATCACTGTGTGAGATATATAAGTATCTAATCACTATGTTGTTTTGTACACCTGAAACTAATTAAAAAAACAGGAAATAAAGTGATAAAGTGGGCTTTAAAGTATCTGAAGACCCACACTGATTTAGCAGCATACTAACCTGAATTTATTGTGCTGACTTATATAAATTAATTCCTGGGGGGATAAAAAGGAATTTCAGTGTGCTAAAACTTTAGCCAAGGACCTTGCCCAAAGTGACTTTTAAAAATGGGGAAAGCTTAGGGTGTACTGATTGTCAATCCTGCTAAAAGCCCAATGAAATAATTCTCTAAATCATTTTTAATTTAAATCAGTAGGGAAGAAGATAGGAAATGTAGGGCAGGGGAGACAAACATAGAAATAAAATTTGGTTCAAACACTTTTCAGGCCTTTTTTTAAAAAAAATATTTTATTGGGGAATTGGGAGGGGCACAGTGTTGGGGAATTGGGGAAGGGGAACAGCCAAGTTGTTGTCCTTAAGTCTTTAGTTGTGGAGAGTGCAGCTAGCACAGCTCCAGCTCCAGTCGTCATCCAGCCACCTGTGGCAGTTCAGCTCAAGGTGCTGTGTTCAATCTTAGTTGCAGGTAGGCATAGTCCACCATCCCATGTGGGAGTTGAACTGGCAACCTTCTTGTTAGGAGCACGTGCTGTCACCAGCTGAGCTATCCTGCCGCCTGTTGGCATCTCAGTGGCAGCTCAGCTTGGGTGGAGCTCACTGGCCCATGTGGGAATCGAACTGGCAACTCTGTAGCTCAGAGCTCGTGCTCTTCACCAACTGAGCCACTTGACGGCCCTCAGGCCTTTTTTAAATTTATAAGTCACATATTGCTCAAATCACAGGCCTAGAATTTTAATTATTCAAGGAAATTGAAGATCATCTAGCCCAGGGGTCAGGGAACTTTTGAGACGGAAGAGCCGCCAGGGGTCAGCAAACTGCGGCTCGCGAGCCACATGCGGCTCTTTGGGTACGTACATGTGGCTCTGAAGTAAAATTAAAAATGAAAATAAAACTATCATAGTTTGATTTATAAAATTTTGAAAGGATATTATTCACATAATGGTGATTATTTTAAAATATATTTATGGTTCTCGAATAAGTTTTAAATTGTTGTAAGGGACAGGATTGGCTCTTCCAGGGGTCGGCAAACTTTTGAGATGGAACGTACCCAAAGAGCCGCATGTGGCTCGGGAGCCGCAGTTTGCCAACCCCTGATTTAGCCTCGTCATTTATAGATGGGAAGAATATGGACTTCGGAGTCACATAGACCTGCATTTAAATCCTAGCATTCATTTTCTTGCTGGGTTTCTTGCTGGCAATATATTCAGTCTCCTAGGCTTCATTAAGGAAACGGGATCGCCTTTTATTATCAGATGAGGGAATACAAAAAAGAAAAATGTACTAATGACTACCCAAGAAGTGGTAATAACAAGTTTTAAGCTTTTATAGAAGAAAGTTAGAGATAAAAAGGATTTTCTAGTCCAGTTGCTCAAGAAACTGATGCCCTTCAAGTTAGGGTGATTTCTCCAAGGTTCTAGCTTTCATCTTGCTTGAGAATAGCTGATGCAACCTTTGTATATTTATGAAAATTATACAGAAAAAACATACAGATAAAGTACCCTGTGCCTGAATTTCAAATTTTAGATATTTCAGTAGGTAAAGAATACCCTACACATTAAAATAATGGATCTTTACAATCCTTGTAGACAGTTAGCACCCTCTACACAACTATTAGTGCTTTTGGGGCCACAGAGTATGTTTGATTTCTTCTCTCCCACTCCTGCATTCATCTACATATAGTGAATAGTCCCCCAACTTGAGTCCCTCCTATGAACCACATTCACAAGTTATAAACTGTTATATGTTTATTTTCAGAGGAACTAGTGATATAATGGAAAAATAGTTCCTCTGAAAATTAAAATAACAGCTTTGATTTGTAATGAAAGGTTCTGAGAAAAAGACAAGCTGTGGAAACTTTGGAACAATGTAGGGAATAGGCAAAGGTGGTTTTCGTTGGTGGGGATCATGTGAAACGAGTTGCACAGGTCCAGAATCAGACTACTACTAGCAGTTTCCAGATCTGTGGAGTATGTGTCTGTTTTTGCCCACCGTTGTATCCTTAGCAGCTATCACGGTGTCAGGCCTGTATTAGATACTTTGTAAATATTTGTTGAATAAATAAATGCTATTTTAGCTTCCTGCCCAAGAACTTGGCATTCAGAATAGTATTGTGATAATCACTATGTGAATTTCCTCTTGAAAGAAACAAAGGTTTTCTTTTGAGACCTTAGGCTTGAAAAGTCTCTTTGATATCTAACATTAAGCTGAAAAGTTTGAGTGCTATTGCCCTAAAAAGGGACAAGGGGAACATTTTTGTGTGTGCTGTGTGTTTGCCCAATTTTAAGACACACAAATAGAAGTTACTAAATAAGGAAATTTTTCCTGGCTGCAGCATGAAAACGATATAGGTGTAATGCAACATTTTTGTATAGTATTTTAAGTACATAGTTTCCTTATTTCCAATGTCTTTTATAAATAGAAGACAGGCTAAAGTAGTAGAAAGTATCACTAATCATTTAGTGAGGAAGTGATTTTCGCTTTTAAAATCAGTTTTTGGTTTTTTTTAAAGATTTTATTGGGGAATTGGGGGAAGGGAACAGAGTTGGGGAGTTGGGGGAGGGGAACAGCCAAGTTGTTGTCCTTAAATCTTAGTTGTGGAGGGCACAGCAAGCTCAGCTCCAGGTCCAGTCGCACCGCTCAGCTCAAGGTGCTGTGTTCAATTAGTTGCAGGTGGGCATAGCCACCATCCCATGCAGGAGTCGAACCGGGAGACTTGTTGTTAAGAGCGTGCGCTCTATCCCCTGAGCCACCCGGGCGGCAGCTCAGCTCAAGGTGCCGAGTTCAGCCTTTAGTTGTGGGCGGGTGTAGCCCACCATATCGAACAGGCAACCTTGTTGTTAGGAGCACGAGCTTACCAGCTGAGACATCCTGCCACCTGTTGGCAGCTCAGCGGCAGCTCAGCTTGGGCGCAGCTCACTGGCCCATGTGGGAATTGAACTGGTGACCCTGTTGCTCATAGCTTGCACTCTTGAGCAAGCTCTTAACCAACTGAACCACTCAGCCGGCCCTAAAATCAGTTTTCAGAACACTTTCTCATTGGGTATGTTGGTAAATTGACATTTTTTGGGGAAAAACATAGCAAGGGGTGGAGGCATGATGAAGAGGATAAAGGAGGTCAAGTATATGGTGAGAGAGAGACTAGACTTTGGGTGGTGAGCACACAATGGAATATACAGATGATGTTTTATAAAGTTGTATACCTGAAACTTATATAATGTTTTAAAACAATGTTACCCTGATAAATTTAGTTTAAAAAAATAAAAATTAAAAAATAAAAATCTCGGGCCAGCCGAGTGGCTCAGCTGGTTAAGAGCTTGCTTGGGATGTCAGCTCTGAGCAGCAGGGCTGAGGTTCTGATCCCACATGAGGGCCAGTGATGATGTGCCTTCTACAGCCAAGATGGTGAACAACAGCTTGACCTGGAGCTGGGCTGCCGTGAGTTGCCGGCGATGGTGTAGGCTGCAGCGGGCTGCCGTGAGCTACGTGAGTGGCTGGCAGCTAGCGTGAGTGGCCAGCAGCCGGTGGTAGCCAGTGTGAGCTGCCGGGAGCCGACCGGCAACTGATTGGCTCACCCAGGAAGAGCACAATGATCATACCAACATGAGCCAGTGAAGCGACGCCCTCAACAACTAGACTGAAGAACAAAAATAGTAATTTGTCTACCTGTCTGTTCCCCTTCTCCAATTCTCCAATGCTGTTCCCCTCCCCCCAATTCCCCATTAAAAATCTTTTTAAAAAAATCTCAAAAACAGGTCTTATTTAAGAGATACAATATATTTAAGAACCTTCCTTCCTTTTTCAAAAGTTGGGTACTTTATCAGAAAAAGTATAGTAATACCTAAAGCAGTACTGTCCAGTGGATCTTTCTGCAATGATGGAAATGTTTTATATGTACCCTGTCCTGTATGGCAGCTGCTAGCCATACTGGCCATTTCACACTTGAAATGTGGCTGACTAATGCAACTGAACAACTGAATTTTTAATATTATTTAATTTTTGTTTTAAAAATTATTTAGTAAAATAGACTTCTTTTTGGTGTACATTTCTGTGGGATTCCCCCCCACCTTTTGGTGAATTTTAACACAAGTATAGATTCGTTTAACCACCACCACAACCAGGACAGCACAGTCCTATCACTCTTGTGCTGCCACTTTATACTCACTTCTTCACCACTCCTCGTCTATTCTGTATCTTCCCCTTTAGTTTGAATGTTTAAATTTTTTAGAGTAATTTTCTTAATCACAAAATCATTTGACCTCACTCCTGAGATTAGCAATTAAATCTTAAAAAGAGAATCTCTAAAGATACAAAGACACAAAAGCCTTCATTTTATAGCGGCTGTGTTTATATTGCATCTCTTTCAAAAGTATATATCTGAACTATATGTGATTTGGCTATTCTGCAGCTTTTTCATGGAAAATGTTATACATTGTATTCTAAAACAAAATATAAATTATTTTCCCACTTGTAGTTTAGATCATTTATACTAGTGATCTCTTCCATAACTAAGAACAACCTGATCAACTAGAATTATCAGTCTTAGAAACTTTCTGTGCCATGGTCACATGTCATGATTTAATCAAATACATAGCTGTTGCTTACCAAGCTAAAGGAAGAAATAAAAATATGTATATTAAAATAAGTGAAAGATTTAACTATATAACTGTTGTAGATGACTTGAAGTGTGGTTTCCTACTCTGAATAACTTTTAATTATTTTGGAGTTGTTCTTATTTTATGGAACAAAGCTTTTCGCCAGGAATCAATAATAATCAAAAAGTAAATATAAACAACAACAACACCCATGCTTTAACTGCCTTTAAACGTTAATACGGGCAATTGTCAATTTGGCTCAAATAAACTCATATAAATTTGAAAAACAAACAAACAAAAAAGTTAATACACTACTGCCTCTCAAAATCAACCAGTCTAAAACTAATTCCTCATATTCTTTTTCCTCTCCACTACAATCTCTTAACTTCCTCTTTGTGATATCAGTGAATGGCACCATCATCTATCCACTGGCCCAAGCCAGAAACCTGTAAGTCATCCTAGTCATCTCCTTTACCCTCTATAATCTCCTAATCTCCTTACTAGGTCTTGCCCTCCTAAATGTATCTTGGAACTGCCCCTTTTCTCTACCCCCAGTGTCCATGCCTAATTCACACCTATTGTACCACTATTGCAATCACAGTAGCCTCCTAGCTGATCTCCCATTCTCCTGTGTCACTTCACTCCATCCCAGCATCATCTTCCACAGTGCCTCCAAAATGATTCTTCTCTAAAATGCAAATATAGTCATGCCATTCCCCTTCTTAAATTTCCGTGGACTTCCATTAACCTATAGGATAAGTTAAAAACCCTTGTTGGCATACAGGAGGCCTCGTAATAAAGCAGTTGCCCTAATTCTTCAGCCTGTCATCTTTCTCTACTCTTGTGCTTCCATTTGTCTGGAATTCCCTGTCTTATATATCCTTGCTGATTTCTGTTTGTCCTTTAACATTTGGGTTTGTCTCCACTAAGGAACCTTTTCTGACCCTTGTTCTCAGGAACAAATGGGTGTCCATTTTGTCTATTTTCTCTTTTAGTGACTGTGTCATGCACAGCTTGGTATCCTGAGAATCCCAGTTCCTGGCACATATAATAAGTGCTCAATAAATATTAGTTGTTCAGTGTTTACTTTTGTATAACTAGCTACTGCAAAGAACTGCTTTCCTATCTGTTTACTCATCTGATCCTTATAACAACCCTGGAAGATAATAGGGCATATTTCCCCATTTTTCAAATGGTGGAACTAATGAATATAGTTGACCAACAAGTGGAGAATTGACACTGGAACTCAAATCTTCTGACTCCCGAGTGTGTGTGTGCGCGCGCATGTGTGTGTGACTACATCATAAATCCTTGTAAGATGTCAGCCAAAGAGACGCATGCAGTTATGGTAATAATTCTAGGGTGTGTTTATCTGTGAGCATGTTTCAAATGTCTGAACAGTACCTGAGTCACATATACCTACGTATAGCTTTACCATTCCTGTAGGTATACAAGATATTTTGTGTTTCTTTCCAATGAAGGGATGAGAACTAATAGAGAAACTCCATTAGACTGAAGTATTTGTTTCATTCTTCTTCTTCTTTTTTTTTACCCACCTCCTTCCTCGCACCTTCACTTGGGCCACCTCCTCACCTGCAAACATTGCCTAGCCTGCTTGACCTGCCTCTTTCTTCTTGAATGTGGTACAATGATTGCTGTTTTTAGATTTTATGTCATGTAATTTAATTAAACTGACTTCTGAAATTTCCTTCCAAAAGGTTTCACTAGAAGAAAAAAATGCAACTATTATTTATGATCCTAAACTACAGACTCCAAAGACCCTACAGGAAGCTATTGATGACATGGGCTTTGATGCTATTCTCCACAATCCTAACCCTTTCCCTGTTTTAACCGATACCGTGTTTTTGACTGTTATTGCTTCACTGGCTCCACCATGGGACCATATCCAAAGCACATTGCTCAAGACCAAGGGTGTGACAGACATTAAAATTTCCACTCAGCAAAGAACTGTGGTTGTGACAATAATCCCTTCTTTAGTGACTGCCAATCAGATAATAGAGCTGGTTCCGGGTCTCAGTTTAGATACTGGAGCTCTGGAGAAAAAGTCAGGAACTTGCGAAGATTACAGTATGGCTCAAGCAGGTGAAGTCATGCTGAAGATGAAAGTGGAAGGAATGACCTGCCATTCATGCACTAGCACCATTGAAGGAAAAATTGGGAAACTGCAAGGTGTTCAGCGAATTAAAGGTAGTATATCTGCTGTTATTTGTTTGATTGTTTGGTAAGGCTTAGTTTTCTGTTTGGGTTTTAACTTTTTGCTTTCTTCTTAAGCATGGGTTTTGAATATGTGGGTCTAGAATGCTTATTGCTTAATGAAGTCTGAGGTACAGTATATTCCCAGAATTAATGTCAGTAAAATTAATGAGTATAATTAAAAGTTACACGAGTCTTGAACTAGCAGAGAAGGCAGCTGGGGTGGCGATTCATGGAGTTCAGGGTCTTCAATACAGCATGCCTTCTTTAGTGTGGTGTCTTCTTTACCTCTACTATATTTCTATTCAGGCATGCAGAAAAAGAGGTATCTTTTTCTTTTTTCCAGTCTATGTCATTAAGATTTTCTGAAAAGAACAGAAATAGTTTTAGAAAGGATAATGACAATGATGAGAGAGAAACAGTTGTGTGTGGTATTGATTTAGTCTACAGAATGTTTTCTAAGGTGACCCAGGAATAACTGAAGTAATTCTCTTTCTTTTTATTAATTAGTCTCCCTGGACAACCAAGAAGCTACTATTGTTTATCAACCTCATCTTATCACAGTAGAGGAAATAAAAAAGCAGATTGAAGCTGTGGGCTTCCCAGCATTCATCAAAAAACAGCCTAAGTACCTCAAATTGGGAGTGATTGATATAGAACGTCTGAAGAACACATCAGTCAAATCCTCAGAAGGGTCACAGCAAAGGAGTCCGTCATATACCAATGATTCCACAGTCACTTTCATCATAGATGGCATGCATTGTAAATCATGTGTGTCAAATATTGAAAGTGCTTTATCTACACTCCAATATGTAAGCAGTGCAGTAGTTTCTTTAGAGAATAAATCTGCTATAGTAAAGTACAATTCAAGCTTAGTCTCTCCAGAAACCCTGAAAAAAGCAATAGAGGCCCTACCACCAGGGCAATATAGAGTTAGTATTACAAGTGAAGTTGAGAGTACCTCAAACTCTCCCTCCAGCTCATCTCTTCAAAAGATTCCTTTGAACATAGTCAGTCAGCCTCTGACTCAAGAAACCGTGATAAACATCGATGGCATGACGTGTAATTCTTGTGTTCAGTCGATTGAGGGTGTCATATCAAAAAAGGCAGGTGTAAAATCCATACGAGTATCCCTTGCAAATGGTAATGGAACTGTTGAGTATGATCCTCTACTAACCTCTCCAGAAACTTTGAGAGAATCAATAGAAGACATGGGATTTGATGCTACCTTGTCAGGTAATCATCACTTTTTTCTTGGATTCCTCTATGTTCTTTTATCTCCATTTTGCTGATTCTTTTGGCTTTTATCAATGAGAAATGAGTAATAGGCACTGTAATTCCACTTTTTGGAAATAAGTCCTAAGGAAGTAGTCAGTGATGTATACAAAGGTGTATAAGGATGTTTGCATAATTATTTAGAAACATTAAATAAATCATGATACATCATGTGATGAAATTGTTATAAAGCCATAAAAATTATGGTATTAAAGATACTTAATGCCACAGGAGAGTGTCTGAAATATTTTGTTAATTTAAAATGTAAAAAGCTATAAAGTTATTATCAAAATTTTATAAACACATGTATAAAGATTTATGCCATGTGTATGTTACTTATGTATATGAATGGATAAAATTCTTGGTAGCACATGAACTAAAATTTTAATAATGGTTATTTGTGAATGGTAGGATAATGGTGATACATTTCCAATGTACTTTCCTATGTATTTTAAGTTTTTTTTGTGTATGTAGTATGTAGTTATGTATATGTAAGGAGAGAAGCAAATGTTTTTTTAAAAAGAAATAAAAAGGTAGAAATAAATCATAGAATTTTAACTGTAGTTTTAAATTTAGGCATTCAAGGTTAAACTGACTCTAGAAATGGCCCAAATTCTTCCTATTTCCTGAAAGCTCTTACCTTGAACTGAAACCAATAGAATTTGCCTATGTAAACTTGCCATTTTGAACTGGAATTGAATGAAGTCTTGAATTAAACTGGGAATGCCCTAATGAAATTTCTTGCTGTAAATAACAATGGAAAAATAGTACAACTAATTTCCAGACAATGTCATCATTAACCTTTGTTCTTCTGATCATAGTAAAGAATATCAAATAATAATATACACTTTACAAGCTCACTAAAACTGAAAAGCATAAAAATTATATAAACACATGCTCAAATTATTATGGTAGACATTCAATATTATTTTATATTAATTTCAGGTGTATAGCATAGTGGTGAGACATTTATATAATTTAAGAAGTGATCCCCCTGACTAGTCTAGTACCCACCTGGCACTATACATAGTTATTACCATATCATTGACTATATTTTTATGCTTTACTTTACATCCCCATGACTATTTGTAACTACCAATTTGTATTAATCCTTTCTCCCTTTTCACGCTGCCCACCAACCCCCTCCCATCTATCACCCCGACAAATCTAGTATGCATCTGACACCATACATACTTATTACAGTATTATCAACTATAATCCTTATGCAATACCCTACATCGCCATGACTACTTTAAAGCAACCAATTTGTACTTCTTAATCCCTTTACCCTTTTCACCCATCCCCTCAAATCCCTCCCATCTGGCAGCCATCAAAATGTTCTCCGTATCTATGAGTTTATTTCTCTTTTGTTTGGTTGTTTATTTTGTGATTTAGATTCAACATATAAACAAAATCACATGTCATCTGTCTTTCTCTGTCTGACATACTCCACTCAGCACAATACCCTCCAGGTTCATCATGCTGCTGCAGATATCAAGAACCCATTCATGTCCATGGCCGAGGAATATTCCATTGTACATATGTACCACCTCCTCTTTATCCATTCACCCATTAACGGACACCCAGGCTGCCTCCACATCTTGGCTACTGTAAATAATGCTGCAATGAACATATGGATGCATATGTCCCCTCAAAGTAGCATTTTGGGTTTCTTCAGATAAATACCCAAAAGTGGTTCTACTGGATCCTTGTTTGTCTCTTGTTACAGCCTTTGTTTTAAAGTATATTTGTTAAGTATTGCTACCCCAGCTTCTTATGTTTGTTTGTATCCATTTTCATGAAATACCTTTATCCATCCCTTTACTTTCAGTCTGTGTGTTTCTTTTGATCTAAAGTGAGTCTCTTGTAGACAGCATATGCATGGGTCTTGTTTTTGTATCCATTCAGCCACTCTTTGTCTTTTGATTAGAGCATTTAATCCATTTACATTTAAAATAATTGTTGATAAATATATAGTTATTGTCATTTTATTTTTCATATATTTTTTTTATCTTTTTCTTCCTAAAGAAGTCCCTTTAACATTTCTTGTAATGCTCATTTGGTGGTGATGAAGTCCTTTAGCTTTTTCTTTTCTGGGAAGCTCTTTATCTGTCCTTCAATTATAAATGATAGCTTTGCTGGGTAAAGTAATCTTAGTTGTAGGTCCTTGCTTTTTTCACTTCGAATATTTCCTGCCAATCCTTTCTGGCCTGCAAAGTTTCTGTTGAGAAATCAGCTGACAGCCTTATGGGAGTTCCCTTGTAGCTACGTAACTGCTTTTCTCTTGCTGCTTTTAAGATTCTATCTTTGTGTTTAACCTCTGTAATTTTAATTATGATGTGTCTTGGTGTGGACCTCTTTGGGTTCATCTTGTTTGGGACTCTGTGATTTCTGGGCTTGCATATCTATTTATAATACTTTGCCAGGTTAAGGAAGTTTTCCGTCATTATTTCTTCAAATAGGTTTTCAATTCCTTGCTCTTTGTCTTCTCCTTCTGGTACCCCTTGATGATGATATGAATGTTGATATGCTTGATGTTGTCCCAGACGCCCCTGAAACTGTCCTCATTTTTTTGGATTATTTTTTTCTTTTTTCTGTTTTGATTGGGTGTTTTCTGCTACCTTACCTTCTAAATCACTGATTCGAACCTCTGCTTCTAATCTGTTGATTTCCTCTAATGTATTCTTCATTTCTGTTATTGTATTCTTAATTTCTGACTGGTTCTTTTTTTATGTTTTCTATCTCCATTTTAATGTTTCCTATCTCTTTGTTGAAGTTCTTCCTGAGATCTTATGCTTCCTTAAAACCAGTGTTTTGAATTCTGCATCTGGTAGATTGCTCGTCTCCATTTTGTTTAGTTCTTTTTCTGCAGCTTTGTTTTGATCTTTCATTTAGGATATGTTTTCTTTGTCTCCTCATTTTGGCTGCCTCCCTGTGTTTGTTTCTATGTATTAGGTAGAGCTGCTATGTCTCCCAGGCTTTGTAGAGAGGCCTTATATAATAGGTATCCTGTGGGGTCCAGTGGCACAGTCTCCCTGGTCACCTGAGCTGGGTGCTCCAAGTGTGTCCCTTGTGTGGGTTGTGTGTGCCCTCCTGTTGTAGTTGAGCCTTGGTTGCTGTTTACGTGTTGGTGGGAGGGATTGACACTTAGGCGGATTGCTTGTGAGGACTGGCCAAGACTACAGTGGAGGAACTGTTGTACAGAAGCTGACCTTACAAAGCAGGGTTCACTTTAACTCTGGTGCTTTCTCAGTCTGCCCTTTGGGTATGTCTTTTGTGGAGGTGGTTAGGTGGTGCTCTAGAGTGGTCTGAAGCTGGCCACCGGGTGTGTTGGTTCTGGGGCCTCTTTGGAGGTGCTTAGGTGCAGGCCAAGGTCAGCTGCTGCCTGGGCCCTGCCAAGATATCCCTCCCCATTTTAACTGCCATGCATGAGTGAGTGTGGGACCAAGCCATTCTGCATCTCCGCCCACTGCTCAAACAGTGGACTGACACAGACCCATTCTTTCTGGGGAAAAAGGCCTGTTTGCTTGATCTTGAGCTTCAGCATGAAGAGCGGGCTCAAGTTTGACACGGGCCTAGAGGCCTAGGACATACTCTCAGGGAGCACAGGGCAGTGCTCCATATCTTTGCTCTCCCCGTCAGTCTTGCTCTAGCTCACTGTATCTCTTTAAGCCATTTTCTAATTATGTATTTATTCTTCACATTACTTCAGACACTGACTCGATCAATTTTGAGGATCAGTTTGGAAATCCTTTCTTGAAATTTTTGGAATCTTTTCTGATTTGTGCCTCAAGTCCAGGAAAGTTAACCATCCTTTTGAATTCATTTAGGCATAAGTAGTGTTGCTAAAGGCTATAGAAATGCTAATTTAAAGAAACTATACCCATTTAATTTATTGTGGCATTTTAACACATGCAATGCACTGCCTCTGTGGAAGATGGCAGCTTTTGCTCTTCTGCTTGCCACACTCACTGGGGTAAAGGTCATTTTTTTAGGGATCTTTGTTGAGATGTCATGTTAAGGTAACCAAAAGGGACTACCTCTGTGGCTTAATTTAATACTGTACTTCTAGAATGTGAAAATTACAGATGGTATTCTGGGTTACCTCTGAAATAACTTATTCTGGAACAAGACCTAAAGTAATTTTCAGTATAAACTTTGTTTTTTTTCATTATCCAAGTTCAAAATTAAGTCTTGATAGTAATTATGAGAGAATGAAGTATGACCTTGGCTAGATTAAAATAGTGGTTTTGCTTTTCAAAGCCAAAGCTATTTCCTTTGGGCAAATGAGCCTGCTTTTTGAGTTCTTTAACATATTGGTACTATGTGGTAAATTTTGACCTTTATGTTCTAAATAATGCTCTTGTAATTTGAGTGAATAAATATAGTTTTCTAAAGTGATTCACTCAAGAGCAGAGACTGAATAATTTCGGAATTGGGCGAATCTAGTCCTTTACTATTCAGTGACCTTTGCTATACCCACACAGGCAGTACTGCCATTACCTGGGAGCTTAGTGAAAAAGCAATCTCAGGCCCCACCCTACATGTACTAAATTAGTATCTGTATTTTAACAAGATCCCCCAGGTGACTGTATGTGTATTAAAATTTTAGAGCTGTTATTATACTGATTTGAGGAGTGTATATCATTATTAATTAATGAAATGCCAGGCTTATGTTAAAGTTTCTTCAAAGATGTCTTTCTTTAACATCCTGAAAACCAACTTGGCTATGTAGGGCTTCCTCTGTGGGCTGTCCAAATTAGTAGAAACTCCCACATCACTTATTTTCCTCCTTGTCTCTACAGGAGAGTAAAAAAATCTTTAGCTTTTTTTGCAGGTGCATGGATATGCTAGAGATAATAATTTGTTCATTCCTCGGAGGTGATTAATACTGGAATAAACTAAATACTGGCTAAACTAAAACAGAATGGCAGATTTTCTGAGACTGCAAGGGAGCTATTGGGATGATAGGTACTTCCCACTGTTCCACAGTCCATAAACATTCTATGGACAGATTCTCCAAATACTCCTTTGTGCAAAATGACGATTGCTGTTGACTTACTCCTCCTTGCTTCTTCTCCCACTGTCCACAAAAAATTTAATTTTAAAAGCACTATATATTAGTGTTAAAAATTCAAACAGTACAGAAGTGTCTATAGAGGAAATTCGTTAATTTGTCATTCTGTTCCTGCTCTAACCACATTCCCGAGAAGTAGCCACCATTCATAGCTTGGCTGGTAGCCTCCCAGGCTTTCGTATGCATGTTTTCGTATATACATACACTCAAATTCTTTTTAACTAGCATTATACTGCAGTGCTGTTTTGTAAATTGTTTTTTGTTTCACTTACTGTGTCACAAATTGGTTTAATGCCAGTATGTAAATTGTTACCATGATGATAAAAATTTGTTATAAAAATAAGAGCTATCCATTAAGAAACTACTCTCTACCTAGGGTTTGGGGTGGAAATAATGGCTGGAAGAACTTGCTATAACCAAAGTTTTGTTTATTCAGTTCTGATTTTCCTCCGAACTGGGATGGTCAACATTGAGATTGGAAGTCACTTCCTAGAAAGTGCAAAGATAACATTGCTGAGGGCTCTAGGTCCATGCTGGTTTTAAAGGAATGGATTGTAAGTGCCTAAAGGAGTGGATTGTGATGAATGACAAGGATGCAGCTGGAGAATACCTCAAATGATAAAACTCTTTTCCTGTTCACCAGATACAAATGAACCATTGGTAGTAATAGCTCAGCCCTCATCTGAAATGCCACTTTTGACCTCAACTAATGAATTTTATCCTAAAATGATGATACCAATTGATGACAAGGAGGAGGCAAAGACTTCATCTAAGTGTTACATACAGGTCACTGGTATGACTTGTGCTTCCTGTGTAGCAAACATTGAACGGAATTTAAGACGAGAAGAAGGTGAGACTCTTAAAGCCTGTTGTTTTAGGTTCTAGTTTGAGGACCCTGTCCTTTTTGTCCTCCTGTGTGCTTTGTTACCACATTTATGATCCTTACCAAGGCCTCATAAAGACTGTCAGTGATGTGCAGGACAACATTGATTTTCTGACAGCCAGTTTTTGTTAGTATTTTGTTCCCTTAGATTTATTTGGTAGTCGGGAAAATCATGACATATTTTTTCTATGTTTTTCAATGCAAAAATGCGTCATGACTTTCCCGACAACCCAATAGTTCCTATCGTGTTTGCCTCATGGTCACATTTTATTTATTCATTTATTTATTTATTTATTTATTGAAAATATTTTTTTCATTGGGGAATTGGGGGAGGGGAACAGACAAGTTGCTGTCCTTTTTGTTCTTCAGTCTAGTTGTGGAGGACGTCGCTTCACTGGCCCATGTTGGTATTGTCATTGCGCTCTTCCCGGATAAGGCAGATCGGTCGCCAACCTCTGGACGGCCGCTCACAGCGGCTGCCGGCCACTCACGTTGGCTGTCAGCCACAGGCGGTAGCTTATGGCAGCCCATTGCAACAGGAGCTGCAGCCTACGCCATCGCCGGCGACTCATGGCAGCCCAGCTCCAGGTCGAGCTGCTGCTCACCATCTTAGCTGTAGAGGGCAGTGTCACTGGCCCTCATATGTGGGATCCGAACCGGGGCCCTGCTGCCCAGAGCTGGCGTCCCAAGCCAGCTCTTAACCAATGCTTCACTTGGCCGGCCCAGTCACATTTTAATATCAATTGAATTTGTAGGAAAATAGCAGAAGGAAATACATAAGATTACTATTCTTTATGGACCTTGGCTGCAATGGATTTTAAGAAACATACATTTCCTGATAAAGTTATGTGAAAAACAAACAATTAAAATCCTTAAGTTTCAGTATTACTATACCCAGGCAAAGCATGAAACCAAAAACAAGTTTATTTAGAATTGTATTGTTTGCTTCCAACAGTTTGATCACTGATCTTTAGTTGTAGTAAAAAATTTCATAAGTTACTTAATTTTGTGTACAAGTTTTAATTTCAGGTTATAAAATCCTAGATACTCTACAACATTTTTTTTATTCAGTCACACTCAGATGTTTTAGCTTATAAATTTGCAGTCATGTTACTAGACTTCACAGTATGACAGTAGATTTGTTAACCATAGAGATATGTAATTATGTTTAATAGGACTGAAATAATAAGTTTGGTACTTAGGCAGCCCTAGCCCCAGGTGTTTTTTTGTTTTTATTTTTGTTTGGCTTTCATCACACTGATATTTGTAAATTAACTTTATTGGGGTGACACTGGTTAATAAAATTATATAGGTTTCAAGTGTGCAGTTCTATAATACGTCATCAGTATATTGCATTGTGTGTTCACATGCTGTTAGTTACAAGGGCCAAATATGTAAGATTAATATAAGATTATCCCCACTATTAGGGAAACAACTCAAAGTATATGTAGTAATAATGCAGGCCTGTGGCCAGTAGAATTGCTGTATATATAAAGGTGGAAACATTATTATAACAAAATGCATGTTACACAGAGCCATCTGCAGTTCAATATTATCTTGTCTATATTCTGTCCCAGCTAGGCCACTGCATTCACTTATTTTTTAACTAAATAACACTGGTCTCCCCCCAGTTTAGACTGCATTCTATTTCTTAAAATGAATAGAAAGAGTTCTAATTATAGTTTGAAGTAAGAATTTAAAAAATTATCCATAATTTATATACATATGAGGTGTCATCAAAAGATACGGAGAATGTTTAAATAAAAAATTATTACAGTAAAAGGCACATTGCCATTAATCCCCCTCAAAATACTCCCTTTCGGGCTGGCCGAGTGGCTCAGTTGGTTAAGACCTTGCTCAAGAGTGTGAGCTCTGAGCAACAGGGTCGCCAGTTTGATTCCTACATGGGCCAGTGAGCTGCGCTGGAGGTGAGCTACCGCTGAGCTGCCAACAGATGGCAGGATGGCTCAGCTGGTGAGAGCACGTGCTCCTAACAACAAGATTGCCTGTTTGAGATGGTGGGCTATGCCCACCCACAACTAAAGACTGAACTTGACACGTTGAGCTAAGCTGATGCCCAGGTGGCTCAGGGGATAGAGCATGCACTCTTAACAAGGCTGCCAGTTCGACTCCCACATGGGATGGTGGCTACACCCACGCGCAACTAATTGAACATGGCACCTTGAGCTGAGCGGTGTAACTGGACTTGGAGCTGAGCTTGCTGCGCCCTCCACAACTAAGTTTGAAGGACAACAACTTGGCTGTTCCCCTTCCCCAATTCCCCAACACTGTACCCTTCCCCCAATTCCCCAATAAAATCTTAAAAGAAAAATACTCCCTCTCACTTCTAACACATTTATCCCACCATTCTTGCCACTTTCTGAAGCAGTTCTGGAAGTCCTCTTTTGTGAGTGTCTTAGTTGTGCTGTTGTGTCTGCCTTGATGTCCTGAATAATTTTTACTTTGGGGCATAGCCAGAACTTGCATGGTGCCAGATCCTGTGAATAAGGTGGATGAGGACACACCATAATGTTTTTATTTCACAGAAATTGCCATACCAGAAGTGATGTGTGACACGGAGTATTATGATGATGGAGGATGAATTATGGCACACTTTAAAACACATCTTCTCTCCTAACTCTCATCCGACTGACTGCACTGAAGAAGTTGAAACTTGTCACGCACTGTTACTAAGGTTCGATGTGCCGCTTCCTGTATTGAAGATCTCTGCCTTTCCATTGGATGGCACTTGGTAGCAGCATTCATATTTTTTTATTATGATGGAAAGGCTCCATGTCACACATCACTTCTGGTATGGCAATTTCTGTCAAATAAAAACATTACAGTGTGTCCTCATCCACCTTATTCACTGGAACTGACACCACGTGACTTCTGGCTCTTCCCCAAAGTCAAAATGACCACGAAAGGTAAAGGTTTTGAATTGATTAAGACATTGAGGCAGCCACAACAGTGCAGCTAAAGACACTCACAAAAGAGGACGTCCAGAACTGCCTCAGAAAGTGGCAAGAACGAAGGGATAAGTGTGTTCGAAGAGAGGGGCAGTATTTTGAGGGGAATTCATGGCAGTGTGTCTTTTACTGTAATATATATTTTTTAATTTAAGCATTCACCATATTTGTTGATCACACCTCGTATGAATCCTGTTTTTGAAACTTGAAAAATCAGTGTTTTCCTTCTATTTCTGTTTGACTATTGATTACATTCAACTGAAGCAAAATGAGTTTTTTCCTACTTTATCTATAACGTGTCTCATATTACTGACACTTTTCTCTAAACCAATCCTCTGAATTGTTTGGTACCCACAAAGCCCAGAGAAGCACTTTATGTAGAAAACTAGATTACATTAGATTCTTTGTTGTCTTATTAAAAAGTATTAGTAAATTAATATTTGATTTTTTTTCATTTTATCAAACCCCAGAGCTGACATAAGGATTATTGATCCCTATTCCCTGTCAGGTAGCTACCAAATGCCACAGATTCCTAGAATGAGCTACCAGTTCTGCTGTGTGGAATTAATTTTCTTCCTGGCAAGGACAGCAATAGCTGGCTAGAGAAGTAGGTTGGTTGTTAACAAAAGGCTTGCCCTAGAGAACAGCATGACTACTATAAAATGAACTCCTTTGTTCTGTTAACAAGTTCTGTGGCAATTTTTTATTCTAGGAATAAGAGCATTGTAGATCAGTGTGTGCCTGACAGTAAAACTTGAGAATTTTAATAAATTACTATTATTTGATAATATTGTAATGAGTATGTTGGTACATTCTTGGATTATTTGCTACAACTGCATTGATTTCCTAAGTGCATGAGTTTCTTTCTCTAGGACTCTGTCGTATTAGTTTCTAAAAATGTTTTATATTTACATGATATGGCTTCAGCTGATTGCAATTTATGGGTCTTAGTTGGATCCCAATTCAAACAAACTTAAATTAATAAAAAGTTATAGAGCAATTGCAGAAATGTGAATATTGTCTGGATATTTGATGATATTGAAGAATTATTTTAGGTATGATAATGGTATTATTTTTTTAAAGACAAGTGTCATTATCTTTTAGATATACATATTTAAATATTTACATAATGAAATGATATGGTACCTGGGATTTGCTTCAAAATAATTAAGGTAGAGGGCAGGGAGTCAGTGGGCAGGAATATTGATGAAACGAGTTTGACCAGGTATTATTGATAATTGTTTAAGCTGGGTGATCTAGTACATCAAGTTTATTATGTTCTTCTCATTTATATATATATATATATATATATATANTATATATATATATATATACATATAATTGAAAATTTCCATAATAAAATGTTTAAAAACCTAAGGCCCCATTTTCAAATAGTTTTATTTGGTTTGTGTTCAAGACTATAGAAAAGTTAAGTAATAAATTTCTCTAGATTCACTTTATTCCTTTCACAGTTAAATGAAAAAAATAGTAAAACTGTTATAACATCACTCTTTTTATAAGGAGTGTTATCTTAATTGTCTTTCTTATTAATGCTCCTAGGAATATATTCTGTACTTGTGGCTCTGATGGCTGGCAAGGCAGAAGTAAGATATAATCCTGCTGTTGTACAACCCCCGATAATAGCCGAGTTCATCCGAGAGCTTGGATTTGGAACCACTGTGATAGAAAATGCCGATGAAGGGGATGGTGTTTTGGAACTTGTTGTAAGTAAGAATTTTTGTGTAATTAATAAAATTTCCAGGAAAAACTTAATGAGGATTCAGAAAAGAGTTCCAAGAATAATTAAAGGTTGAGAAAATAAGATGTAAAGGGAAAGTTAAGGAAACTGGAAAATGGAAAGATAAGATAATGACTTAATGGTGGCCTTCAAGCATGGAATGTAAAAGATAATCATCGTATCTCTATTAAGAATAAAAAAAGCAAAATTAGGTGTGACTGAATAAATGAAAAATCAACTTTTAAAAATATAATACGATTCCTGCCTAGTAGCATGTAAAAGAATAAATTCCAGATGCATTAAAGACTTAAGTTTTATAAATGAAGTCATAAAACCAGGTGAAAAGCATATTGGTTTATACTTGATCTTAGCAGGAAGGCCAAGAAGTGATGCAGCATATTGATTTCAAATGATCATTTTCTCCAACCCAGCAAATTAAATTTTATTTGTATAATTTAAACAATTAAGATGAAAAATTTAGCCCAGTTGAAAGCTTCAGAACTCTATTCTAACATGGCCCCAAACAACTCTCCAAACAAGACCACAGGAATCATAGATGAAGCCACACCAAATTCACAGAAGACCAGTTGAAAATCCTCATGAAAGCATTCAATCAAAAACCTTACCCAGGTTATGCTACCAAACAAAATCTTGCTTTGGAAATCGACACTGAAGTGTCTAGAATCCAGATTTGGTTTCAGAATCGAAGAGCTAGACACCGAGTTCAGAAAAGAGCAGAACCTGAGAAGGACTTAGAAGCAAGCCGAGACCAAGATCACTCTGAAGAGAAGATTCATGTTAGAGAAGATAGATGGTGTTGTACCAGCTACACTTCCTCCCAGTTATACACCCTCATCACAGCATTTACAAACAATCCTTATCCTGGGATTGATTCCATAGAGCAACTTTCTAAGAAAATTGGGGTTCCAGAGTCAAGAGTCCAAATTTGGTTTCAAAATCGAAGATCTAGATTCCATGTCCAGAAAAAAAGAGAACTTTATGAGCTCTTAGCACAGAAACCAGACCAGGAACAAAATCTCTGAGATGAGGGAATTCAAGGTACAGAAATTACACCAAATGGCACCAATCTCACTAGCAACTGTCTTATTTCTCTGAAGCCAGAACAGAATGGACCAAGAGATAAATTCAGTGTATTTGATGTCATCAGCCTGGGCTCCAAACCTCTCTCATCCTGGGAACATACCCTTCTAAACATACCTTTAGCTTCTTGAGAAGCTGAGCCTTCTGGCTCATGGTAAACAGAACATCAGGAGGCAGACAGATACAAGGCACCACACAGCCCTACCGACGGAGCCTGGCTCCACAGTTCAGCAGGTGTCAAAGAAAATGAAAAAGGTTTTTTATTTGGTGGGGGAAGGGGAACAGTGTGTTTTTCCAGGACCCATCAGCTCCAAGTCAAGTAGTTGTTTCATTCTAGTTGTGGAGGGCGCAACTCAGTGGCCCATGTGGGGATCGAACCAGCAACCTTGGTGTTACGAGCACTGCACTCTAACCAGCTGAGCTAACCGGCTGCCCCAAATGAAAATGAACTTATTCATATCATTTTTTAAAATATGAAAAACTTAACCCTGTAACAAAATATATTCCAGCTCAAACAAAAATTTAAATATGAAAAATGAAACGATGAAATTACTAGAAGAAATATTTGGAGTTGTAAAAAATATAAAAATTTCAGACATCAGAAAAGTTAAAAAAATTATACAGTGTATACCCTTATGCACACCACCTAGATTCTACAATTAACATTTTACTGTATTTGTTTTATACATAAGTTTATCAGTCCATTGTGGAAATAATTTTAGACTCACAAATAAGTTGCAAAAACAGTACAGAAAATTTCCATGTAGCCTCTACCCAGGTTTCCCCAGTGATTAACACCTAATTTATTATTGAAAAAAATAATATTAGAGTAGGAAGGGCCTTTCTAAATATCATATAAAACCCATAAATGAAAAGATTGATAAATTCAGGTACATAAAATTTCTTCTTGGGAAAAAAGCACCATAAACAAAGTCAAAAGGCAAGTAAAATAATTGTAATTTATATCACAGATGAAAGTTAATTTTCTAATATATGAAGAACTGTTATAAATCAATAATAGCCAGCAACCCAAAAGAAAGATGTTAAAGCATATGAACTGACAGTTCATAGAAAAACTAAAACAGTACCACTTTAAACATGAAAAGATGTTCAACCTCACTTTGTAATAAGAGTAAAGCAAATTTTAAACTGCACTAAAATGCCCTTTTTCACGTATTAGATTGGCAAAGATAAAGAATTTTGTTAACATTGTGTTTGTGATCTCTTATATATTGCTCTTGCAGTGTCAATTGATACAAGCTCTCAACAGGGGAATTTGGCAATATCTATCAAAAGTAAAATTGTGCATAGCCTTTGCCTCAGAAGTTCCACTTGTAGGAGCTTATCCAACAGGCATATTTGCATATGTATGAAATTACATGTTCGAAGATGTTCATTATATTATTGTTTATAATACCAAAATATAGGAAAAAAGCCTAAATGTCAGTTATTGAAGACTTGGTGAATTATGTTGCATTCATACTGTGGGATACTAAGCAGCTATTAAAAAGAATGGCTAGATTCTTATTTTTTAAAGACTTTAAAAATGTAATAGCTTTATTGAAATATAATTCACATATCATAAAACTACCTCTTTTGAAGTGTACAATTCAATGGTTTTTAGTATATCCTTAGAGTTGTGCAACTATTACCACTAGTTAATTGCAAAACATTTTTAGCACCCCCAAAATAAACCCCATACCTATTAGCAGTCACTCTGCATTCTTGATATTAATCATTTGAGTCTTCCTACTTTTTTCCCTTGGTCAGTCTAGACAAAAATTTGTCAATTTTTTTTCTCTATTTGTAAATTATTTTTATTATTTATTGTTTTATTAGTTCCAAGTGTACAAAACAATGTAATAGGTTAGACATTTACACCCCTCACAAAGTGATAACCCCCTCCCCCAATCTACTACCGCTCTGATATCCTTTATAGCTATTACAATTCAATTTATTATATTCCCTATGCTGTACTCCATATCTTGTGGCTATATCTATCTATCTATCGATTGATCAATTGATAGATATTTATATATAGAGAGAGATATATGTATTTAATTATAGTTGGCATTCAATATTATTCAGCTTCAGGTGTACAACGCAGTGGTCAGACATCTACAGAAAGTTTGTCAATTTTGTTGAACTTTTGGTTTTGCTGATTTTCTCTGTCCTCCCTTTTATTACTTTTCACACTGATCTTTATTTCCTTCATTCTACTTGCTTTAGGTTTAGTTTGTTCTTCTTTTTCTATTGTCTTAATGTGGAGGGTTGGGTTGCTTATTTGAGATCTGTATTACTTTTTAATATTGGCATTTACAACTAGAAATTTCCTTCTAGGTACTGCTTTCATTTCAGTTGTTCTACTTTTCAATTCCAGACTTTCCATTGGGCCTTTTTAATTATATCTGTCTCTTATTGATATCCTTTATTGGTGAAATATTCTCATGCTTTCTTTTAATTTTTTAGACATGTTTTCTTTTAATATTTAAAATAGTTGACATACCATCTTTGTCTAGTAAGTCTAGTGTCTGGGCTTCCTCAGAGACGGTTTCTATTGATTGCTTTTTTGCTGCGTCTGGACCATACTTGTTGCATTGCATGGTCTCACAGTTTTTTGTTGTTGTTGAAAATATAATGTGACAACTATGGTATTACCCCTCTCCTCAGGGTTTGCTGTTGTTGCTGTTTGTCATTGTTATTGTTTGTTTAGTGATTTTTCTGAACTAATACCATAAAGTCTGTATTCTTTGTTGTATGTGGCCACTGAAGGCTCTGTTTCATTAGCTCAGTGGTCACCTAATGCTTGGACAGATTTTCTTAATACCTGAAACCAATAAGTCTCCCGGTCTTTGCTGAGGAACTCTGTGTGAATGTTGGAGCATGCCTTCAATACTCAGCAGTTCACAATTTTGCCTTAGCCTTCACTTCCTGCTTCTACAGAGCCTAAAGGTCAGCCTGAGGTGAGAGGTTAGATGGTCTCTTCTGAGAATTCACACAAACTTGGACATGTGCACAACCCTATATATGTGCATGGCCTTCTAGATTCCTAGGAATATGTTGGAGCTTTTATGGACAGTTCACTTACCAGCTTTTTCTTTTAGGCTTTTTGTTTGTTTGTTTGTTTGTTTGTTTGTTTGTTTTAGCTGAGCCATCCTGCCACCTGTTGGCAGCTCTGCGGCAGCTCAGCTTGGGCAGGACTCAAACCGCTGTTGCTTAGAGCTCAAACCCTTGAGCGAGCTCTTAACCAACTGAGCCACTCGGCCGGCCCTTAGGCTTTTTGATTAGCCTATTGTTTGCTCCAACTGTTATCTATTGGCCCAGGCAGCCATAGGTTAAATAATTGCCTCTAATTGACAAATTCTCCCAGGGAGAAAAAGCTTTTTGCACTCATTGAGCTCCAGTCAGGGCAAACACAGACATCTTTGCAAGTGGAATATTTCAGGTCAAATAATAACAGTTCTCTGAGAATGAGGCTTTGAAGGAGCTGCAACCCTTTTCTGCCCTGTCTGGTGGCTTCCCTGATGCTGTTTCTGTGAGTGTGGGCTGCTGGTCATCCATGGCTACCACAGAGCTCAAGGGGAGGGGATGGAAATAAGGCAAGTTATGATGCCATGTAGCTTACTGTTTTTATTGGGATTCAACTGATTTTCTTGAATAAACGCTTCCTGGATTGCTATAAGCTTTTTGTTTAAGCTCCAAATTTCTGAAAAAAGTTGGTCCTGAAATTTTTTTTGCCAGTTTTCTCATTGCTTTCATGGAGGAGAGAATTCTCACAGATTCTTCCTCTACCATTACTGATATCCCTACAGTAGATATTCTTGAATAAATGTTTCATAATTTTTTGTATACTCTTTGGTCACTTCCCCAAGTCTTTCAGTGGTTGATATTGACATTTTGCCCAGTTTTCGCATTGCTTTTTGGGGAAAGAATTTGCCGAGCTCCTCATACAGTCATTTCAGAAGTCTTGCGCCCCTCCACTTTAGAAGTGAATACCCAAACGAGCTATAACCTCACTCACCACATAGGGCACAATACATTGTTAAACAAAGGTAGAACACTTTTATCACTCACTAACCTTTACTAAAAGTAATACTTAAGTCTATATACTTTAGCAGGATGAAAACAATCTCGAGGGAAGCAAGGCATTGAACACAAGAAATAATGATTTGTCAAATCCTCTATCAATGAGTAGTGACAGCAAGAGGGAGACTTTTAATCAGATCCTCTTCTGTTTATCCTGTTGCAGTTGAACCATCTTTGTTCAATGTGATGTGAAAGCAGCATTCTAGTGGTCATATCCAAAGCATATTAATAGTACAAATAACATCTTGTGTGTTAATCCCGTGTTACAAGTGTTGTTTTAGTTTAAAGTAATGACTCATGTTTAATGGAGGAAAAAGTATATTTCTGAATAACAAAGCCTTTGTCTTTAACAGGTGAGAGGAATGACGTGTGCCTCCTGTGTACATAAAATAGAGTCTACCCTCACAAAACACAGAGGGATCTTCTACTGTTCTGTGGCCCTGGCAACCAACAAAGCACATATTAAATATGATCCAGAAATTATTGGCCCCAGAGATATTATCCATATAATTGAAGTAAGTGCCAAGACTTTGCATTGCTGCATTCTTGCCTATTCAGTTAGCTCCCCTTTGACTTGCTTGTGGTTTATATCAGACACAATGAAAAAAATCTGACCCCTTTGGTTACTCTAGACAGCATCTGTCTCAAAATTTAATGTAAATTTGTCTGCCCTTTTATGGGGGTATTTGTCAGGAAGTTAGGCAAAGACATACAAGTATTGCATTATTAATCAGGACCAGACTTAAAGTAAAACCATTGTATTTAGAAAATGGAAGTAAAATACAATTTGTTATGAGTAAGATTTATGTTAATCCCTAAGAAAGTGAAGCATCCTATTAGATGCTTTATTGTTCGTTAGGTCAAAGCAAGTAATTTACATTAAAGTAAGAAATCTAAAGACTAAACTCCTTTGTGATAAATTCATCCTGTGTTCTTTAGTAAATCTGAAGTGGTAGTATATGTGGAAGTGCCTTAAAAGTTTCAATGTGGTATAGCATTGGTGTCCTGTGATGTGAAGCATATTAATAGTTCAGATAAGATCCTATTAGTATAGATAATAATACCACTAACATCTTTGTGAAGCTAGAATTATGGAGTATCTACTATGTATCAGTAACCAACATTGCAATGCTTCAACTCTTAATTTGATGCTTACAACAGTGAGGTTATCTTCAGTTTGGAGGCGAGGAAACTCAGGTTAAGAGAAGTTAATTGACCAAAGTCAAACAGCTAGTAAGGATAGCTGGAATTTGAGCCTACTCTTTCAGACTCCAAAGCTCAGGCCTGCTGTTTTCACTGTACTACACTGCTAACAGATGTTAGATGGCAGCATTTTCCTTAGCAATTGAAAATATAGTGTGTTACTGTCTATGGTTATGTGAGTCTTACTTAGGGTGTGGTTTTCTTTTAAAAATTTGTTTCATTGAGGAAAATTTTTGCTTGTGTTATTTTTTTCTTAATTTCTCCTTCTGAGGGTTTGTTATTAGTGTATACAAGCACAACAAATTTCTGTATTCTAATTTTGTATCCTGCAACTTTACTGAATTCCTTTCTTAGTTCTAATAGTTCTTGGTGGAATCTTTAGGTATTTCTACATACAAGGTTAAACAATTAAGTTCGTGAAATCATCCTAGAAAAAGTGCTACATACCTCATTGCTGAATATCACTACGGTCACCTTCGAAGTACTCCCCTTGGGAAGCTATGCACCGATGCCAGTGCCTAGTCCACCCTTCAAAGCAATTTTGGAATTCTTTTTCTGGAATAGCCATCAGAGCTGTCATCATATTACCCTTGATGAATGTCATCAAAATGTCTTCCTTTCAATATTTCCTTTATCTTTGGGTAAAGAAAGAAGTCATTGGGGGCCAGATCAGATGAGTAGGGAGGGTGTTCCAATACAGTGATTTGTTTACTGGCTAAAAATTCCCTCATAGACAGTGCCGTGTGAGCTGGTGCATTGTTGTGATGCAAGAGCCATGAATGGTTGGCAAAAAGTTCAGGTCGTCTAACTATTTTACACAGCCTTTTCAGCACAACCATATGTAAACTTGGTTCAACTGTTTGTTCAGTTGGTACAAATTCATAATGAATAATCCCTCTGATATCAAAAAAAGGTTAGCAACATTGTTGCAACAAGTTGGTGAACTTAATTTTCCAACCTCATATAGTATCATATCATTTGCAAATAGTGACAGTTTTACTTGTTCCTTTCCAATTTGGGTACCTTTTATTTCTTTTTCTTTTCTCATTGCTGTGGCTAGGACTTCCAATACTATGTTGAATAAAGGTGGTGTGAATGGGCATTCTTGTCTTTTTCCTGATCTTAGAGGAAAAGCTTTCAGCTTTTCACCATTGAGTATGGGTTTGTATATAGCCTGTATTATATTGAAGTATGTTTTCTCTCTACCCACTTTCCTGAGAGTTTTAGTCATGAATGGATGTTGAATTTTCTCAAATGTTTTTTTCTACATCTATTGATATGATCATATGATTTGTATGCTTGGTATTTTTGATGTGTTGTATCATGTTGATTGATTTGTGGGTATTGAACTGTCCTTGCTTCCCAGGAATAAATCCCACTTGATCACAGTGTATAACCCTTCTACTGTATTGTTGAGTATGGTTTGCTAATATTTGGTTGAGGATTTTTGCATCTAGGAAGTACATCTTCATCTTTATATTCCCCAGAGTGACTTGCACTCAATAATTGAATTGAATTGTTCTTAATGACAATAACATGGCTTAGAATTTCTCTACATAGTATTTATACATTCAGTGAAATAATTGTCTTCTCATGAATTTACTTTAGAGCTTAGGTTTTGAAGCTTCTTTGGTCAAGAAGGATCGGTCAGCAAGCCACCTAGACCATAAACGAGAAATAAGACAGTAAGTATTTTTGGAGTGTCAGTGAAAAACAGATTTTGACTCTTCGTTACAAATTTAACATCCTCTTAGCATGTCAGTTTTTACAATATAATCCTTATACACAGTGGCGTGGTCACAACTTGTATGTCTCTATAGTACGTAGACTCTTTAACCATTAGTTACTTACTAAAATTATTTTTTTTCTACATAAGATGGAGACGGTCCTTCCTCGTGAGCTTGTTTTTCTGTATTCCTGTAATGGGGCTGATGATATATATGATGGTCATGGACCACCACCTTGCAACTCTTCACCATAATCAGAACATGAGTCAAGAAGAAATGATCAACATTCATTCTTCTATGTTCCTGGAGCGCCAGATCCTGCCAGGATTGTCCATTATGAATTTGCTATCCCTTTTATTGTGTTTACCTGTACAGGCAAGTGAAATGTTAACAAGTATATTTTTTAATAATGAAAAATAGCTAAAATGTGGCAGGCAAGACATTTTCAATTGCAAAGCAGATATTAGCCAGAAGTCCAATCATTTTATGCTGGATGCTTTACAAAAATGATCTTAAACTGAGTGGTTCAAGTAGATAACAAATTCCACTTAACCCCTAATGATGTTGTTTAATGACAAAGCATAGAATGAGAGTTTACTTCATATTTATTTGAAGATATGATTTGGCATTCATATCTGCTTTGTATGTAATGTTATGTTTAAAATTATTATATTTATATTATTTAGTATTTTTAATTAATTATATTCATATTATATTAAATATATTATAAATATATTTTATTTATTTATTATTTTATTATATAAAGTAAAATAATTATAATAATAATTATATTATATTATTATTTTTATTATTTCTTCCTGGCACCTAAATTCATTACTTTCTGTATATTGTCAACCCTTATTTTGAGATAAACTTTTACTATGGATCACTTCCATCTAATAAATCTATTCCTTTTTCTGACGCTTGTAAAAGGCAATAATATATTTTTAAATCCTAGTATGTTTCTCTATACTAATGAAAAATAAGCTTTCCAGTTATGTCTACCAACGAAAACAGCCAACAGATCCAATAGCTTGTGATATACCACTTAGGTTGAATTTTGGAAAGAGGGGGATGCAGGTTTTTAAAGTTTTTATTATTTTGTAAAATTACATTTGACATTCAATATCATATTAGTTTCAGATCAGGCGTACAGCATAGTGGTTGGACATTTATATAACTTATGAAGGGTTCCCACCTCCCCCACTCCAGTAAATCTAGAACCCACCTGACACCATACATAATTATTACATTATTGACTATATTCCCTATGTTGTACTTTACATCCTCATGACTATTTTGTAACTGCCATTTTATACTTCTTAATTCCTTCACCTTTTTCACCTAGCCCCCCAATCCTTCTCCCCCTAGCTACCATCAGTTTGTACCTATGAGTCTTTCTGTTTTGTTTGCTTGTTTATTTTGGTTTTTAGATTCCATAAATTAGTGAAATCATGTAGTATTTGTCATTCTCTGTCTGACTTATTTCACTTAGCAAGATGAGTTTTATATAAAAAATCCTTATCAAAAGAATGTAGTTTTTTCCAGTTTCTTGTTTTTGCTAGCATCAAAGAGAAAAATCTAAGAACCATCTGACTTTATATTTATACTATGGACTATCCATTGAATCATAGAGGACAGCTGCCATGGGCTTATACAGCAATTTGAATCCTTGTACACACATATGTGCTAAAATACTAACCTGTTTAAGCTTAAAATCTCTCCTTAGTGTTTATGAATTAGATCAAAGCCAAAGGAAATCTCAGTATTTTTTTAAAAAGCAATGATTATTATTTCTATATTACAGTTCTTCGGAGGCTGGTACTTCTACATTCAGGCCTACAAAGCACTGATGCATAAAACTGCGAATATGGATGTACTAATTGTGCTGGCCACCACCATTGCATTTGCCTACTCTTTGGTTATTCTTCTAGTTGCAATGTATGAGAGAGCCACAGTGAACCCTGTTACTTTTTTTGACACGCCTCCCATGCTATTTGTATTTATTGCTTTAGGCCGGTGGCTGGAACATATAGCAAAGGTAAAGTAAGAAAAGGTGACATTTGTTAAAATCTTGGGTGGATAAATGACCATAATATTTTCTAGACAAATTATTGGAAAAATATATTGATTTATATAGTTAATCATTTACTGAAAGAAGTATTTATTTTTGTTTGGCAATATTTTAAATATTCCTTTAGATTTACTAAATTTATGGAATTAATACTGTAGATAGTTCAATATATCCATGTTTCAGGTTGAGGCATTTGAGAAGTACTATTTTATTTATTTATATCACATTATTAATGGAAAAATTGATGTGACCACAAGATTTAAAATGATGGAAAAATATTCACCCATAATTTCATGCTATAATGGAAATCATTTTCTAATCCTGTTCTATATACCTTTGTATTTTACAGAGTATACATACCACTTACAGAGTACAGGTGGTATGTATACTCTGTAAAGATTTTTGCTTCATTTTTTTCAGTCTAGATATACATAATTATCTGGTATTTCTGAATAATATTCTGTCAAATCAATGTGCTGTAATTTACTAAACCATTCTGGTTTTTGTTCTCAATTAAATTGTTTCCAATTTTTAATATTAGATAACCCTGCATTAAACATATTTATGTCTAATAGTCATTTCTATTGAATTAGTATCTTAGGATAAATTACAAAGCATATGATTAAAAGATGTAAATCTTTCTGTGGCTCATGCTACAAGTTGTAACAATTTTTGCCAGCTAGGATATGTTACTGAAGTAGTTTTACTACTTCATCAGCATTGACGCCTATCTAAATTCTGGCTAAGTCAGTAGCATGAAATGGTATCATACAATTGCTTTAGTTTGCATTTCTTCCATTAATAGCTGGGATAAACATTTTTTCACATAACGGGTATTACCATGTTTTGCCCAAATTTGTGAGGGAAAATAAGGATGCACATTATACATGAGTAGTACTCATCTGTATCTATATAAATGTTTTAAATTCTTTTATTTATGCCTATGAGTTAAAAGTGTAACTCTAGAAATCAATAACAGCAACAATATCTGTGTGCAAAATAATACCCTAGAATATTATAATCGGTTTTATTGAATTTACAATGAACTTGCAGTGACGAAGAGTTCTTGGCCTTCTATGATGCATAAATATTGTAAATTTGTTACTGGTACATAAAATTTCTTGTACCATAATATGTTAAAAAATAAATGCTAAAATCCCTTTATAATACAAAAAACAAGCACCTAAATGTAAACAAATAAAATTTGAATTAAAAAATTAAAACATAAGGGCTGGCCAAGTGGCTCAGTTGGTTTAAGAGCTCATTCAAGAGTGCGAGCTCTGAGCAACAGGGTCGCCGGTTCAATTCCTGGCCCAAGCTGAGCTGCCGCTGAGCTGCCAAGAGGTAGCAAGGTGGCTCAGCTAAAAAATTAAAACATAAAATTTTTTTTCCAGAGAGTTTGGGCCAAAAACATGGGTGCGCATTATACATGGCAAAATGTGGTATATTTCTTCTTAAATGAATTGCCTATTCCTGTCCTTTGCCCATGTAGCCATTGGGTTCCTGATGTTTTTCTTATTAACTTACATTATTTATTTATAAATTATACCTAATAATGCATTTCATATTTTGTGTACTTCATATTTTCAAAGTGAAACATTTTCTGATTTGAACTAGTTAATATTCCTAAAGCTGTCTTTTGGGTAAATGTTAAAGATTATATCTTTATTTTAGGTAAGACCCTGCACTTTTTCCCCTTAACATTGTTAAAATTTTTTTCTTTAATTTATAGGGCAAAACATCAGAGGCTCTAGCCAAGCTAATTTCACTACAAGCTACAGAAGCAACTATTGTAACTCTTGACTCTGATAATATCCTCTTGAGGTATTTATATCTTCATTCATTCCTTTTTTCTTTTTTAACTCCTTATGAAAATATCAAATATACGCAGAAGTAGAGAGAAGAGTACAATGATCCCACATAATCCATCTCCCAGATTTAACAATTACTCACACTTTGCCAGACTTTACTTCATCTGTATATTCTGTCTTTCTGTTGTTCCAGTAGAATTTTAAAGTCAATTCCAGTCATAATTATACTGCTGAGTATTCCTGTATTATCTCTAAAAAAAGACATATTCTTATATAACTGTAACACCCTATTGCATCTAACAAAGTGAACATAACTCCTTAATAATATCATCTAATATGCAGTCCATATTCACATTTCTCCTGTTGTCTCCAAAATGTTTTTTTAAGCTTCATTGTTTGAAATGGAATTCAAGCAAGGTCCATGTGTCATTACATTTGACTGCATGTTTCTTTTAATCTAAAACAGCTACTCCCTCTCTTTCTTCCTCTTTCCTTCCTCCCCCCTCTTCCCTCTCCATACAATTGACTTGTTAAACATCCATCAGTTGTCCTGTAGAATATTCCACAGTCTAAATTTCTGTCTTTGCTTCCTTGGGTGTCATTTAATTTGTTCTATAACTCCTATGTTACCTGTAAGCTGGAAGTTAAAGCTAAAGCTTGATTATATTTCATTCTTTTGTATTTCTCATTTGTATACTCATAAAATTATTTAGGCATATTTATACAACAAATAAATTGTTTAGTTAAATAAAACCCATTACATTATTTTCTAAAGCTTCCATTTGTTCATTCAGTGACTATTCAACAAATATTTAGAGTGCCTACTTTGTGCCAGGTACTGAGCTGTTCCCCAACATTGAATAGGACTTACATTGTAGTTCCTAGTTTAAATGTTAGTTGTAGCTTCCATTGGAAGCAATTACGGAGCCACAAGTTTGATATGAACTACAAATAAAAGCTTGTATGGAAAAATCAGGGTGAGAAGCATATTGTCATAATGAATTTTATTTTAACTCATGTCCAGTGAAGAACAAGTGGATGTGGAACTTGTACAACGTGGAGACATTATTAAAGTGGTTCCAGGAGGCAAATTTCCAGTGGATGGTCGTGTTATTGAAGGACATTCTATGGTAGATGAGTCCCTCATCACAGGTTTGTTCTTCAGAGGATCACGACATGAAAGTGAAGTGAATCCAGTATTAATGAAAAATAGGCATGAAAGATGAGCTTTTTGTAGAAATTATGGAATGAGTAAATAATGAACAAAGAGAATATAAGTTCTTTTTAACACTGTGTGAATGATCAATTTTTGCAGATTTACTTTATGGTTTTGGTTATGTTAACGAAGGCTCTTTTCACTGAGGGTTGTTAATTGCTAGAATGTATAACCAAAGGAAATTATCTTGTTCTACTGTAGAGCCCAATAGACTTTGGCAAATTTACCTGCCCAATTACCTATTGGGTTGTCGGAAAAGTCATAACGCATGTTTGCAATAGATGGCACTGGTTCATTTTCGGAAGTACTATAGTCATTCGCATCTATGTTATTGTCATGTCATTTGACAGCTGACAGTTCTAGCTTCATATTTTAAAAAATGAGCGATTTGGTTGAGTTTTGGAGATTTTACAAGTTGAAGATGGAAGACCAAGCTGTGCATTTTTGCCGTATTTTACTGTTTTACTTCCATAAAGGGAAGAACACACATCAAGCTTGTGAAAAGTTGCATAAAGTTTACAGTATACAAGAACATCAGTGCCAATGATGGTGCACGAAATTCTGTGCTGGTGATTTTGATCTCAGCGACACTCCTCGGTCAGGGAGGTTGATGACGACAAAATAAAGGCATTGATCGAGTCAAACCCCCGTTACATGACATGAGAGATTGCAGAAACATTGAACATCCATCATTCAAGCGTTCACGACCACCTGAAGAAGCTGGGATACTTATAAGCAAGCTCAATATTTGGGTTCCGCATGAACTCAAAGAAGTTCATTTGACGGCGCGTATAAACAGCTGCAGTATGCTCATTAAACATGAGGAAAACGATCCTTTTTTGAAGCGACTGATAACGTGATGAGAAGTGGATTGTTGACAATAATGTGGTGCACAAATGGTCTTGGTCCCAACGTGATGATTCGCCTCAAAGGACATCAAAAGCAGACATTCATCAGAATAAGGTTATGCTCTCAGTGTGGTGGGATTTTAAAGGTGTTGTGTTGTTTGGACTCCTACCAAGGAGCCAAATAATCAATTTGAATGTGTACTGTCGGCAATTGGGCAGTTTGAACAAATCCATCATCCAGAAACATCCAGAGCTTGTTGATTGTAAAGGAGTGTGTTCCATCGTGACAATGCGAGACCACACACAAGTTTGATCACCCGTCAAAAATTATTGGAGCTTGGATGGGATGTGTTGCCACACCCACCATACTCGCCTGACCTTGCGCCATCAGACTTCCACTTGTTTCACTCTCTTCAAAACTCCTTGCATGGTATAACGTTCAATTCAGATGAGGCTGTAAATCAGCACCTTGTTCAGTTTTTTGCAAATAAAGACAGGTCCTTCTATGAACGAGGAATTATGAAGCTCACTGAAAGATGGCAAAAGGTTATCGAACAAAATGAGCAATATATCATTGATTGATCTTTGTTCTTTATATAAATAAGTGATCTTTGAAAAACATAGACAAAATATGTCATGACTTTTCCGACAACCCAGTAGTTTGTCTTCCTGCCCTAAAGACTCTTCTCAACTGAGCTGGGGGTAGGACTCCAGGTTTTCCACATCAGCGTCTGCTCTAAAAGAGTAGGTGAGTAGTTTTAGAGATCTTAGATAACTAAGGCAATCTGGAGCAGAACCAAAATAACTCAGCCTCAGGATAGTGCCAGAAGGGGCTCAGCTTATGGACCATGGGGAAATAATTTAAGACTGTTTCTCAGTAGGGCCGCTATTGCCAGTTTGGATGGGACGATTCTTAGTTCTGGGGGATTTACACATTGTAGTATATTTAGTATCCTTGACATTGGTACACTAAATTGGAGTAGATGCACCCTGTGCCCTACCAGTAATTATAAACAAGAACTCCCTCCCACATTTCTAAAGGCTCCTTGGGGATAGGCTGGGAACCAGTAATATAAAACTAGGGTGGAGTTCCAAAAATATCTGCCAACAATAGTTAGCAGATTAGGCTTTTCCAGTTTAAGAAATGTGTGCCTTTATTTGGCCCAGAGCTGACATAAGGTAAAAGGGAAAACAACTTTCACCTGGGCATTTTCCCAGATTCTGTTTCATGAAATAAGAACCTCCTTTCTAGATATTTTTTTGAAAATTAACAAATAACAGTATGTTTCAAGATAGTGCTTATTTATGCTCCCTAAATCTATCTTTACTCCTTACACAGGGGAGGCAATGCCTGTGGCTAAGAAATCGGGCAGCCCAGTGATTGCTGGTTCCATTAACCAGAATGGGTCACTACTTATCCGTGCAACCCATGTAGGAGCTGACACAACCCTTTCTCAAATTGTCAAACTTGTGGAGGAGGCACAAACATCAAAGGTAATTTAACTCCCTAAGGAACTATTTTCTTTAAAGCCTACTCAGTATAAATCTTGATATAGTTTTTATATTTTCCTTTGATTAATTATATTTGCATTAATATGGAGTTAATTAAAATAATTCTGTTTGTGCACAGTACCAAAATACTCTATTCATCGTCAAAAAAGGAGACTTTGATATACATATTATTATTTTTTAATTCTAGGCTCCTATCCAGCAGTTTGCAGACAAACTCAGTGGCTACTTTGTTCCTTTTATTGTTGTTATTTCCATTGTTACCCTCTTGGTTTGGATTATAATTGGATTTCTGAATTTTCAAGTTGTGGAAACCTACTTTCCTGTAAGTGCCTTGTAACAATTCTTTACTCTGTGTAAAACAGTTTGTGAATTTTTTGCATAGGTAATTAATTGGAAAATAACCTTAATAATTAATAGTATCTTTAAGGAACTGCAGTAGGAGGGTGATAAGAATAACATTTGTATTTCTGTAAATATAAAAGATTTCCTTTTAGAAAGACTTTTTTCATTATGACTTGTGATTTTCCCAAAGCAAGTATTGAACTTTTACATTTTAAACCTAATTACCAGCATGATTTTGCTTTCGCAAAGGACTGTGGATATATTGAGGAAAACCTCATGATCTCAGCCCTGCCATATACCTACCATCTGTGTGATCTTAGGTCAACTTAATTTCTCACTAAGCTTTAATTTCACCTATAAAGTAAGATTTTAATAATCCTATCCTGCATAACTTGTAGTTGTTATGAAAGTTAAATAAGATGATATAATAGAAATCCTTTGTAATTTATTAAATGCTTTATAAATATAATATTAGTGCCTGCTTTTTTCCAGTTCTATGACAGTCTCTAAAGTATGGTGTCATAAAGTGGTAAAGCAGACCTGGACTGTGCCTCATTTTAGAGATACAGTCTTTAAGTCACTTACCTTCTCTTAGCCTCAGTTTGTCATCTGTAATATAGTGATAATAATACTTAAATTGCAGGATTGGAGCTAGTGTAAGTAAAAACATACACGTATGACATATGAAAGCATAAACTTAAATGTCTATGAAAGTCCCTTCCAACTCTGTTTCTATATAGATACACAACTCTTAGATGAACACTTAGTTTAAGTATTTGAGAACTTAGTAAGAGCCTGACACTGTAAAGGCATTACTAATAAGAAAGTCTTTTGTTGGTTTCTTTATTTTAAAAAATGCTGTTCTGTACACTGTTTCATGCTGTTTATCCCTTCACTTAAATAGCAAGTGGAATCATATCAACTATGTATCTATTCCATGATGTGGTCATTAATATAATAAAAAAGTTTCTTTAAATGATTCATGTTGGTTAAGTACACATTGAACAAGAGGATTGCTGGGAGGTATTTTGGAATGTGTATCATGAGTTCAGGGGGTCTTAGAAGATCTCCCCTAATACAATCAGTCACCTTTACCCACACAAGCAAATATTCAATGCCATGAAGAGCTATACCGCCAGATATACTCAGTTTACATTGTTACATCCAAAATAATTTTATTGAAATGTGATTAAGCTCCCTTTGCATGTTGGGTGATTTTTTTCATTGTCTTGAGAGAATAGTGTGAAAGTCAGATTTATGGTCTCAGTATACAGAGATTCAGAATTCTTTTTGTTTAGGATCAAATTTGTTGAGAATTAGGCACCATGTTTGAAGCTATTTTTGAGTCTCTAAAACATTTATTCTCAATATGGGGCAAAAAAAATGCTGACTTTTATGTTCCTTATATTCATTCCATTGTTTGTAACTCTGAATCAGTAAAATTGAAATCTTGGTTTTAGGACTGTGACCTGTTTACCAGTTATGTCACAATTTCTTATATTCATAAAAACAGTTTTCTTACTACTAACTAAAACATGTATGTTGGTAGCTAAGTAGCATTATGTGTGACTTCAAAATTGAGGTTTTATTTAAACAAGAGTTAAGCTTTGTTCTTTTTGTTTTATACAGCTCTAAGTCAGTAACCAAAATTCATACCTTTCTTTTAAAGGGCTACAACAGAAGTATCTCCCGAACAGAAACGATAATACGCTTTGCTTTCCAAGCCTCTATCACAGTTCTGTGCATTGCATGTCCCTGTTCCCTGGGGTTGGCCACTCCAACTGCTGTAATGGTGGGTACAGGAGTAGGCGCTCAAAATGGCATACTAATCAAAGGTGGTGAGCCATTGGAGATGGCTCATAAGGTAAGATAGTCCCCAGAACTAAGAATTGTCCCATCCAAGCTGGCAGTAGCACCCCTACTGAAAAAGTCTTAAATTATTTCCCCATGGTCCATAAGCTGAGCCCCTTCTGGCACTATCCTGAGGGCTGAAGTAGGAAAGGTGTTATTTTGGCTCTGCTCCAGATTGGACTTAATTATCTAAGATCTCTAAAACTACTTGCCTATTCTCTTAGAGCAGCTGCTGATGTGGAAAACCTGGAGTCCTACTCCCAACTCATGAGAAAAGTCTTTAGGGCAGGAAGACAGAAGAGGCATTTGCCCAAGTCTTCCAGGCTTCTAACTTATTTTTGTGTGATTCTGTTTGTGCACTTCATCGTGAGGTAGCACTGTGGTTACAGTGCAGGTTCTTTCCCTTTCTTCCACTAGCTGACATTTGCAACTGTGACTTCCGGAATATAATCCCATCCCTGATCTCTCTCATATTAGATCACAACAAACTCAATCCAGGCTACTTGACTTCAACTAAAACCGTGTTTCTTCTAGTATTTTCTCATGAGGATATAAACTATATACAGATGCATGTAGTAAACACAGAACACAGTTTAAGACAGATTTGGAACCTCATCTGGCCAGTGAATACTGGCTATTAGTTTATATTATAGTATTTTTTAATTTTGATGTAATTTCAAACTTAAAGAAAAGTTGCAAGAATAGTATAACAAACTCCTTTATATTCTTTACTGCAGATATCAGATTCCTTTCCTAAGAAGGACATTCTCTTACATAACCAAAGTACAAAGACCAAAATCAAGAAGTTGATATAGTACTATTGGGTCATCAGAAAAGTCATGACGCATTTTTGCATTGAAAAACATAGAAAAATACGTCATGACTTTCCCAACGACCCAATATTATCTAATCTATAGTCCATATTCCAGCTTCCTCAGTTGTCTCCATAACATCTTTAAAAGCTATTTTTCCCTGTTGTCCAGAGTCATGCTTTGTATTTAGTTGTCATTTGTCTTTTCATCTTGTTTCCTCAAGCTATTCATTTTTCAAGGTTCATATTCTGAGTTTACTGTGAGGTGATGGTGTTCTCTAATTCTAAACTCTTCCTTTTTTTTTCTGGGCTGCCTTTCCCTTATTGATGCCCAGAGCTGTCTCTTCTCAAGCCAAGTTTCTTATCTTGATCCAATAAAGTCAAAGAAACCCAGCAGATCTTACCCGATGCTCACTTCAACTTAATTACTTACCTACCTTTCTCTTGTAATCATCTGCCTAATACCCATATTTCCCCTACGGATCTATAATTTGTCAATATTGAAAGCCTTTATTTTTTTATGAAGGCACTAGAGCAGGGGTTGGCAAACTGCGGTTTGCGAGCCATGTGCGGCTCTTTGGGTACGTACATATGACTCTGACGTAAAATTGAAAATGAAAATAAAACTATAATAGTTTCATTTATAAAAGTTTTAAAGGATATCATTCACATAATGGTGATTTCATTTTTTTTATGACTCTTGAATAATTTTTAAATTGTTGTGAGGGGCAGGATTGGCTCTTTTGTCTCAAAAGTTTGCCAACCCCTGCACCAGAGGCATCTCTTAATTACCTATTAACAGTTAACCCTTAACAGTTAGTTTTAGTTGTTATATCCACAGTAGGTTGAACATTTACAAGGGGGGAGCTATTACGTTTAACTAAGAATATTTCTTCCTTTATTCTCCCTTCTTTTTGTTCTCCCAAAGACAGTTTATTAAGTCAAATTAAGTCAAAGATCAATTTATTAAGAAACAAAATAGTAATGTTTATCAAAGTAAACTTTTCTCTCATTTCTGGAAAGGTGATAGTAAAGATTATCAAGTCATATAGGTGCATTGTATTTTAATTTTCTTACAGGTAAAGGTAGTGGTATTTGATAAGACTGGAACCATTACCCATGGAACTCCGGTAGTGAATCAAGTAAAGGTTCTAGTGGAAAGTAACAGAATATCACGCCATAAGATCCTGGCCATTGTGGGAACTGCTGAAAGTAACAGTGAACACCCTCTAGGAGCAGCCATAACCAAATACTGCAAGCAGGTACAATTTTTCCCTTGTTTATTGATGTAGTCATCTCCTATAGAAATTACTCAGACCAAATCCAAACCAGTGTTTGACTATGATTTACGTATATAGTTAGTATGAGGCTAGAGAGATTGTGTTTTCTCATTTTGTTTTATAGTATGTCTTAGATTCTTCATACAGAAAAGTATAAAGATGAAAACAGAAATTGATTATAATCGTACACAGATAACCCCTGTTGACTTAAAAAAATTAAGATAGAAGTAATGCATATTTGTGGTAGGAAAATTTCAGATAGTTCAGGGTTACATAAGGAAAAAGGAAACCCTCATTTCCTGCCCCCTTCCATAATTCCTTTCTCCAAAGTTTAACAAGTGTTAGCCTGTTAACAGTCTTTTTAAATAACAGCTTTATTGAGATACAATCCACATACTATAGTGAAGTATACAATTCATTAATTTTTAGTATATTCACAAGTGTGCATCCTTAACCATTTTTAACGCATATACCAAAAATGTATGCATTTATTATTTTTTAAACTTTACATAGAAAGGTCACAGAGTGTCCAATCTTTGGTATCTTGGTTTTTTGTTTGTTTTACTAAATGATTTTTTCCATATCAGGACATGTGTATCTGCCTCCTCATTGTTTTTAATATCTATACCATATTGTACAATTGTGTTTTGGCTCTTACAGTGTACAGTTAACATCCTTGTCAGCTTTTGAAAGTTTATCTCCATGTTATATGCCTATCAATGCAACTGCTAGATCAAAGGATACATGCAGTTAAATTTTTATGTATATTACCAATTCCCACATGACAAATATTGTAGTACCAACACCCACACGAAAGGTTGTACCAGTGTATATTTACACCAGAACTTATGATTGCCCATTTCTGCACATTCTTACCACTTTACTTTTTCCTATTTAATAGGTAAAAAATATTTACTGATTGATGGTTTGCTTTTCATTTCCTTAATTATGAATAAGGTTAAGCAAATTTTCATATGTGTATTGGCGTTTTGAATTTCTTTTTCTATAACCTGTCTGCTTGTATCATTTGCCTATTTACCATAGAATTGTTTATCTTTTTTCATTGATTAGTTATTTGTAAGCTATCTCACATAATTTTATAGTTAAAATGTGGCAATTTTTATACCTCTGATGTTGCCATTTCTTTATTTGTTCTTTCTTTTTACCTATTAACTATTACTGACCTGGCTTCTTTACACCCACATAGAACATCAGATAGGATGAAGACATAAAGGGCCAGAATTCATTTGCTTACTAAGGACACAGAATTATATTAGAGAGACATCCTGGTAACTAATGGCCCTGCTCTTTGCTACCCTTTGTCCTGTACTGAATAGAAAATATGACTTGACAATAGAATTAAATATTTAACTTATAATCCTTTACTGGAAAGGTCAGAGAATATTGATAAACTTTCCAAGTTTCCTTTCTCTATGCTTGGTATACATTTTAGAGAGTGGGACTAAAACAAAGAATTCTGAGGTTCTCCTGTAACTTTGAACACAACACTCAGTGCTCCATTCCTTTATCCTTATTAAAATCTACTGTCAAATAGGCAATGATAAGTGACAATTTTATTCTAAACATTTATAATTAACTAGCAGTAACCTTTGATCTTGCTAATGATGACCTTGGATTATTAGAACATCAGAGGAAATCCTTCTGTTTCTATTTGTTAGGAACTGGACACTGAAACCTTGGGTACCTGCATAGATTTCCAGGTTGTGCCAGGCTGTGGTATTAGCTGTAAAGTCACCAATATTGAAGGCTTGCTACATAAGAATAACTGGAAGATAGAGGAAAATAATATTAAAAATGCATCTCTGGTTCAAATTGATGCAAGTAATGAACAGTCATCAACTTCGTCTTCCATGATCATTGATGCTGACCTCTCAAGTAAGCTAATTTTCTTTGTAGTACCAATTATGGGACAGTTATTAACAGATGTCAAACTTTATAATCCTGAACTGTTATATAAAACACAAAAGTTAGCATCATGGTTTCATTTTCTCAAATCAGTTTTACCATAGGCCTCTGATCACTCAAGTTATTCAAGAACATTTTCCAACTGTGCTCCTTGATTCCACTATAGGGTTACAAAGTCTAGCCTTAGCTGATCTTCCATCTTATTTCAGCTATCTTTTTTTTTAAAGATTTTATTGGGGAACTGGGGAGGGGAACAGCGCTGGGGAATCGGGGGAAGGGGAACAGACAAGTTGCTGTCCTTTTGCTCCTCAGTCTAGTTGTGGAGGACGTCGCCTCACTGGCCCATGTTGGTACCATCATTGCACTCTTCCCGGGTGAGGCAGATCAGCCACTGGCCCTTGGACAGCCGCTCACAGCGGCTCTCGGCAACTCACTCCAGCTGCCGGCCGCTCCCGCTGGCTGCCAGCCACACACGGTAGCCCATGATAGCCCACTTCAGCACGGGCTGCAGCCTACGCTGTTGCTGGCGACTCATGGCAGCCCAGCTGCTGCTCACCATCTTAGCTGTAGAGGGCAGTGTCACTGGCCCTCAGGTGGGATCCGAACCAGAGCCCTGCTGCTCAGAGCTGGTGTCTCAAGCCAGCTTTTAACCAACATGCCACTCGGCCGGCCCTCAGCTATCTTTTTATTTCTCACCACAGCTACTCCAAATCTTTTATATCCTTCACAAGATCCTGTGGCCTTCCCCCTAGTTCCCTAAGCAAATTATCTGGCTTATTTTTCAGATAGAAAATTAAGGCCTCCATACGTGTGTCTTTCAGACTTTTTGCCTAGATTTATTCCTTTCTCGGTAGAAGAAGTATCTCTCATATTGTCTAATGTAGCCCCTCATATTTGCTCTGGATCCCACCCTCTGTTGATTCCTCAGGGACCTCAGCCTCTGTTATGTCCCCTTGCTTCTTTATTTTTCAACTCTCTTTTTGTAGGAGCTCCTTCTAAATATATAAACATTTTTTTCCATCAAAACCACTAATATAAAGTAATATTAAATGTCGGGCCGGCTGAGTGGCGTATTGGTTAAGAGTTGGCTTGGAACACCAGCTCTGAGCAGCAGAGCCCCGGTTCAGATCCCACATGAGAGCCAGTGATGCTGCGCCCTCTATAGCTAAGATGGTGAACAACAGCTCAACCTGGAGCTACCTACAGTTCCTCCTTACACCATGTCATGAACTTAATTTCATCTTTTAAGACTCAGCCACATCTCTCTTCAGTGAAGGCTTCACTGATGGGCATACATAGGCAGAGATATTTGCTCTTCATTTTTAATCATAATGGTACTCTGTTGTTGTACATGGCACACTGCATGAAAATACTTTATTGACCTGCCTGATTCTACTAAACTGCGATTTCTTTATTATTTTTCTGTAAACTTCTAGTATCACGCACACTGACACATAGTAATTTTGTTCATTTGGCATCTTTTATTAAAAACTGTTCAAGACACTAAAAAATCAGCAGTGAGCAGAATAGGCAAAGTGAGTACCTCATTGAACTTAAATTCCTAATGGGAGAACACAAGACAGTGAGCAAATAAATTGAAAAAGTATAGTATGTCTTATGGAGTTAGTGCTATGTAGAAAAATAAAGAAGGGTAAGGGGTATAAGGAATGCTGGGAGTAGCCAGTCTTATTTTATGTAGGTTGATAAGGGTTGGCCTCATTGAGAAGGTGGTGTTTAAGCAAAAACCTGAAGAGGGGGAGGTAGAAAGCTTGGTGAGTATCTGTGATAAGAGCATTACAGGCAGGGAGAATGTCAAGTACAAAAGCCTTGAGTCAGGACCATGCTTGACTAGTTTGAGGAACACCAAAGAGAACAATGTGGTTAGAGCAAAGGAAATGAGTGGGAAGGGGATATGAGGTGAGGTCGGAGAAGGTAGTACAGGACTATATCAGGTAAGGACGTTGAAAGGACTTTGGTTTTTACCCTGAGATGGGAAGCCACTGAGGTTTTTGAATAGAGGATTGACAGAATCTGACTTAATGTTTTAAAAGTATTACTCTGGCTGCTCTGATAAAAATACACTGTTTTGGGAAGGGCAAGGGCAGAAACAGGGAGATGAGTTAGTGGACTATTGCCATAATCCAGGTGGAAGATAATGGTTGCTTGGACTCGTGTGGTAACAGTAGAGGTCACAAGAAGTGGTCATATTCTGGATGTGTCTTGAAGCTGGCTGACAGATTTTCTCACAGCTTGGCTATGGGGTATGAGAGAAACAAGAGTCAACATTATGCCAAGCTTTGTGGTCTAAGCAATTTAGAAGGGTAGACTTACTATTTAAATAAGATGGGGAAGACCACAGGTGGGACAATATTGAAGAAAACTGATTAGCAGTTCAGTTTTTGATATGTAATGTTTGAGTGGCTATTAGACATTCAAGTGAATATGTCACGTAAATGGAAATCTCAAGTAGACAATTGGCTGCACAAGTCTGGAGTTGAAGGAAACAGACTGAGTTTTGGAGATATAGAGTTGGGAGCTCCACTAATAGATCTGTGCTGTCGAATATGGTAGCCACTAGTTACATGTGACTTTTAAAGTTTAAATTAAGTAAAATTTAATTTAAAATTCAGCCCTTCAACCATACTAGCCACATTTCAGTGCTCAATAGCTACATGTTGTTAGTGGCTACTTTATTAAACAGAGCAGATATAGAACATTTCCATCATCACAGAAAGTTCTGTTGGACAGCGCTGGTATGGATGGTATTTAAAACCACGAGACTGGAAAAGATCGCCAACGAGTGAGATAGCGAGGAAAAAGGAGGTTTAAGGATTGAGCCATACAACTACAAATTAAGAAGTCAAGGGGATGAGAAAGGATCAGAGAAGTAGACTAAGAAGTGGTGAGCAAGGAGGTAACTTGTAAGAATGTGGTGTCCTAGAAGAAAAGTAAAGAAAGTATTTCAAGGAGTGAGTGATTAACTGTGTAAAATGTTGCTAATAGGGCAAGTAAAATGTGAACTGAGAATTTTCCATTAGGTTTTTTTTTTAGGTGTATTTTTAAATTTTTATTTATTTAAAGATTTTATTGGGGAATTGGGGAAGGGGAACAGCCAAGTTCTTGTTCTTCAGTCTTAGTTGTGGAGGGCGCAGCTAGCTCAGCTCCAAGTCCAGTTGCCATCCAGTTGCCCGTTGGCAGCTTGCAGCCGCTCAGCTCAAGGTGCTGTGTTCAATCTTAGTTGCGGGTGGGCGTAGCCCACCATCCCATGTGGGAGTGGACCTGGAAACCTTGTTATTAAGAGCTCACGCTCTAACCACTGAGCCATCAGCCGCCTATCAACAGCTCAGGGCAGCTCAGCTCAAGGTGCCGAGTTCAATCTTAGTTGCGTGTGGGCATAGCCCACCATCCCATGCGGGAATCAAACTGGCAGCCTTGTTGTTAGGAGCACATGCTCTCACCAACTGAGCCATCCTGCCACCTGTTGGCAGCTCAGCAGCAGCTCAGCTCGGGCGCACTTCACTGGCTCATGTGGGAATCTAACAGGTGACCCTGTTGCTCAGAGCTCATGCTCTTAACCAACTGAGCCACTCGTCTGGCCCTGCCATTAGGTTTTAAAGTAAGGGTCACTGGTATACAGTATGAACAATTCTTTGAAGTAGCAGAGACAAAAGCTTACTTGGAGTGAGTTTACAAGAGAACAAGAAGATATGAATTTGAGCCAATATATATAAAACTTGTGAGAAGTTTTGCTGTGTACAGAAGCAGAAAAATGGGAAGCTAAAGAGGTAAGTGAGATTAAGAGCTTTTTTAAAAAAAGATAGGACTATCTACAATAGAGACAGAAATATTGATTATGCGGGGGGGGGGAGAATTTTTGGAGAGATGCTCTAGAATCGGTGAAGGAGGGGGAGCTGGTGCACAAGTGGGGAGGTTGCCCCGAAATAGGAGCAGGAGCAATTTGTATTAACAAAAGGGAAGCTAGATTAATGTGTACACAGGCATAGATAGTTCCCTTGATGTGATGAGAGCTTGTAGAAGCTCTCTTCTGATTGCTTTTATTTTCTTTCTGAAGTCTCAAGCAGAGTCATCCTCTGGCATGAGAATGGGAAAAGAGATCTAGAAGGAATGGGGAATGAATGGACTAAGGAAATGTGGTAGAATTGCCAGACAGCATTAAGGGCCCACTTAAAGTTAGCAGTCACACATTTAAAATGAGACATTAGGATGGTTGTATGTTTTTAATCATTCACATTCAGCTACTGATATACAATAAAAATTTTTAAATTCATTTAATTGCTATGGAAGATCAAAGAGAAAAGTGAATAGGAAAGCTTCACCAAGAAAGTTACATTTTAATGGCTTCTGAAGAATATGATGGAGTTCGGTGTTTTGAGAGAAAGAGTAAGGACATTACAGGTAGAGGCAGCGATATATTCAAAGGTCCAGAGGCATGGAAGAACAGAGTATGTTTCTTTAAAACATGGAAATCACTGTTGTAGGTTATAGTCCACCAAAAATACAGTGTAGTGACTGTGCAAGGTTAGTCAGGTAGAACGTGCGTCATGGGGTTGTAATAAATGTTAAATGAGCACTAAATGTTATTTCTGTACTTTCTTTCAGATGTTCTTAATGCTCAGCAGTACAAAGTCCTCATTGGTAACCGGGAATGGATGATTAGAAATGGTCTTATCATTAACAATGATGTAGACGTTTCCATGACTGAACATGAGAGAAAAGGTCGAACTGCTGTATTGGTGGCAGTTGATGGTAAGGTTTTCCATAATTACACTATGACTCAATATCATGATCTCAGTTATTGTTTTATGTGTATTTTTGAAAGTCTTCTAAGCTATTAGGGTTATTGAAATACAGCCTGAATGCAAAGTTAATTACAGTGTATAAGTTTGATAAATTATGCAGCATTACTAACTTTAAGTGGACCCTTAGTGCTGTCTGGCAATTCTACCTCATTTCCCTAGTCCAGGGGTTGGCAAACTTTTGAGATGGAAGAGCCGCCAGTGGTGGGCAAACTGCAGCTTGCGAGCCACATGCGGCTCTTTGGGTACGTACATGTGGCTCTGAAGTAAAATTGAAAATGAAAATAAAACTATCATAATTTCATTTATAATATTACTTTAAATTTTCCTTGTAAAAATATATTTATGGCTCTCGAATAATTTTTTTTAAGATTTTTATTGGGGAATTGGGGGATGGGAACAGTGCTGGGGAATTGGGGAAAGGGGAACAGACAAGTTGCTGTCCTTTTGTTCTTGTCTAGTTGTGGAGGACGTTGCTTTACTGGCCCATGTTGGTACCATCATTGCGCTCTTCCCGGGCGAGGCAGATCAGTTGCCATCTTCTGGACGGCGGCTCATGGCGGCTGCTGGCCGCTCACGCTGGCTGCTGGCTACACACGATAGCCCATGGCAACCCACTGCAGCAGTGGCTGCAGCCTACGCAGTCGCCAGCGACTCAGCAGCCCAGCTCCAGGTTGAGCTGTTCAGCATCTTAGCTGTAGAGGGCAGTGCCACTGGCCCTCATATATGGGATCCCAAGCCAGCTCTTAACCACCACGCCACTCGGCCGGCCCTCAAATAATTTTTTTAATTGTTGTGAGGGACAGGATTGGTTCTTCCAGGGGTCAGCAAACTTTTGAGACAGAACGTACGCAAAGAGCCGCATGTGGTTTGTGAGCCGCAGTTTGCCAACCGGTGCCCTAGTCGATTCATTCCCCATTCCTTTTAGATCTCTTCTCCCATTCTTCTGCCAGAAGATGACTCTGCTTGAGACCTCAGAAAGAAAATAATAGCAATCAGAAGAGAACATCTATAAGCTCTATATAATTAGCAATACATAATTGTTACCAATTAATTTAAAATTATCTTGCATTTGCCTGGCTTTGTTATTTTCCTCCCTAGCCTACGTTTTTAAAAAGCTAATCAGGGCTGGCCAAGTGGCGCGATGGTTAAGAACTGGCTTGGGACGCCAGAGGGCCCCGGTTCGGATCCCACATATGAGGGCCAGTGACACTGCCCTCCACAGCTAAGATGCTGAACAACAGCTCAACCTGGAGCTGGGCTGCTGTGAGTCGCCGGCAACAGCATAGGCTGAAGCCCCTGTGGCAGTGGGTTGCCATGGGCTACCGTGTGTCGCCAGCAGCCAGCGTGAGTGGCCAGCAGCCGCCATGAGCGGCCGTCCAGGAGCCGGTGACTGATCTGCCTCACCTGGGAAGAGCGCGATGGTGCCAACTTGGGCCAGTGAAGCAACGTCCTCCACAACTAGACTGAAGACCAAAAATTGACAGCAACTTGTTTGTTCCCCTTCCCCAATTCCCCAGCACTGTTCCCATCCCCCCAATTCCCCAATAAAAATCTTAAAAAAAAGGTAATCAGGGCGACCAGTTAGTTCAGTTGGTTAGAGCGCAGTGCTCATAACACCAAGGTTGCCTATTCGATCCCCACATTGGCCACTGAGATGTGCCCTCCACAACTAGATTGGAACAATTTACTTGACTTGGAGCTGATGGGTCCTGGGAAAATGCCCTCCACAATTAGATTGAAATATCTTCTTGACTTGGAGCTGATGTGTCCTGGAAAAACACACTGTTCCCCAATTTAAAAAAAAGCTAATCAAGATTTTTTATAAAACCTAAAGTAGCATAATATTAAATAATAGCAAAGTGAAATAATATCCATAATTGCATCATCCTAACACAGTGTCAATTTTAATTGCATATATATTCCATTTCTGGTATATATATATGTATTCATACCACAGCATTACACTATTAGTATGTATACTATTTCTTTTTTAAAATTAAATTTATTGGGGTGACATTGGTTAGTAAAATTACATGGGTTTCAACTGTACATTACTATAATACCTCATCTATATTATCACATTGTGTGCTCACCACCCAGAGTCAGTTCTCCTTCCAACACCATATATTTGACCCCCTTTACCCTCTTCTACCATCCCCCTCCCCCCTTACCCTTTGGTAACCATTAAACTGCTGTCTGTCTCTTACATATACTATTCTTAAATGGATGCATTTTATTGTATGTAAATTTTACCTCAATAAAATTGAATAAAAAATTAAAATTTTGTACACATACTATTTTATTTCGCTTTTTAAAATAATGGTTTCCAATTTTATTTTAATGCTACATAATTTATCAAACTTATACACTGTAATTAACTTAATCATTCCCCTGTTGGAAATTTAAGCTATTCCTAGTATTTCATTATTGTAAATAGCACTACAATAAACTTCTTTGAGGTTTTAGGTGCTTTCTTTTGTTGAATTATTTCTTAGGGTAAATTTCTAGCTGTGAGATTAATTAGTCAACATTTATAACCCTTGCTAAGTATGAAGGTGGTATCTTACTATGGCCTTTTTAGGTCCAGTAGGAGGCAGAAAATATCATTTATTTTAAAAATAAAATAACTTCTTTGCAGTGACTTTTACCACCAGTATAAAATGCCAATTTTATCTCCATTCACCCCCTTCATCTTAAAAAGAAAAAAAAAGTATTAGTTTTCAGTTTCATTTGCCTTTAAATTAGCTAAAGTGTTGCCCAATACTTCTCTAAGTAAAGAAAAGGAGTCTTTTAGTACCTAGTAAGGTCTCTCTTTTCATTTTCCTATTCCTACCTTCATTAGTAACCCCTACCTCATGCTGTAAAAATTTCAAAACCAAATATGGAGGTTTGTTGCAGGGTTTGTGGCATAAAGTCTTTGTGGGCTTGGAGATATTTTTATTTCAGCCAAGTCCTGAACAATTTTACTTCACAAAATTCATTTTTTAAAAATTTTAAGTCAGAATGGTGTACTGCTTCCACTGCATTCCAAACTCTCTTATTTTCTTGTGCTCCTGTATTAGATGAGCTGTGCGGCTTGATAGCTATTGCTGATACAGTGAAGCCTGAAGCAGACCTGGCTGTCCATATTCTGAAATCTATGGGACTAGAAGTAGTTTTGATGACTGGAGACAACAGCAAAACAGCTAGATCTATTGCTTCTCAGGTAATTGGTTTACTTAATTGTTGGAGTGGAGTATGTGGTCACTTCTAATTCTTCATAAACATTTTCTTTCTTGCCTTCAGATGCTAAACATTTTGTATTTGTTATTTTCATTACCACTGAGTAGCCATATTTGGTTCATTAAAGAATTAGCATGCTTTGCAGGAAGGACTTTGGGCTTTGTCTGCTACCATAATAGGTAAAAAGCTATTTGCTTAGTTTATGAGATGCTTAAGTGATAGCATGCAACAGTTTCTGTCGATGCTTCCTTTGAAATGTTGCTCGTATTTTTCACCAGTGCTACCAGCCTAAGCCAGGCTCTCCTCCTCTCATGCCTAAAATACAGCTGTATCTCCATGGACCTCCCTTTCTAGTACATCCTAAACACCACTATGGAACCTTATCTTCCAATGTCCCACTTGATGTATCATTTTTCTGCTACTGACCTCTACATTTGCCTTACCTTGTAAACTTTTTTCATATTAGTATTTTCTACTTTGGAATACCTTCTCCCCTCTTCTATTAAATAACACAAGTAAAATGCAGAAGGTTATAAAGTAAAAAGTTTTTTACCTTTTTCCCAAGCTACGTGTCCAGTCCTACCCCCCGCCCCCCCCCACACACACACTTTTTCATATGCATGTATGCTCATATACAAATGTATAGTTCTGGTATTTTCAACATAAATTTAATCATTTTTGTACACATTGTTTAGCAGTTTGCTTTTTTTACATAACAATATATATGCTTTAGATCTTTGTCCATGTCTGAACATATAAAGTTATTTCATCCTTTCTACATTGCTGCATGGAATTCCATGGTATGGATGTATCATAATGTATTTAGCCATTCCTTTAATGATGGGCATTAATAATGATGATAATAATGAAAATTTTGTTGTTATAAATAGGGCAGTAATGTGCATCCTTGGACATACCTCTTCTTGTACATGTACATGTATGTCCAAATACTGCTAGACATGGAATTGCTGACCCAAATTATGTGCGTACTTTGATAGATGCCACCAAATACCCACAAAAAATACAGTACCAATTTACACATTCACCAACAGTGTAGAAGGGAGCTCATTTCTCTGCATATCCTTACTATGAATATCATTGGATAGTATCAGTATTTTAAAATTTGGACATCTGGTGGATGGACAGTGATGGCTCATTATTGCTGCATTATATTTCAGGTATTCAGTAATATTTCTTGAATTGAGTTTATTTTTCCTCACATAGGTTGGCATCACTAAGGTGTTTGCTGAAGTTCTACCTTCCCACAAGGTTGCTAAGGTGAAGCAACTTCAAGAGGAGGGGAAACAGGTAGCAATGGTTGGAGATGGAATCAATGACTCCCCAGCTCTGGCGATGGCTAATGTTGGAATTGCCATCGGCACAGGCACAGATGTAGCTATTGAAGCAGCCGATGTGGTTTTGATAAGGGTAAGTCCTGTAGCCTGAACTCTGAGGACTGTGAGACTGCTCTACGTGGTCTGGGGTAATGTTGTAAAATATACTGAGCTCGATGATTCTGTTCTAATTCCCATGCTCCCAGCCATTGAGACTGGGAACATATGAGGTGGGAGAATGAGAAGTCTTACTAATTAGTTCCAGACTTTCTCAATCCAGTGAAACATATAAGAATAACAAGCTACTAAAGTGAATAATATTTGGGAACATACTTATAATTATCTTCAACAAATACTTAACAAAGGTTATTTTAATAGGATTTAATCCCTGTACCAGCATAAAACCTTAAAAGTGTTTTCAGAACCCTAAGAAAAATTCCTGAAAAACATCTTCCAAGGCTGACTCAAATATCTGAGGTTTCTAGTTAATTCACATGTTACCCTAAGGTACATATTGTCTTCAATATACACAGTATCAAATGTAAAAATTGCCAGGTAAGTTAGAGTCTCTCATTAATATCACAAATATTTCTGTTCTCAGAATGATCTTCTGGATGTAGTGGCAAGTATTGACTTATCAAGGAAGACAGTCAAGAGGATTTGGATAAATTTTGTCTTTGCTCTAATTTATAACCTGGTTGGAATTCCTATAGCTGCTGGTATGTGATTGTTAACTAGTATTGCTTTTTCCTCTGAAGTCATTAGAGATCTATTAATGTTGGAAGTTTTAGTCTTCTTATTATTAGCTACGAGCTCAGTTTTTGTATGTAGCCTGCTATCGTGCTGCAAGGTAATATTAAATCAACAATTTTCATGTTCAACATGTTCATTACAATCTAGAATGGATAAGCATTCTGATAGGTTTATTTTATATTTTCCTCCAACTTTACATTTTAAAAATTTCAAACCTGCATAGACGAGGAAAAAGGATGCAATGAAAACCTGTATTCCCTTCAACTAAAACAATTATTATTTTTTAAACTTCATTAAAGTTATTAGGGTGACATTGGTTAATAAAAATATATAGGTTTTGGGCCGCCCGAGTGATGCATTGGTTAAGAGTTGGCTTGGGACTCCAGCTCTGAGCAGCAGGGTCCTGGTTCGGATCCCACATGAGGATCAGTGATGCTGCGCCTTCTACAGCTAAGATGCTGAACAACAGCTCAATCTGGAGCTGGGCTGCCGTGAGTTGCTGGTGACGGCATAGGCTGCAGCCCCTGCTCTAGTGGACTGCTGTGAGCTCTCATGAGTGGCTGGCAGCTGGCGTGAGCTGCCGTGAGCTGCCGTGAGGAGCCGTCCAATGGCCAGCAAGCAACTGCCTCACCCGAGAAGAGCGCAATGATAATACCAGCATGGGCCAGGGAAGCAACATCCTCCATAACTAGACTGAAGAACAAAAGGACAGCAACTTGTCTGTTTCCCTTCCCCGATTCCCCAATAAAATCTTTATATATATATATATATATATATATGTTTCTATAATACATCATCTGATTATTGCATTGTGTTTTCATCAATTAATATTTTGCTACATTGCTTTATCTCTATATATACTCTCATATATATATATATATATATATACATTTATTTATTTATTTATTTTAATTAGGGAATTGGGGGAGGGGAACAGCGTTGGGGAATCAGGAAAGGGGAACAGACAAGCTGATGTCCCCCCATTCCTCAGTCCAGTTGTGGAAGACGTCGCCCCACCGGCCCATGTTGGTATCATCACTGCCCTCCTCCCGGGTGAGGCAGTCGCTCGCTGGCCATTGGACGGCTCCTCATGGCAGCTCATGAAAGCACATACCAGCTGTCAGCCAGCCCCACTGCAGCCTGTGCCACCACCGGCTACTCGCAGCAGCCCAGCTCCAGGTCGAGCTGTCGCTCACCATCCCAGCTGCAGAGGGCGCAGCATCACCAACCCCCACATGGGATCTGAACCGGGACCCTGCTGCTCAGAACTGGCGTCCCAAGCCAACTCCTAACCAACACACCACTTGGCCAGCCCCACATATATGTTCATTTACTTATTCATTTATTTTGCTGAACAGAACAAATTTACCTTTAATTTCGCTACATAAACACAACTGCTGTTAGCATTTTAGTATATTTCGTTCTGGTATTTTTTACCCTGCACCAGTTTTTGTCTTGTTACATAGTTGTAATTATAGCATATAGAGAATTTTCTGCTCTTCACATAATGTTATAATAGCCCACAGACTTTTTGTTTTAAAGTTTGAGGACCAGATGAGAGAAAGATATTGAATGAAGTTGTATGACCCCCCAAAACAAAAAGCAATTTGGAATTGTTTAATAAGCATCTGACAATCTCCTGTGCCTAGGGGCTTGGTAGGAGTTCGTAATTACAAAAGAGAAATGGTTGTCACTTTCTTCTTGTTCTCTCTGGTTTGAGAACCAAATAAACACATAAAAAGACATGAGAGCATTTACAAAATTGTTGATAAACGCACAAATACTGAGAGGACAAAGAGTAAAAGAGCAATCAAAGGCCAGAGAGATTAATTCATGGAGCAAGTGATTTTTTAAAAATATATGTAAGTAATATATGATCACAAGTAATATATGACCACTGTAGAAAAAGTAGAAAATGAAGAAATAAATAAAAAATTTAAAAAAATAATAAATCTGTCTCATACCTATCATATGAGCAAATATGAAAATGTCTGTCAAAACCAAGTGTGCGTGAGTTTGTAAAACATGAACTCTCATGCTCTGTTGATGGGATTGTGATCTGGTATAGCCACTTTTGAAGAGCAACTGAGGAATCTCCACCTAAAGTTGAAGGTGTGTCCATGTTGTAACAGCAGCGTCACTTCTAACTATGTACCCAAGAGTAATTATCTGACACATGCCCAGGGAGACAGGCACAGGAATGTTCACAGCAGCACTCTGTTGGTGAAAATTGGCCGCTGCATAAATCTCCACCAACAGGAGGATAAATTGCTGAATAAATACCAAATGAGGAAATGATTTATATAAATGTATTAGAGACACATTGGTGGCCTGTTTCATCCTATCTGCTGCAACTAATCCAAACTTGTTTCCTAGGAGTGTTTATGCCCATTGGTTTGGTTTTGCAGCCCTGGATGGGATCCGCTGCAATGGCTGCTTCATCTGTTTCAGTAGTACTTTCTTCTCTCTTGCTTAAACTGTAAGTATGATGGTTTGCTCATGTTCGTATTTTATATTCCTTTTATCATCCACAGTCAGTCTTTGTAGGATTTGTTCTTGTATCAATCAATGATAAGCCCAACTGTCTTAATGAATGTTAGCTAGGCCCCTCCCCCAATTAAAAAAGTGTTAGCTATGTAATTATTATCTTATGCAGTCTATACATAGCAAGCACAAGCACAGAGGAGTAAAATTGAGTACATTGACTCTGAGAGGTAGGATTTCAGATCATGTGACTCTACACAGTTCCTTTTGAGCTACTTTCCCAGCAGGGGCCACCTTTGTACATTTCATACCAGGCAAATCTCTTTTCGTTTTTGAATGTGACAAGCATCTAATTCACATTTGGTTATTTCACACTAGTGTACTTTTGCCTGTGCTCAGTTATAGGAAACCAACTTATGAGAATTACGAACTGCTTGCCCGAAGCCAGATGGGACAGAAAAGTCCTTCAGAAATCAGCATTCATGTTGGAATAGATGACACCTCAAGAAATTCTCCTAAACTAGGTTTGCTGGACCGGATTGTTAATTACAGCAGAGCCTCCATAAACTCACTACTGTCTGATAAACGATCCCTAAACAGCGTCGGTACCAGTGAACCTGACAAGCACTCACTCCTGGTGGGAGACTGCAGGGAAGATGACGACACTGCATTGTAACAAGCCACCGAGTGTGGCTAGCTCATCTTGTTATGCATTGACACGACATTCACCTTAGCTTTTCAAAATAATGTGGAAGGACTTTGTGTTGGTCTCATGCTTTTATGTTAGGGATTCTAGTTGAATTACATTTGCCTAATGGCAAAAATACCTTTTTCAGGGCATCAACTCTGAACCTAGCTTTATTTAAAATTAATTTCCAGTAGTTTTTGTTTTCACTAGTAATAGATTTAGGCCAGTGAGTTTTCCAACAAGCACTATGACTGAAGATTGCTGAACAGCTGCTAAAGTGATAGATGATTTCTTATTTGACAAAAAAAAGCTCAAGAGAAGGATAATTAAAAATTTGAAGATTTGAGAGCATGATCTTGAGATTCTTGAGGCCTTACCCCTGCCAGATTGGGGAACAGTGGCTTTCAAACCACTGTATAAAGCATCTAGTTTTAGAAGGAAAACAGTAGAAACTAATGTTTAAAAATAGATGTGCCTTATTTATTACAGGCTTTCTTCCCCCTTATTCTCTCTGCATATTTGTCTTTGCACTTGCGATCTTAGATGCCCCAGTATGTTTTCTTTTGTATCTTCTTTTGAGTGAGATAAGTGTAAGTGGTTTTTTATTGATAAAAATAACTGACAATTTTTCCAATATCTTGTTCCTTTCTTCATCTTGTAGTTCAAAAGACCTTAAAGGTCTATAGGGTTCCCTGCCTCCAATCTTTCCATTGTTATAAATAGCATATCAGATTCTTCCTTCAGGGACTCTCTAGCTTGGTGTAAGCTTTCTATTCACTCCTGCTGAGTCCAGTTCTAAGTTGTTAGTGTTGCCTATCAGCCTCAGTCCAGAAACTGAAGATTTTGAGCCTCTTCCACAATTGATTTTTTTTAAGATCAAAGATTTTTTTAAAAACCATCTTTAACATATACCAATCATATAAAATTACCTGGATTCACTACATTTGTCCTTTTATGGAGCAAATACAAGATGTTATCTGGTATATATAATTTAATAGATTATAATTTTCTTTTAGATAACCTCTCAAAATGACTTTAAAATAATGCTATTACACAAAGCTGCTTTTACCAAAAATAAAATGAATTGTAATACAGAAATGAGAATTTTCCTAGGTTGTGATACCTTTCAGCCAAATCAATACTTTTCTCTAGTTTAAAACATTTGTAATTGCTAGTTAGTGTGGTTGGCAAGTTCAGGGGCTTGTTCTCATTGTCATATAAACATAGACATTTCCCTCTGTGTGCCTGGGAGGTACACTGGCCAGATATCTGGTACTTGTGTCACTATTTAAGTTTCCTTGTTAATTGTAAGATGGATTTCATATGTAGAATATGTAAGTGAAGAGAACTCATAAATGAATTTCTAATAGTTTGTTTCTATTGCCATATGTAAAGCTGCTAGCACAATGCCTAGCATATAGGGTTTGTATTCAGTAAGTGTTAGTTATTTTCTCTACTTGAGTAATATTATAAATCATTTTTATAGGGCAGAGTCTAAAATCAGGTGAGAGTAGGGGGTGGGTTTCTTCCCATCCTACTTCCTCTGTTATCCTTTCAGACACACACACACAAAAAGTTTACAACATTATTCCATGCTGTCTTTTCAGATTTGGAAAAGATCTCATTTTTAATCTCAGCTATGTTAAAGAGAGAATGGAAACTTTTGATGAAGGTGCTATTAATCTAGAAAGGCAAACCCATTTTAATGAAATGTGAATGAGTTTGTGTGTCTATGCTGTCCCTTCCTCCCTCCCTCCCTTCTCCTTCCCTCCCTCTTTCTCTTTGTGAATCACTTGAACAAAGCCAGTTACTACTTTTATTATTACATGTGGGTTTGAGTTGTCCTTCTGGCCCCCACATGCCAAGGGACCCATATGTCATAGGTAGCTAGAAGAGCAGCTTATGGTCTGGGAAAAATCAAGGATATAACTTCAGCCCTTACTACCAGAACAGAAAACATGGTGTTTAAAAGGAATCCTGCTTTAAACATCTGTAGCCAACTTTGAATTCTCCACCACAAGTCTTTTGCGATTCTAAACTCCCATTAGCTTCATAAAGTATCTGTAGTCACAGGAGACAATGGAGGGGATCAAAAACATTTCTTTCAGTTAGACATTAGCTGTAAGTAACTAGTTACTACTGAGAACAAATCTTATAAATGTGTATGTGTGTATATCTGTCTATTCATGCACATACATAGATACACACACAATTATGAACACACATATTAACTTATAGAAGGAAAATAGATTTACAGTAGTCCCCCCTTATCTGCAGGGGATACGTTTCAAGTTCCCCATTGGATGCCTGAAACCACGTACAGTACCAAACCCCAAAACGATTGTTTTTTCCCTATACATACATACCCTTTCACTTAATGGAAGCACTTATGGTTTCTCTTTGGGATAACCAAATTGTCAGCATCACTACTCTTGTGCTTTGGGGCCATTATTAAGTAAAATAAGGGTTACTTGAACACAAGCACTTTGATACCTCGACAGTCAATCTGATAACCAAGATGGCTACTAAGTGACTAATGGGTGGGGAGCATATACAGCATGGATACGCTGGCCAAAGGAGTGATTCATGTCCTGGGTGGGACAGAGCAGGACAGTGTGAGATTACATCACAATACCCAGAATGGCACACAGCTTAAAACTTAAGAATTGTCTGTTTCTGGAATTTTCCATTTAATATTTTTAGACCATGGTTGACTGTGGGTAACTGAAAGGGGAAAGCAAAACCATGGGGTGGGGGTGGGGGGACACTACTGTATATTTGAATTTTATATTTGAATATTTGAAGTTTTTTATTTGTTGTTCCTTTATCACTCTTCTGTATTCACTCAGAAACCATGCCCTCAGTCTGAAGATAACAAAGACATTTTGATATCCAGTGCGGGTTCAGACTCAGCTATGGGGCACCTTTTATCTTAAATATCCAAAGATGCCTTCTGAATTTCAAAGGTCGAAACACAACTAGAGTATTTAGTGTTGTAGTCTAATATAATATGAATGTCATTTGTGAAAATAGAAATGTTATTTTTCCTAGTTTAGTATCAAAACTTTAGAGTGTTATATTTAATGCCTTGTGAACAAATAATTTTATATTGTGCTTTAACTTTTTAAAAGTTATTCTTTTTTCAGATGTATTCTTTGTTTAGAATGCTAAAATAGCACTGTAGACGAGATGTTTCAAAAAATTTAAGCGTGCATATCTTTTATGTACACAGCTTCAAATCAAGAATGTATGTTCTTCGAGATTTTTTTCCATTATTTGTGGATCTTGCTTTAAAATTATTTTTCTTAATATTTATTTTACTCTATTTTGTTATTTTCTTTGGGCGAGGCATCTGGTTACTGGTTATTTTAATAAGAATAAAAACATTCCCAGAATCACTCCCTTTGGATTTTGTTTGTTTAGTTCTTACTTTTCTATATTTAAAAATATTATTTTACCAATATAAAAATATAGATTCATACCAAATTATTAGCTGTTTTTACACTAACGTTCTGTACTCCCTACGAAAGTTCATCTGGTATGAGTGACCAGATAAAGCATACAAGCAACAATTCTTGTTCTTCAACTAAAAGAGCTTCTGTAATGGCATCAATAATGAATGCCTTTTGTAGCCAAAACCAGGCGTCTCAACCGTATGTTTTCAGTTAAAGAAATGTTTAACTAAACATTGGTAAGCATTGATTGTTTGCTACCCAGAACAGCGGTGGGCGATGTTGTGCAATAATCATCTACTATAGTCAAGATATTCTCCATTGTTTCTCCATGAGCATGTAATTGATTGTATTTTGATCTGCCAAGGATGTGCCTTCAACTTTATAATTATAGTATTGTAAAAAAAAAAGTGTTGTTTCAGTATCTTGTTTGTTAAATCATCCAGCTCCTCTACCAGCAGTTACAAACTACCCTGTGTTTTTAGTTTTGGGGTGTGTGTGTGTGTGTGTTTTGTTTGGTTTTTTTTCTTTCTGACTGTTAATGATGGGGGACGATTAGAGGCAGCCCTATGCATTCACTAAGAATGGGAGAGAAGACACCTATTTTCCTTCTTACTCCACTTGCTGTATCATTTAATGAGGTTGAGAAACAAAGGAATATAATTGTCCTCTTTTTCTTTGTCATCTCATACATTCTTCTTTTAAGATTTTTATTAAAAATATAACTAACTTATAATATTATGTTAGTTTCAGGTGTATACACCATATTGATTCAACATTTATATACCTAGAGAAGTGATCACCATGATAAGTCCAGCAACCATCTGACAGTGCACCAAGCTATCACAATATTATTGACTATATTCCCTGTGCTCTATATTACATCCCCATGACTTATTTGTTTTATACCTGGAAATTTGAACCACTTATTCCCCTTCACCATTCCCCCGCTTTTTTAATTTTTCAATTACAGTTGACGTTTAATATTATTTTATATAAATTTCAGACATACAGCTCAGTGGTTAGACATTTGTATAATTTAAGAAGTGATCATTATACAGTTATTACCATATCACTGATTATATTATTCCCTGTGCTTTATTTTACATCCCCATGATTATTTTGTAACTACCAATTTGTACTTCTTTACCTCCACATTTTTCATCCTGTCCCCGCCCCCTTCCCATCTATCACCCCAAGAAATCTAGTACCCATCTAACACCATACATAGTTATTACAATATTATTGACTATATTCCTTATGCTATACCCTACATCCCCTTGAGTACTTTGTAACAACTAATTTGTACTTCTTAATCCCTTCTCCTTTTTCATTCACCCCCAAACCCCCTCACATCTGGCAATCATCAAAATGTTCTCTGTATCTATGACTTGGTTTTTGTTTTGTTTGTTTATTTTGTTCTTTAGATTGCACATATAAGCGAAATCACATCACATCTGTATTTCTCTGTTTTACACCACTCAGCACAATATCCTTCAGGTCCATCCATGCCGCTGGAGATGGCAAGAAACATTTCCTTCCATGACTGAGCAATATGCCATTGTATATATGTACCACCTCCTCTTTATCCATTCTTCCATTGATGGACACCCAGGCTGCCTCCACATCTTGGCTATTGTAAACAATGCTGTAATGAACATATGGATGTACACAACCCTGTGAAGTAGCGTTTTGGGTTTCTTTGGAACCCCAAAGTAAATCCCCAAAGTGGGGTCCTTCTTTGTCTCTTGTTACAGCCTTTGGTTTAAAGTCTATTTTGTCTGGTATAAATTTTGCTACCCCAGCTTATTTTGTTTGTTTTGATTTCCATTTTCATGAAATTATCTTTTTCCAGGCCTTTACTTTCCATCTGTGTGTGTCTTTCAATCTGAAGTGAGTCACTTGTAGGCAGCATATGTAAGGGTCTTGTTCTCTTTTCAGTTCAGCCCTTCTGTGTCTTTTGAATGGAGCATTTAACCCATTTACAGTGAAAGTAATCATTGATATGTATCTAATGCCATTTTATTATTCATAATTTTGATCTTCCCCCCATCTTAAAGAACTCTGTCTAACATTTCCTTGCAATACTCTCCTGGTGATGATGAACTCCTTCAGCTTTTTCTTGTCTGGGAAGCTCTTATCTGTCCTTCAATTCTAAATGATAGCCTTGTTGGGTAGAGTAATCTTGGTTGTAGCTCCTTGCTTTTCATCAGGTTGTATATTTTGTGCTCTTCCTAGTGGCAGTACTCTGGGCTGGGGAGGCTGTTGGGGACTGGGATCCCTTGCTCCTCTGGGGAACCTCCTGATTCTCATCCGCCACATGCAGGTGTGGGACCCATTCTGCATCTCTGCCCTTCCTACCAGTTTCACCGTGGCTTCTTTATATCCTTAGTTATAAAACTTCTATTCAGCTAGACTTCTGATGGTTCTCCAGTTTGATTGTTCTATAATTTAGTTGTAATTGTAATGTGTTCACGGAAGGAAGCAGGCACAGAGTTTATCTACTGTACCATTTTGGATCTCTCTAACACATTGTTGATAGATTGTCTACTCCAAATGAGCTAAAGGGAGCTCTTTTGCATCTGGGAAGCCCTATACAGTGTATTTGAAGAACCCACCCAAAATACATTCCCATAGCAAGCACTTCTTTGAGTGAAGGAAAGGGTTTTAAACTTATTTGTAAGGAAACACTGATTTTCGTTTCCCCACAAATCCTTGGGATTATTCAGGGTGATGACATTGCATTGGAAATAGAAACATAGCATAAAATCCCCAAGGTGTTCACTTAGCTGGCCAGTCTCCCTTTTCTATTGGTGTTTTGACTAACCTCCAAGGCTGTGCAGTGATAGCAACATCGCAGGTGAGATTTCAAAACCTTCCAAACAGAAACAAAACAAAAACACAGAAAACCTTCCTGTCGGGGAATACTTGCTAGGTTAAGGTATGAAGGTCCTGTTGAAATTCAGAGTCAAGAGAGGTAGAGCTGCCTCTTTCACAGATTTGACTAGAGCCAGTCAGCCCTACTTGCTTAACAGCTACCTCTTCACAGATGTGACCACTAGTTGTGGAAATAAATTACAAGTGAGGGATGAAAGCAAGGGGCTCTTGAGGACAAAGTTTAAGGGAAGTTGCTAGTATAAATAGAATCTCATGCAATTTAAGAAATATGAAAACTTCCATAGTCAGTCCTCTCTCTGGAAAAGTTCAAAATAGGCTCAGTAGTCTTTGGCACAAGGTACCTACTGGTTTCAAATGGCCACCAGGCTTTCATTGTCAGCACCCTGCCCCCTGCCCCCAGGCCTGTCTGTAAACAGAATTGTGCCTATTACTTCAACATTGTTTGCTTCATCTCACCCAATCAAAACCTCGGGGTTTTTTTCCATTGCAGTTATTATCAAAAATAGGAGAAAAAGTGAGATTAACTTAATCCATCCAAAAGTGCCCATGACCTTTAGATCTGGCCAGAACTATTTGTAATTATTCGAGAAGAGTATTTTTAATCCAGATAACTTTATAACTTTAAATTAAAAACATCAGGCCATGTGGAAGAGCTTCTTTGGGGGCAAGGAGAACCCAGCATCAGCTCTCTTGAGCTCTTCTTTATTTACAGCTTTTTACCTTCCATTTTTACATCCACCATTTCCATAAAAACCCCACATCCTTATAGGAATGGGAAGAGCACTGATTTCAGAGCCCACCAGACTTATGTACAAAATCCAGGTTTTGCTACTTACTAGCTGGGTGACTGTGTTAGTTTCCTATTGCTGCTGTAACAAATTCCAACAAACTAAATGTCTTAAAACAAAACAAATTTATTATCTTACAGTTCTGGAGATCAGAAGTCTGAACTAGGTCTCAGGGCTTAAATCAAGGTGTCAGCATGGCTGTATTCCTTGTATAGACACTAGGGAGAATCCAGTTCCTTGGCTTTTTTCAGCTTCTAGAGTTTGTCTATGTACCTTGGCTCATGTCCGCTTACTCACATCACTTTAGCCTCTTATTTCCATCATCATATTTTCTGCTATTACTTATGACCCTCCTGACCCCTATGATTATATTGGGTCCACTCAGACAATCCAGAATAATTTCACATCTTGAGATCTTTAATCACATCTTCAAAGTCCCTTTTGCCATGCAAAGTTGCATATTCACAGGTTCTAGGGACTATAACTTGGGCATCTTTGTGGGGCCATTATTCTGCCTGCCACAGTAATTTATCAAGGGTAAATTACTTAACATAACTGAACCTAAGTTTCTTCACATGCAAAATGAGGATAATAATACCTACCTTGCAGAATTGTGAGACTTAGTAGTAATGGGAGAATTGTTTCCAAAACACCAAAAAAACACAGTAGTAAGTGATTGCTGTTATTTCCTTCTTGGTCTGCGTGCATAGGGATAGAAAGACAAACTAGCCACAGCCAGTTGGAAATGTAGGTCAGTTATTGTCCTGGAGCTGCCCTGAATCACTAATTTCCTATTTTGAAGAGAGTTGCTTTTACCTGTAAAAAAGGCCCCATATGGCATGATTTAAGGAACACCAAAATAACAGCCTGCTTGCCCCAAATATTCCCTACACCAATCACATTCCTTTGAGTCCTTAAACTTAGCAAAGTAAGCCTTCCCTTTTCTTCTATAATTGTTAATTTTCATGTTTGTGCCTATTCAACTAAAATAACACTGCCACATTGAAACACAGCCGAGTGCATTCTTAAATTTAGGCCCATAGCTGTTGGGCAGTCCTTGCTTCAAATAGTCCACAATGAACCTCTACCTCTGTTCAAAATAGATCACTGTTTCTTATTAGTTTGAACCATTGGCAGTAACTGTTCCCAGCTGATCACATTTTAGCTATATTGTTTGAGACTAGGCTTTAGTAATGCCTTAAAACCTTGCTACTCAGTGTGGTCCCCAGGCCACCAGCAACAACATAAGCTGGGAACTTGTGAGAAATGCAGACTCTCAGGCCCCACCCCACATCTGCCGAACCAGAACCTTCAGGTTCACAGGATCCTCAGGGTATTTGTATGTACATTAAAATATAAAAAGCACTGCCTTAAAACATTTATTCTTACTCTGCTTTGGGATGATGAGTTGGAAATGCCTACAAATCTGTCAAAGACCCACACACACAAGCTACTTGTCTCTCTTCCTCTCTTTCTCCAATAAACTCTGGGTAATAGTTACATTTTGACCAGATACCCCTGTTCAAATACAGGTTTGTTCATTCATTCATCCGTGCATTCATTTATTCAACAAGTATTTATTGAATGTTACTGTGGATGAGGCACTGTATTAAGTGCTGAGGATAACAGCAGTCAACAAAACATAAATAACAAAAACAAAAAAGCAAAATATTGCCCCCAGGGAGCTTAGATTCTGATGTTGGAAGACAGATTGTAAACAAAATATTTAGTATGTTAGATTGTAATGATTGCTATAGAGAAAATAAAGAAGGGGAGATTGGTATTGGAGAGGAGCCTGCAGAAAGCCTCACTGAAAAGCTGACATTTGAGGACGTACTTGAAGGAAGTGGGAGCTTGCCATAATGAGTGATGAGGGAAGAGCATTACAGCCAGAGGATATGGGATGGAACATACTTATACTAAAAATCACCTGCCAGCCTAAGAGAAAGCTTAAGACTTTATTTGAGCTAAACTGACGACAGTTGCCAGGAAGCAAAGTCTCAACGGATTGAGAAAATGCTCTGGAAAATGGCCATTTTGCAACTTATTTATACATTAAACTCAAAGGAGGAAGGTTACATGAAATCCATTGGTTGTAGATTAAGGGGGTAGAGAAAGCAAAGCGGGGAAATCTCTGGGATTGGATAAAAAGTAAAACGGAGACACACACACTTCTTTTACACTGGTGGGTACAGGATAGTTAGTAGCATTTTACAGCACATAGAGATAGTATTTGGGAAACAAGATAACAGTGAGGGATTTTGTAGATTCCTGCCCTGGTCTGGTGGGTTGTGACCCCTGGGTGTGTGGGGGGGGGGTGGTCTGGAAAAAGAGGTTACTCTGATATTGCAAGTTTATGTTATCTTACATGCAAATAGACGACAGACAGGCTCACTTAAGTTAAAGATTGACATTTGTTAAGGAAGCTACAGGCCAAGAATGTGACTACTGGCCACAACTTACTTTTAGTTGGGAATTTTTATGTTCAGACTATCTTATGTGGTTATTTTTCAGTCTCCTGAGCTTGTCAGTTTTAATATGTGGCACCTTTCCTGTCCACAGGAAGGTATGGCAATAATCCAGGTAAGGGACAATGGTGGTGGCTTAAGCCAACATGGTAGCAGTGGAGGTGGTTATAGTGTGTTGACAGAACAGGAGTTCCTGGTTCATGATAGGTTGGCTATGAGGTATAAGAAAGAAGTCTAGGATGACTGCAAAATTTTTGGCCTGAACATTGAGAAGGCTAGGGTTGTTTACTAAAATAGGGAAGGAACTAGATGGAATGGCTTGGTTTGGGAGGCAGGAGAAAGGTCAAAGTTCGGTTTTAGGCAATTTTGACATATCTATTAGGTATCCAAGAGGAGATGTCAAGTAAGCAACTGGATATATGAAACTCAAGAGAAAATGTCTAGGCTGAAATTATAAGTTTGGGTGTTTCAAAAATGCAAGAGCTTTCAATTTAAGGGGGTGAGATTTTTATTTCGCATATGCCATTATGACATTTCTTGTTATCCTCATAATAATCCAGGTTATCTGTAGTTTGTAGCTAAAGAAATGAACTTTCTGGTTTTATAGATGAGTTGGTAACTTTGTACTGTGTCACCTTTGGTAAACTGGAACTAAATTTCACAGACTTCCCCTTCCAGCATGGTTTGGGTTAGGATTACCTATAAGACACATTTTCCATGATATTTAAAAGGCAAAAGTAAAGTCACAGCCATATATTTTTTACCCTTGGAAAGATGGTGCAGAGCTCTGGTCATGGTGGTAGCTTGCTCGCGTTACTGCTGCTCTCCTGGCTTACCTAGTTGGGGCGGGGCAGCACATGGTTACTACCAGACCTCTTTCAGGTTCTCTAAGGCCAGATCCAAGTGCAAGTGAAGTTTTGTGATACAGCTTTTCCTATGGTCACCCACAACATTGAGATTGGAGCTGTGAGAGACATGGGTTGTTTGTTCTCCTGGGTTCCAGTTGTCTTTGTGGGTTTCAGTTCCTTCTTACAGGTTCCAGTTTGTCCTTGTTCTCATGAACAACCAGCTTTCCTCCCTGACTGCCATTGTGGCTGACCTATAACTACTGCATAAGCAACTCTAGGTGTAGAGGCAACAACCTGCATAAACTGCTCCATCAGTTTCCACCATCATGTAAGGTCTGACCCCTGTAATAAAACCCTTATTCTGTATCACTCAGAGCAGTTCTGCTTCTCTGAATTAACTCTAATTGATACAGATGGAGAAAACACAGTTAGTGAGAAGTTAAATAATGTAAGGTTACTCAGTGAGTAAAGCCCAAAACAGATGTGCCCTGTTCAGTGTTTCCATGGGACTAAGAAAAAACTCAGAATCTGGTGGTAAGAAATAGCAATAATGCTGTTGACAAAAAAACATCCAGCTTAAGAGATAGCTTACAAGAGTTTATTTGTGTCAAACTGATGACAATTGCCAGGAAGCAAAATCTCAATGGATTGAGAAAATGCTCTGGAAAATGGCAGTTTTATAAATTGTTTTATTCATTAGAATGAAAGGAGGAGGGTTACATGAAATCCATTGGTTGTGGATTAAGGGGTGGGAGGAAGCGAAGTGGGGAAATCTCTGGGATTGGATAAAAACTAAAATGGAGAGACACACACTTCTACATTGGTGGGTACAGGATAGTTAACATTGGGATGTCAGAAAAGTCATGACGTATTTTGTCGATGTTTTTCGAAGGTCATTTATTTATATAAAGAACAAAGATCAATCAATGATATATTGCCCGTTTTGTTCAATAAACTTTTGCCATCTTTCAGTGAGCTTCATAATTTCTCGTTCATAGAAGGACCTGTCTTTATTTGTGAAAAACTGAACAAGGTGCTGATTTATAGCCTCATCTGAATTGAACATTATACCACGCAAGGAGTGTTGAAGTGAGCGAAACAAGTTGAAGTCTAATGGCGCAAGGTCAGGCGAGTATGGTTGGTGTGGCAACACATCCCATCCAAGCTCCAATAATTTTTGACGGGTGATCAAACTTGTGTGTGGTCTTGCGTTGTTGCAATGGAACACAACTCCTTTACAATTAACAAGCTCTGGACATTTCTGGATGATGGATTAGTTCAAACTGTCCAATTGATGACAGTACACATTCAAATTGATTGTTTGGTTCCTTGGTAGGAGTTCGAAAAACACGACACCTTTAAAATCCCACCACACTGAGAGCATAACCTTCCTCTGATGAATGTCTGCTTTCAATGTCGTTTGAGGCGAGTCATCACGTCGGAAACAAGACCGTTTGCACAGCACATTGTTGTAAGCAATCCACTTCTCATCACCAGTTATCAGTCGCTTCAAAAAAGGATCATTTTCCTCACATTTAATGAGCATATTGCAGATGTTTATATGCTCCATCAAATGAACTTTTTTGAGTTTATGCGGAACCCAAATATCAAGCCTGCTTACATATCCCAGTTTCTGCAGGTGGTCGTGAACGCTTGAATGATGGATGTTCAATGTTTCTGCAATCTCTCGTGTTGTGTAACATGGGTATGACTCGATCAATGCAAAAAGACAATAGATAGGCTCACTTAAGGTAAAGATACCCGTTGTCAAGAAAGCTACAGGCCAAGGATGTGACTACTGGCCATGATCTGCTTTTAGTTAGGAATTTTTATGTTCAGACCATCCTATGTAGTTAATTTCGGTCTCTGAGTTTGTAGAGCCTCCCGTGCAGGCCTCCCCTGAGCTTGTCAGGTTTGGCATATGACCCCTTTTTCATCCACAATGCTAAAGGATATGTTCACCTGAGTCTGCTGATCGCCCCTATTCCATAGGGCCTGAGGCCCATTGCGACCCACACGCAGTTCTAGAGCCTGTGTGTGTACTCACATATGTCTTAAGCACCCTGAGTTCCATAGCAAATTGAGGGCTGTAGCTTTTCAGCTGTAGATATAGTTTGTAAAATCTGGTGTTAAGGAAGAAGCTAATCTCTTGATCTCCAAAAGAAGACAGAATCCAGGGCTCATTCTATTAAAACTGCCATTGGCATATTTCAGTATTTATATATAACATTTACATAAGTACATAGATGACTTTTTGCTGTTTTTCTTTTGTCAAATGAAGCCACCTGTAATTCACCACTTACAGATAACCACAATAACATCATGGTGAAACAGGGCCTGGTTGGCTCACCCATAGTAGAGGCCTCTCAGCATCCCAGGCCTCTCCTTTACTTGACCTATTTATAGTTTAACAATAGATCAACCCCCTGTGGCTTGAGTTAAGAATGTCCCTTGTCCCACCCAGTTCCCTATTTTAGAAAATTACCCTGAAATTTATGATTAATACCCTTAGGCTTATTGATCACAATCTCTATGTTCTAGCATTCTTTCCAGGCTACTCCCATCATTGTTCCTGGGTTGCTGACTCCACCAGAGAATTATGAGACCAGAGGGAAGGCTCCATGCAGACCCTCAGAATCATCACATAGCCTTTAGTGGAATGCCCAGATTTCCCCTTAAATACACCAAACCGGACTGAGAATGTTAAGGCAGTTTTTGGAGGTGTTAACCCGCTGCCTTCTCAGACCACCGGTGCTCTGATAATAAATGCTTACTCTATGACCAACACCTGTGTTGCTATTGGCTGAGTGGTGCAGGCAGCACAAGTCCCGGACTCATTTGGCCTCTGGTTTCAATGGATATATATATATATATATATATATATATATATATATATATATATATATATATAGAGAGAGAGAGAGAGAGAGAGAGAGAGAGAGAGAGAGACATGATTTTAACCTATGGCTGAGTGATGGGGAAGATGAAAATGAGAAGACCAAAATGCCCATTGGTAGATGACTGAATTAAGAAACTTTGGTACATGTACACAATGGAATATTACTCAGCTATAAAGAAGAAGGAAATAACACTATTTGCAACAATATGGATGGAACTAGAGAACATTATGCTAAGTAAAATAAGTCAGTCAGAGAAAGACAAATACCATATGATATCACTTATATGTGGGATCTAAAAAACTGAATAAATGAGAAATGTAAACAGAAATAGTCTCAGACACAGAGGAAAAACTGAGGGTTGCTAGTTGGGAGGGGTGGGGATGAAGGAGAAGGGGAAGGGATGAGACAATACAAATTGGTAATTACAATATGGCCTCAGGGATAGAAAAGACAGTCTGGGGAATATAATCAATAATGTTGTAAATATTTCTTAGGGGGCCAGATGGACTCATGTCTTGTGGGGGAGACCACTTAATATTCGGTGTAGAGGTCTGACCACCGCACTGTATTTCTGAAGCTGATGTTTAATAATATTGTATGTCAACTATAATTATATATACATATAGTCACAGGACATGGAGTAGAGAGTGGGAATGGAGTCAATGGAATTGTAATAGATAAGCATGATATTGGGGGGAGGGCAATAGATGAGGAGAAGGGGGTTGTTACTTTGTGAGGGTGAAAAGGATAACTATTGCATTGTTCTGTACACCTGAAACTAACAATAAAAAAATTTAATGAAAAAAAAGAAAATGAGAAGCAACTAATTTTGCTTTCTTTAAACCTTTTTTTTAATAAGAATTGCATACAGTTAAGGTGTACATGATTTGATATACATATACATAGTGAGATAATTGTTACAGTCCAGCTAATTAACATATCCTCTCCTCACATAGTTATGATAAATTTATGTGGTGAGAGCACCTGAAATATACTCTCTGAGCTAATTTCCAGTATTCAATACAAAATTAAGTATAGTGTGGACAAAAAAGAGGTTCTACAGAAAGTAACCTCATGGGGTGATCTGATCATACATTTGTAACTGGGCAGGGTCATGGTGGGTAGTCACGCCCCAGGCATATACATTTTTTACTAAAAGGTTTGTCTTTGCCTTAAGCAAGCCCTGTCCATTGTTTCTGTGACAACCTTTGAAATGCCCCTGTTTATACCCCTCCCTCTAAAGGCCGTGGCCCTCAGGAGAGCACATAATCTTGTTAATTAAACTGTAATCAGGTCCTCACCTTGCTTTCTCTCACCTTTATGTAATCTTCCTTATGTTCCCTCCTTAAATGCATAAAGGAAATTACAAACTGTTATGCTCTGAAGCATTTGTCTCAGTCTGTTGATATCTTGCTTCCAGACATACCCTCTGTTTGACTCAAATGCATTTTTATAAAAACTCTTTACAGATTTGTATGTTCTTACGTGCACACTGGATAATTTCCCTAAGAAAAATTGGTTAGCATACAAGATAGGTAGGTAGAGATTAAAATTCAGTAGCCTTCTTTTGTGGCTTTGGGAGCATGCAGGAATGAGTGGTTGAAAAGAACATAAGTCACAGAAGCAACCATTAACCTCTTCTTGGGGAGAAAGGGATCTTTGTTCAAACTATGTTCTTATACCTTTCAACTCCACACTATTTGGTCAGTAAATGTATCCAAGAGGATGACTTTCTAATAGGCTCGTCTGCGTATTTTGCTTGGCCTTCTTGCTTGGTACTCCAATGTCACCATCAGCTGAATACTGCAGGAGCTGCCTGAGAATGACCTGAAGAAACTACATTCCTCTGGCCAGTGTAAGACCTAATCTCTGTCAACCAGGGAGTGCTCCCCAACATTAGACATGTACTCTTTACTTTGCTAATTCTAGAAAATAGCTAAAGAATTAGTAACTGAACTGAGCAAATGCAGTTTTTAAAGAGAGGAACCCATAATTAATGTTGTGGCTGCTCACTCACAGGTTATGAAAGGATTCATGAGGCAGGTAGAAATACAGAAGGAAGACTTATTAAAGTAAGAGGGGGCCGGCCGAGTGGCACGATGGTTAAGAACTGGCTTGGGACGCCAGAGGGCCCCGGTTCGGATCCCACATATGAGGGCCAGTGACACTGC